>NW_005363130.1:374046-375075 GCF_000412655.1 Myotis brandtii | reverse complement strand
GGCCCAGCACATGTAATTTGTGCACTTGGGGGAGGGGTTCCCTCAGCCCAGCATGCACCCTCTCACAGTCCGGAAGCCTTTGGGGGATGTCTGAATTACACAGAAGCTCCTGCCACCACCACTGCGCTCACCAGCCATGAGCCCAGCTTCTGGCTGAGCAGCGCTCCCGCTGTGGGAGCACACTGACCACCAGGAGGCAGCTCCTGCATTGAGCGTCTGCCCCCTGGTGGTCAGTGTGTGTCATAGTGACTGGTCGTTCTGCCATTTGATTGATTTGTATATTAGCCTTTTATTATATAGGATGCTCAAAGTTTTGCTGAAAATCATTTATAAAAATTTCACCAAACCAGGTGATAACCCTACTCGCTACATTTGTATAATAGGATAAGATATCCAATGTTGGTCAATAGCAAAATGAAAAATAAAAAAAGAAAAGAAAGAAAGACATCTTCATGTTAAATTATGTGATAGAGAACAACTCTTTATTTCTAACTGATTATTTTCTCACTTCTTTTTTCCAAACTCACCAAGCATTGCATTTTTGTACAAACAAAACTAAAAATCAAATATCTATTTCTAATAAATTAATATATCATTTCCCCTTAAAAATGAGAAATTAATGATCAAAACTTCTCATATCACTCTCTGGTGGCTCATCAGGACAGCCCATTGACCCAGTTCTGAGGAAGGTACCCCAGGACAGGCCCCCACAGCTTCCTCTGACATAAGGTAGAGGGGAGTCCTCTTTTTCATCCCTGCCCACTGCTGTCTAGGAGCTTCTGTCCAAGAGAACTTTAGGCTCCAGCAGTGCCTCAAACCAGAGCTCACTTCAGTGCACTGGGTGAGACACGCCTGATAATTCACATGCAGGCTTTGTCCTTCCTGCCCAGCTGCTCCACAGCAGAAGGAACATTAGTGGCTCAGGCTTCATCTCAGCTTCTGCTCCTCTGATCAGTCATTCTGCGCCTGGTCTTCACTTACCCAGTCAATTTCCCCAAAACTGACTATAAACCAAAAATGTCGGTTTAT
>NW_005363130.1:361981-370937 GCF_000412655.1 Myotis brandtii | reverse complement strand
GCGGCAGAGGCAGGAGAGGCTCCCACCACCGCTGCTGCGCTGTCCAGCCATGAGCCAGCTTCTGTTTGAGCGGCACTCCCCCTGTGGAAGCACACTGACTACCAGGGGGCAGCTCCTGCGTTGAGCGGTCATTCCCGGTCATTCAGCCATTAGGGTCAATTTGCATATTACCCTTTTATTATATAGGATATGATAGAGAACTGACTGACAGCTGTCAGAGGGGAGGGAGTTGAGGCTGGGTGAAAAATGTGAAGGGAATAAGCAACAAACAAACAAAAAACTCATAGACACAGACAGTAGAATGGTGATTCCAGAGGGAAAGAAGGGTGGGGAGAGGTAGAAGAAGATGGGGGGGGGCAGTTAAATGGTGAGGGAAGGAGACTTGAATTGGGGTGCTGAATACACAATACAATATACAGATTATGTGTTATGGAATTGTACACCTGAAACCTATATAATTTTATTAACCAATGTAACCCTAATAAATTCAATAAAAAAGAAAAAAGACATGTGAATGCGTCTTAAACCAGATTTCGGTATATTTAGCCACGCTACCAGGAGAATACATTATGCACAATTTATTTATTTTATTGATCAAAATATTTTTTGCTGACATTTTCCTAAATTCTGGAGGGTATCTAGCCTCTTGTATACCAAGTAAAGACTTGAGAGAAAATTACTTTAAATTTTGATGACCTCCTTGTATATTTCTACTTCCTAAAAACCTATTCTGTTTTCTCCATTCTCCACTATTGTCTATGCTACACCTAAAACAACACTGTATTTCATAGTGAACTAATTATTTAAGCTTATGAGGAATATAAATATCATTTAGTGACAACATTTCAAAGATGAAACAAAAGTAGAACTAGAACAATATGGAAGCCAGTTAGCATAGACTATACTAAAATTTGCTCTTCATCCCTAGGACTTTAAAAGGTATGTTTGTGCAATGCTGCAAGCTCATTGTCAGAAGTCATGAGACACCTAATGTAATTTAACATCAGTTGAGATACAGTTCTCACTGCTTCTGTCCTGATTGTCCAGTTCACTGTCCCCCTGTGTGAGTGCAGATAGGCATCCACATGGTGGGGACAGCTGTCCTTGTTCTTAACCCACACTCAAGGCAGCACCATTTTCATATATGTTAAAGAGACCAAGGTACTGATCCATTAGGCAACATTTTGGATGGCAGATGAACTCTGCAATAACCAAGTCTCAATGTAAATCTAAAATCTAAGTATACATACAAAACAGCCAAGTTTCTGAGTTGCATGTTGATATGTCTGCTAGTTCTATAGAAAATGCAGGTAAGCAATGGTCTTTATAGAATAAAAACACTAGCCCTGGAGGTCTCCTAACTTTGACTCACATGGAAATCAAAGCTTCACCTTTCACTAATCTCTTAAAAATTAAATTTACATAAAATTATCTAAGCATGTATAAAAAGGAAAAAGTCAGTGGGGGAATAAATGTAGTAAATTACATGTACTTTGAACATCATGATGTGATGTGCTAATAGAGAATGCCACCTTACATGTTTTAAAGCATGGCTAAAGGACTCTTCTTAGAAAAGTAGATATTCATTTAAGATGTATTTTTAGAAAAGAGAATGAATAATCATACAGATTATTAAAAGTGATTCCTTCAGCTTCATTTAAGGGTGGGACACTGACTTCCATAGACTTCATAAGAATCTTGGAGTTAAAAGTAACATTTTCCTTCTCAAAGCCTCACTTTTACACTCCTTTTCATCTCCTTCATCCTGTGCTAGTGATTTCCTCCCAAACTATTCTATTACTTTTTCTGAAAACATATATTTTGTTTCAGCCTCTTCAGATAACCATTACTCCATGTCTTAGCCTTCTGGGGTGCCCGAAGACATGTTCTACCTAAGCTTTTTTTTTTTAGTAAATATTCCTAAAAATAGATGATCGCTTCCCAATATGCCTTTCATTAATCAGTGTGTTCTGTCTCTAAGGTAAGAGAGAAAAGGCCAGTTAGTGTTGGTCGTTTAATTATGCAGCCATTTGAACAAATATAACAAAATTATAATGCTTGGAAATAGTTAAGATATGTTCAGGCTGGGAATGTGGCAACATGAGAAAAAAAAATAAAGGATGACATGATATCTGAGATCAACAACAAATACCCGGCTTCCATTATAATATTGAAAGAATATAATTCTTTGTGGATTCCATAGTGGCTGTTTATAAGGATCAGGGGTCAATAAACTTGTAAATAAAGTGGGGTTTTTTTTTGTTTTTTTCTTTAATTGGGAGTCTTATGAAAAGGAAAGGTTGTATTTTGTTTTTAATTGGAACAGACCCATACCAATTTGTTTTTATTCTCTAAGTTGCTTTCATCCTACAATGCATCTTTTGAGTTGTCACCACAGTGACCCTATATCCCATGGAGCCCAAAATATTCACTACCTAGCTCTTGACAAGGAAGGTTTGAAAATGTCTGATATAGATTAAAACTGTTGTGCCTGTCAGAATCAATAACACAATTAAAAGGTCCTTTCACAATCTTTAATTTTTAAGTAAATAATTTAAAAATATAAAACTATCTTAAAAATCACTTAATGTTGAATTATTAAGACTAAACTGTTTAAAGCTGCCCTTTTTAGGAACCATATTTCCTTCTATCAAAGTAAAGTTTAAGATCTTTGTATTCACTGCACTTCTAAAACTGGAAAGAAAAGTGTTAGGAATATTTATACATCCTCTTCATTCTGAGAGAGTCCTAGTTACTTTTGAAACGCAAAATATATCTTATATAATATATTCTCAGGTATACTCTTAAATTAAGTCTTTTTATTAGATGGGGCTTTAAAAAGGAAAGGCATATCTACAACAAATTGTTAAAGTATTTTGGAAAATTTTCAATATAATAACCTTCCTTTAATGTGGTCTTGGTGGTTTTATTGGTCAGCATCTAGGTTTTAGAGGTATAGAATATCAAATCTATAATAATAAAAGAGTAGTATGCTAATTAGACTGACATCTTTCGGATGTCATTCTGGACATCCTTCCTGATGAAGCCAGGGCCAGAGGGAAGCCAGCCTGGTTCCTGGGTTACTGCTGGCAGCCGGAGGAAAGCCCGGGTGCCAGGTGCCAGAGGGAAGCGGTGCTGGCAGCCAGGGAAAGGAAGGCCTACTCTTGCACCAATTTTTGTGCATTGGGCCTCTAATATATTTATAAAAGGGGATTTCAAATGCATTATCAAAATAGTTTTCTTAATGTGAGAGAAAATTCTGAAAGCAGGCATTTATTTTGAGAATTATCTCTGGAAGAGTGAGGAGCAGAGTGATACCAGAAAGGAAGGAACGTTCATGATAAGGATGGTTTGTTTTATCAACTTGTCTAATGCTGTGTTGGAACCTAATAACCTTCGAAGGAGTCCTATAACACAATCTAACAATTGTCAATTTGGAAGGAGAAAAGGGCTCTATCCTTTATTGGTTAAGAAGTATCTTAAAGATGACAAAGTGTTAAAAACAAGATGCTAAAAAGTGTGGGGGGACACGCTGACTGTCTGAACCATGTTCTATCCTTGGAACACTGAAAAAACAAGCAGTGAGAGGGCAGGAGTCACATATTCATTTATTTGGGCATCGTCACCACTAGGTTCATTCACTGAACTTCATCTGCATGTTTGTATATGGCTTTTGATTTTAGCTGACACAGTAAAAATTATAAGGAATCAATTTATATTTTTAGGTAATTATAATAAAAGTGCTAACATTAGACTGATAATTTATATAAAACGTATATCCATAACAGAGCGTTTCAAGTGACTGTTGAGAGGATAAACATTTCAATCTGTGCAAAAAGGCACACACCTGTGTCACTTTGCCCTGGGTAGAGTCCAAGAGAAGTTTTGTTTTAAAGGCAATTTAGGTTAGTAAATAAGAACCTGAACTCTGGACTGATACTCAAACCTTAAAAACGTAGTTCCACTACTCAATGTCTTTAATTTGTTTTGTTTTGACCTGATTTTAGACATATAGAAAATATGTAAAAATAAGACAAAGAGTCCCCTCATGTCTTTCAGCCTAATTCCTCTAATGTTAACATTTTACAAAACAATCCTCATTTTTCTCCATGAATGAGTAGACCCTCCTCTTAGTGTTTTGGGGAGATTGTGAAAAGATAATTTACAAAATACGGCACCTGGCACATAGGAAGTATTAAATAAATATTAGCTGCAGTTATTAACTTTGTTTTATGTCTATATGAGTAAAGCTTTGGTAGAAATAGAGGCTACAAGGGAAAACAGAAGGTAAAGCTCCATGATCTTTACCTTCCGTGACTAATTAGCATGATGGCCAAAACCTATCGTCTCAGGTCGAATTCCCTGTGAAACAGATTTGAGATGGATTTGGGTACAGAACTTGTACTAGGCAACTCCCTTGAAACCAAGAACTGTAGGTGAGTGAAAGAAGCAGGAGAGCTATGATGCAGTCACAACAAAGCATCAGAGAACTGAGATGGTCCTCAGAGCTGCCCCAATTGAAACAAGAATACTGAGCTTTCATTACCTGTCCCCTCCCCCCACTGACTGTTCTCCTGATAGGAGCTGTCTCAAAGAGGGGGCATCATACCTTGGCAAGTCAACTCTCTCTCTTGAGGGCAATTTCTAAAGAGAGCATGAGCTGGCAGGCATTAGCTGATAAAACTCCCAGCAGGTGGGGGAGGAGTACTCCAGTCCTGAGGGAGCACTGGGGTTATACACAACAGTATCCATGACAAACTATTCATGAGAAACTGTGGACACAGCCAACTCATGGCCAGTGAATCAAAACTACATAATCTATTCTGTTAGGTGACAGAAATTAAAAAAAGAATTAAAATCTATATGTTGATCCTCAAAGTCTTTTAAAACATTTGTCTTTTGCTATGTTTTCTTTGCTTTTGTTTACTTAAGAACCTCTAGACTCTAGAGCAGTGATGACGAACCTTTTGAGCTCGGCATGTCAGCATTTTGAAAACCCTAACTTAACTCTGGTGCCGTGTCACATATAGAAATTTTTTGATATTTGCAACCATAGTAAAACAAAGACTTATATTTTTGATATTTATTTAATATATTTAAATGCCATTTAACAAAGAAAAATCAACCAAAAAAATGAGTTCGCGTGTCACCTCTGACACGCGTGTCATAGGTTCGCCATCACTGCTCTAGAGCATCGGTTCTCAACCTATGGGTCGCGACCCCTTTGGCGGCTGAACGACCCTTTCTCAGGGGTTGCCTAAGACCATCCTGCATATCAGATATTTACATTACGATTCATAACAGTAGCAACATTACAGTTATGAAGTAGCAACGAAAATAATTTTATGGTTGGGTCACAACATGAGGAATTGTATTTAACGGGCCAGAAGGTTGACAACCACTGCTCTAGAGCAAGAGAAAAATTGTAATATACGTTTTGGACAGGACCAACTGTCCTGCAGTAATCAAATTTATTAAAGGCTTTCCTATATTTTCTTCAATAAGTTTCATAATTTTACATTTACATTATGTAAATGATATATATTTTAAATTACTTTGAGAACATGGTGTGAGGTAATTGCTGAAGTTCATATTTTCTATTTAATATCCAGTTTCAGCAGCAACATTTTTAGAAACGTTATTTCCCTATTGAATTACAACTGGCAATATAAGAGTGGGTATCTTTCTAAACTTTTTATTCTGTTAAAGCAGCTTTATAATATCTCTTGAAATCTGGAATGTTAAGTCCTCCAACTTCATTCTGCTTTTGTAAAAAATGCTTTAAAATGCTATTCTAAAACTTCTGCATTACCATAAAAATTTTAGAATCAACTTTGTAATTTCTCCAAAAAGGACCATGGGGTTGACTTGGGTTATATTGAATCTAGAGATTAATATGGGGATAATTATCTATATATATTAAAGCCCAGTGACTGAACATCGGAATGACCAGACTGACCAGCTGACCAGTCGCTATGATGCAGACTGACCACCAGGGGGCAGATGCTCAAAGCAGGAGCTGCCCCCTGCTGGTCAGTGCGCTCCCATCATGAGAGCGCTGCTCAGCCGATCAGGATGAGCAGCGCCCCCACAGTGGGTGATCCCTGCAGGTCACACCCCACCAGTGCACAAACCTGTGCACCAGGCCTCTAGTCATCTAATAAGTATAAAGCCTTTAACTGTGAACTTCATATATATATTTCCATTTATTTAGGTTTTCTTTAATTTCACACATTGTTTTATAAATTTCATATCTGCACATTTTTTCATTAAATTTATTCCTAATTATTTTATTATATTTAATGCTATTGTAAGTTGATTTGTTTATGTAATGTAATTTTCTAGTTGCTTGTTCATTGTAAATAGAAATACAATTTACATTATTTATTTTCATTTTACCCTACAAATTGGCTTAAATCCACTTATTAGTTTTAGCACTTTTCTGATGTTCCTGGGGATTTATATGATACATTCATGTCATCTGCAAACACATAGAGTGTTTTTCTTCCTTTCTAAAATATGCCTCATCTCTTTCTTTCTTTCATTTTATTTTCTTATCCCTCTCTCCTCCCCTCCCTTTCTTCTTTACCTCTTTTCTTTCTCTCTTTTGCATTCACTAGTTTTGACCTCTAGTACAATATTTAAAAGAAGTGAGAGAACCAATATCCTTGCATTCTTCACAATCCTATGTAGAAACCATTAACTATTTCACTAAGAAGGTAGCTGTAGATTTCTTTTGTAAACACATTTTATCCATTTGAAAATGCTCCCTTCTATTCTTAGCTTGCTGAGAGTTCTTATAAAAGGGTGTTAGATTTTATAAGTTCTTCCTATACCTCTATTAAAATGATCACATAATTGTCTCCTCTTTTCTATTAATATGGTAGATTCTCAGATGTTAATCTAAACTTGCATTACTGAGATAATCTCCATTTGGTCATAGGATATCATTTTTTTAATATTGCTTTGAGTAATTTCACATCTAAATTCATAACAAACATTTGTCTCTCATTTCCTTCTCTTGTGACATCTCTGGCTTTGGAAACAAGATAACACTGGCTTCTGTTGGGAAATGTTCCTTCCTCCTTTTTTTTTCTTTTTGACTTTGTTTCATATAACTGCTCAGTGAATATATCTGGGCCTGGAGTTTTCCTTGGGTGAAGTGTTGAATGTGAATTAAATTTCTTTACTGATCCAGGACACATTGCATTTCTTTTTCTTATTGAGATAGTACTAGTGATTTGTGTTTATTTCATCCAAGTTGCTCAGTTTATTGGCATAAAGTTTTCCATACTATTTCTTTACTATTTTTCAAATTTTGGTAGACTGTGTCATTGTTTGTGGCTATTATTCAGTACTATTATGCACTTACCTTTTATCATTCTCCTGCATGCTAAGAGAAAACAGAGGCAGTTTTCTCTGGCTACCAATGATTTCTTTTCTGTTTAGAATAATTAAGCATGAAGATAGATCAAATGGTTTTTAAGTCCTCAATCATTTAGAAAGGAGATAGAAATCTATATATACAAAAGGCTAATATGCTAAGTGTCCATCCAGATAGTGACATCACGTAGCAACAGGTGGCTTCTTCTCCCTAGTGACAACTAGCCTACTGGTAGTGTCTTCAGCTCAGTAATGACTTGCTTTATAGCCAGGTGGAAACATTTTACACTGTAACCAGATGTCTGTGAAGTGTTTTCCCATGCCTCATCTCATTTGATCCTCACAGAAGTCCTGGAGTAGGTAGATAGGAGACTCAGTGAAATCCTATTTTCTTTTCATTAGCCGGAAAACAGAGATTTAGAAAGCTTATAAACTTGACCCGAGAGTAAAGAAGAAATAGTGGACCTTGACTGGTTTTTCTCACTGCACAGAATATAGTCAAACACTGCTGCAATTAAATATTTTACCCATTTTTCTCCCTGCGTGATCTACAATAATAATCTGCCTTGTGTTGATATTTACTGCTGTGTTGTTGACAATTACCTGGAAGAGAAGTTGGGGTGCTTCACTGGGCTGGAAAAAGTTTAGCTAAATCAGAAAGCAGGTCTAATTAAGCAGGTTTATTCTATATCTATAAAAGATTAAGTTGACTTGTTTGTGCATGTGCGATACATATAAAGCTCTCACTGGCGCCAATCACATGCATGTGTTTTCATCTGTCATTGTCGAACGTGAATTTGGGTGACACTTCTATTTTAGAGAAAGGGAGAATAGCAATATTAAAATATTTCTTCTAATTAATTTCCTTTCAATGTGCATGAATTCATGCACTGGGCCACTAGTTCTATAATATTTATTCTAGTTCAAAGATAGCTTTCAATTTTTATTTTTAAACTTAATAATAATACCTAGTAAATTTATTATTATTACATATTAATTATTGTTGTTATTGCTGTTATTCTTACTATTGTATTTGAGTGATTACTGTATGCCTTGATCTTTTATAAGAATTACTAAAGGCCTGGTGCACGAATTCATGCATGGGTGGGGTCCCTTGCCTGGCCAGCATTTGGAGCCAATTGAGGACATCTTACCCAGTCCCTATGGGGGCAATGGGAGCCAGCCAGCTGGGAAGCGACTGCATGAGGGCTCGAGTGCATGTCCGGCCCTCTCGCCCAATCCCCACTGGCAGGACCCCAGCAGCAAGCTAACCTACCGGTGGGAGCATCTACCCCCTGTTGGTCAGTGTGCATCATAGCAAGTGGTTGACCAATTGATCAGATACTTAGCATATTATACTTTTATTATATAGAATATATACCTATCTACACTAATAAAAGAGAAACATGGTAATTAGCGTACGACCGCTACCCTTCCCATTGGCTAATCAGCATATCCTTATGCAAATTAACTGTCAACCAAGATGGCGGCCGGCAGCCAGGCAGCTGGAAGCGAACATGAGGCTTGCTTGCTCCAGTGACTGCAGACTCCAACGTTCCCCGCCTCACTTGCC
>NW_005363130.1:343251-361232 GCF_000412655.1 Myotis brandtii | reverse complement strand
GGCCCTGCTCTGTGTGTGACAGGGGGTGGCGCCGCAACCTCCCCATCGACCCTGCCTTGAGTGTGACAGGGGGCGGTGCCCCAACCCCCCAATCGGCCCTACCCTGAGTGTGACTGAGGGTGGCATCGCAACCTCCCAATCCGCCCTGCTCTGTGCATGACAGGGGGCGGCGCCCAAACTCCCCAATCAGCTCTGCTCTGAGCCTGACCAGGGGCTGCACCTAGGGATTGGGCGTGCCCTCTGCCACCCGGGAGCAGGCCTAAGCCAGCAGGTCGTTATCTCCCGAGGGGTCCCAGACTGCGAGAGGGCTTAGGCCAGGCTGGGGGACCCCCTCCCCGCCCCGAGCGCACAAATTTTTGTGCACCAGGCCTCTAGTATATATATAAAACCCTAATATGCAAATTGCCCCTCGGGAGTTCGATCGTTTGCTATGATGTGCGCTGACCACCAGGGGGTGGTATGGAATGAAGGAAGGCCCCGGCTGGCAGCTGTAAGGCCCCGATCGGCCCTGATTGCTGGCCTGGCCTAGGGACCCTACCCGTGCACGAGTTTTGTGCACCAGGCCTCTAGTACATATATAAAATATAATTACAAAAACTATGCAAAGTAGGTACTATTATTATATCCAATTATAGGTAAAGAAATGGTGGCATATAGAAGTTACATAATTTTCCTAAGGCTACATAGCTAATAAATGACAGAGCTAGGATTTGAACTAAGCAGTTTTACTCTGAAGTCTATATTGTATTTTGTTTGATAGCTTGAATATAATCTATAATGCAGTGAAAAGTTAAATGTATTGTATCAAAAATCCAACTTTAATTTGAGCTACTTAAATGTAAAATAGCCCGGCTGGTATAGCTTTGTGGTTGAGCATCGACCCGTGAACCTGGAAATCAGGGTTCAATTCTGGAACAGGGCACATGCCTAGGGTTGCAGGCACAATCCTCTGGAGGGGGGCATGCAGGAGGCAGCCAATCAGTGATTCTCATCATTAATGTGTCTATCTCTCTCTCCTTTTCCCTTCCTCTCGGGAAACAATGAAAAAGTATTTAAAGTATTTAAATTTCTTTAAATGTAAATGTAAAATAAAGTGACCTCACATTTTACACTAAATAGTAGTTCTGGGTTGATGTAAAGTTATAACACTGAATAAATTATAGTAGTAGTATAACATTATAATTTTTAATATCAGTGTAATGTCAGTACAAATTGCAGTCCCAGGATATACAGAGTTTACTTGGATAGAATGACACATGAAACACCTACCTCTGTCATTAGCAGTTATCTGAACAGAACAATGCCAAGAATTATAGAGCAAGCTGCCATTACCTATGAGAGCAGAGATATCAGAGAAACTGAGAAAGAAGCAAGAAGAAAATCTTAAAATGTAATCAAATCAAAGATCAGAAAGCCAGGGGCAACAACAACAAGGGAAGAGCAATAGAGTCTTGGAGGTCAAAACAAGTACAGGGTGTCCCAAAAAATGTATACATACTTTAACAGCTGATAGTTCAATTTTGAAAATGAAATCTATTTTAATAAACACTGCCTTCATAATTATTCAGTGTGTGTATACTTTTTGGGGGACACCCTATAGTTACACATTGCATTGGATATAGACAAATAATCCTATCCTAAAACAGAGCCTGGGTGCTCTGTAGTAGATTTTGATTGCTTTTGACTGTGTTTTAATTTAGATGGAATTACAAGGACACTGTGGGCTAAGGTCTGCTCTGTAGTGATTGAAGCAGTAAGAACACTGCAGTTAGAAGAATAATCATACTAATGACACTTACAAAAAATGATAGTAATGTATTTGCACATATACATGTGAATAAAATTATGAATTTAGAGACACAGAAGTGTAGAAACAGCCTATACCTGACAAAGACATGCTTATACACAAGGATACCTATTCCAAACTTTCTACAAAGTTAAGGTTTTATAAACCTTCCACATTTCCTGAAAATTTCAGTTATTCCAAATGCAAATAAAATTTCCATTGGCAGCAACTCTCACAGAAATTAGGAGGAAAAGTTTTTGTCAGATATTCAGTATAAATAGAGGCTTTAGATACATCATGGTTTCCCCAATAAATCATAAGTTTTGGGTTATGTGGACTGACTTCTTTTTTTATCATTTTTTAGGACTTTTATTCATCTTCATCCTCTACACTTAACTCTCCTGAAGACCGGCTCAGGTATAAAAAATATCTTAAACCTTAAACATTTCAGAATTGCATCCATTCATATTTTTAGTTTTTCCCCTTGGCTTTATATCATGAAATGAAAAGAACATTTTCTATATGAGAAAGTAAACCTAAAAAGGTTCAAAATGGTAACAATAAAATATTGTTTCCTACATAAATAATGATATAATAAAGCAAATAATGTATATTTGGGTAAAAATACTTGGAAGGTAATATGTTGAGTTTCATTTTAAGAAATTAGTTTTTAAATAAAGTTTATAATCAGATCTGGCAAGTGTTCTCAGTGGATAGAGCATGGACCCCACATACACAAGGTCTTGGGTTCTATTCCTAGTCAAGGGCATGTACCTGGGTTGTGGATTTGCTCCCCAGTTGATTTCTCTCTCTCTCTCTCTCTCTCTCTCTCTCTCTCTCTCTCTCTCTCTCCTCCCATCCTCCCTCCCTTCCACTCTCTCTGAAAAGCAATGGAAAAAATATCCTCTGGTGAAGATTTTTTTTAAGTGTATAATCAAATTATACTTTGGCAATAGTTGACAATGCTGTTTTCTGTTTTGAAAACAATTTCAGAATAGCTCCTTAAAGCAGGTCCAACTGGCAATCCTGCCATAAGGACAATTCTATTAAGACCAAGAGCATTGAATTTCTTTTTAGACCCTGAAATTCTGGGAAGCATTAGAATAAAAATTACCTACAATCCCCTTTTATCTTATGAAGAAATATTTTTTACTAAAAATCTTAATATAAAAAATTGGTTGTGAACCAAAATCATCAATATTACATATTTAAGGGGAAAAAAAGATATTGTGTCTCTAATCTATTGTGAGTTAATATGTTCCATAAACAATCCTGGAAGGAAGCTGCACTCTGAGCATAAATTGGTATAGATCGCTTTGCTCTCACAGATAGCGATACAATATTTTCTGCTGAATGAGAAAAAGTTTAAAGGCATAAATCAAGATAAAGCAATCACCTGACAAAGGATTACAAAGAGTCCCAAACCTTTTTCTTAGTGAATGCTGTGACGCATTGATTTTCTACTGAAGATAAAATCTGAAATCATGTGTCATCAATATCAGCTAGCAAAACTATTTGGTTCAATATTTTATACTGTTAAAAAAAACTTATGGAGAAAAAGCAAATCTGAAGTGTTTCACATGATCAAAACAAGTTTGGAACAGCAGAGAAAAACACATTTGAAAGACATTTCATAGACATCTATTTGTAGAGAATAAACAATACATCAGAAGGGAATAAACTGTTACTTTTGTTTGTCCAGCCAGATACACAGCTACTGTCTGAATAAGAAGATTCTTACCTGGTGTGATACTTAAAAGTATAGTTTTTAGCAAAATAACCTAGAGTTGGTAATCTAATACATTTCTTCATATGGCAGCTTCACACAAGTATAGTTAAATACTTCCTTATAAAGAAGAGGCCAGCAAGGCAGCTGTTAGCATATCCAGCACTTTCATGCAAATTCCAAAATGGCAAGTAAATTCCACAACTGAGATGTCCTCCCCTTTCAGAGCCCCTCAGCTGACAGTCTCACGGTGGCAAATTTGCACAATCAGAAATGGCAACCCCCACATGAGTCTACGTTTTCTTGCTCCATTCTACTAAACCAGAAGGCAGGGTAAAGTGATTTGGAAGTATCTATGAGAAGAAAGAGTGCAAATGGCTTATATATGCAGCACCAGGGAGAAAAAAAACCAAAAACATAGTTATAAGAAGTTTCAAAACAGGGCATAGACTGTGAAGGGATAAGGGACATACTGGAATTAAAGCATTCATTTATACTTAATAATTTTCTATTCCTTTTTACCAACTAGTTGGCAATTTTAAGAATTCAAGCTCACAACCCAAATCTTTCTTCCTTTATCTTTCTTTTGTTTTTTCCAACATGGATTATAGAAATACTAGAGGCCCAATGCACGAAATTCAGCAAGGGGCTCGGCCCTCACAGCACTAGCTTCGTTCGGAAGGTCATCCAGACAGTCGTTCTGGTGTATGGTCTAATTAGTATATTAGCTCTTTATTATATAGGATTTAAATATTACCATAGCATATATTATTTTTTATGATTCTGCAATGCTCAATGACACATAATAATAATAAATATTTTACATATATTATTAATAATACAGGGGTGCGCAAAGGTTGTAAAACAAATAAATAATAAAATAATTAATAAATAATAATCCTATCTAATAAAAGAGTAATATGCAAATTGACCATCACTCCAACACAAGATGGCTGCCCCCATGTGGACACAGATGGCTGGCAAAGGAGGGCAGTTGTGGGCAATCAGGCCTGATCCCACTGGGTAATCGGACATCCCTTAAGAGGTCCCAGATTGGAGAGGGTGCCAGCTGGGCTGAGGGACGCACATACCCTGCGTGCACGAATTTTGTGCACTGGGCCTCTAGTACAAGAATAAACTCTGTTTCACACACAACTGTCGACCTACTTTTGCCACCTCTGTATATAAAGTATATTTCTAATGCTTAATGTTCCACAATTATATTTTACTATAATTTTGGAGGGTCAAAATATTAGATAAAATTTAGTATTATAGGAGCTGTAACAAGTAGAGAAGGATATAAAATTAATTTATTTAAGAAATTAAACTTGTTTTCTGTTATATACACTCTTGTAATAACCTCCATCTAACTTGTTCTTCTCCCTTCTCTAGTCACTTGTTCTTCAGCCTGGAAACCAAGTTCATCACTTTATATCAGGACTGGATGAAGTGTTGACATAATAAGCTGTGATTATATCTGAATTCAGCTGAAATAGTGTATGAGAAAGTTAACATTGTAAAAGGAGATTTATTGTGCTGTTCAGTAAGCAACAAATCTAGGAGTGTCGCTATACAGACTGAAAGCTAGTCATCCAAATCTTTTCAATGCAAATTCTTGAAACTATACACACCCTGAAGACAAATGTTATATGAGGCTACACATGTAATTAAACTTTTAGCATTTCTGTATATAATTTCATGGGAAATGGGGTCAACTTAACATTATTAAATATGGTTCTGTTTAATATACGACATAACTTCAGAAACACTTTTCCCTAGAAGTGAAATATGATGCACCATTTAGAATGTAAAACTATATTCCACAAATGAAAACATAAATTATGATTATGAATAAGATTGTTAAAAATATTTCATCACAAAACCACTTGGGAAAAATCTCTTTTACTTTATACCTAAAGATGTTACCTTAACATAACAGAATTCTTTCAGAGTGAGTCATAAAGTTCTGTGGCATTAAGAGGTCTAGCTAAGCAATCTTCTCTTTGAAAGCCTATGTTCCCTCCCTATGCCTTCCTCATACTTAAAAACACGTTTTAGAAAAAGCACTCATGTTAGAAAAAAGTGAGCTGAAGACTGTCAGTCCTAGTTCCTGTGGTGCCCAAAAATCAATAACTTGCATTAAACTAGGTTTCTGTAACACTTATCAGTGACTACTGTCCATATGACTCCATGCCAAGAAACGCAGTCTTCAAAGGGAAAGCAAAAGGAGGATTCTCATCATTGATATTTCTATCTCTTTCTCTCTCTCTCTTCTTCAATTCTGTATAAGAAAACATTTTCGGTCAGCATGTCCAGAGGTAGGGTAGAAAACCCAATGAAGTAATAAATTCTTAACATTGGACGTTTGAGAGTACATCTGGCTTCAAACACTTGGTGAGAAAGTACTTGAACGAATTTTACTGTTAAGTAATTCAAATTGATTTCAAATGTTATAATTCTGATATAATATTTATGGTGCATCATTAATAAAACAGTCAGCCAACAACATCAGGTAATAAGTACTTGTATGAAATATTGTTCATTATGTAGCTACAACCTCATTTAACTATAAGGAAAAATATAACATGTAGGCAAGATCAGATATGACAAAGAATCTCATTTGTGTTTCCTTTGTTAGAACTTGTCCTTTCAGAAGGTCAGTAGTATGCTGAGTATTGAGTTGAAACCTCTTTGGAAACTATGGTTTTAAATTTTCTTCAAAATAGATATAATAACTCTTATTTTCATTCAACAGCCTCTACAATTGAAGATGGCTCAAATACTTTCTCTTATTGAAATGTCAATGTGACCCTCCACATAAAGTGTTCCATAAAAAATTGTTTTGCTGTATTGATTTTTCATGGAAATTTTGTGTTGGCAGTATAATTTAGGAGAAAGAAAGGTGTCTCCTTTCCAAAAAGCATACTGGAAAAGGGATTAGCAGTGAGTTCTAAGAAATTCTATATAACTTTTTAAAAAATGAAGCAAGTCTTATTAAACACATTAGATAAACCAGCTTAGATAAAGCAATAAAAATTCTTCAACCTGGCCGGTGTGGCTCAGTGGCTGAGCATCAACCTATGAACCAGGAGGTCAGGTTTGATTCCCAGTCAGAGCACACGCCCGGGTTTCAGGACTGAGCCCCATTAGGGGACATGCAGGAGACAGCCGATCAATGATTCTCATCATTGATGTTTCTAGCTCTTTCTCCCCCTCCCTTCTTCTCTCTGAAATTAATTTTTCAAAACCATTTTTAATTTTTAAAAATTAAAAACCATTTTTAATTTTCTTAAAAAGAATTCTTCAAAAGGAAAAGATAAATAAACTGTCTAGGATGTAAAATTTTAAGCATGCTAATCCAAGAGCAATCTATGATAGCAAGCACAGTAATCTGTATTAGATAGAAATTTTAAGGATAGAGTTAGAACACTATACTGGTGGCAGAGTACTGGAATAAATGGAACACTGCTTGGCATATATGAATGTATCCCACAATATTAGTACCTAGATCACAGACTTACAGACTCTATCTCACTCTCAGAACCACACTTGCAATAATATACCAGTTAAAAGGTGAATAGCCAAGAAAACATATTTGGGAAAAGGAAATGTTAATTTGACATACAATATCATGTCCATATACAAACCAATTGTATATGGTTTTTCTGCAGTACTATATGTGATTTCATTAAGACCAATGTACCATTTAATAATTAGTATAGAATATTATTGGTAATAGTAAATAATTTTATAATTATTATCAATGACCAGCACTGCAACCACCAAACACATTCCAAGAAGTATTGAGATCTCCAGAAATTAAAGTATCTAAATGCGTGTTCTCCTTCATAATGTTGTTATGTTATAGTCTTTTCTGCGCCATGAAAATCAGGAAATGCCTTCTGAAACATATTTAGAAAAAGTGTGGGCAAAATAGGTAAAGTTTTACAGAATTCATACATGTAGGGAGCAGCTATAGGGTCAAGCCTTGGACTGACCTGTGGCAGGGCCACAAACAAGTCCCAGCTTGGAGGGCAGAGCCCTCCTAGCATCATTAAGCTTAACCATATAGACCTCCCTAGTTCCTTCATAGGTAGCTAATGGGCTATGCGAGGTGCAGCAAGTGCTGCCAAACAAGGTGAAACTCACAAGAACATTGTAAACATGTTGACCACTTCCCTTGTTTTGCTTTGTGTGCTCTGACTATAAAATAAAGCTTCAGCTTGCAGGCTGGGTCTCTCTGTGTCAGAGATCCACTTAGCCCCAGCTGTATTCTCTTTGTCTGTCTTCTTTAATCTTTCACCGCCCCTCCTAAGGCTCACCAAACCTGGCCATGCTGAGCGCAGCACACATATATTTTGAAAATTAGCCACATTTTTCCTGTTATTTCTTCATATCTATAAAATCGACAAAAGAGAACTCTAACTTATCCATTTCAGAGAATTGCTGAGAGATCAAATAGTATATGTAAAAGTCACGTAAGTATTTGAACTTGATGTTGTAAATTTGACTTTTAGGAGAAGGCAGGTGAGAATTAGAGTAAAGAATATTCCACCAGGAGTAAGGAAACCTAGACTCAAACTCTAGCTCTGCCGCAGAGTAGCTGTGTGATTTTCCAACAAAACATGCACTCTTCCTGGATTTCCAATGCCTACCTATACAATGTGACATATTTAGATGAACTATGCAACATATCATAATTAAGAGTCTTGAGCTTTTTACAGAATATCAGAGGTGGTGCCAAACTCTTTTTTCCCTCCAGATTCTTTCAGTACAACAATTACTTAAAATCGAAGGGCCCTGCAGCTGTTTCCAATGCCATGTGACCATCTTTACAGATTTTAATCAAACATTATTGGGGGTAGTCAAGGAGAAACACAACTTAACAAGCTTTGGTACAGCCTTAATTACATGATAAATGTGTATCAAAGTAACTCTGATCA
The DNA here is from genome assembly GCF_000412655.1 of Myotis brandtii. Taxonomy (NCBI): domain Eukaryota; kingdom Metazoa; phylum Chordata; class Mammalia; order Chiroptera; family Vespertilionidae; genus Myotis; species Myotis brandtii. The sequence goes on along the minus strand of NW_005363130.1, from coordinate 352,777 downwards.
AATTCCACTCTCTTTAAATTAAAAAATATAGCAACCCTTCATATTCCTTAGACATTATGATGCATTTCCAATACACATTATGAAAGCCATTATCCATACCTGAAAAGGCTGCCTGCTGGGAATGTCGAGGTGTTTCCTTATCCACCTGTTGCCTTGATTCCCAAATATCTGCCACAGCAGCTTCCCCCTTGTGTTACTCCAGATTCGCTGGTAGATGGCCAGTCTATAAATGTGCTTTCCGAACATGTGGTAATAGAAGCGGAAGGTGCAGCTTTCTGTGCCAGTGGCATTGAGGATCGGGCTGAGTAAAGCAGCTGTGTTTTGGAAAACCTGTGGCTCCGAAGATTCTATGTAGAGATAGTGTCCTTTAGCTGTGCCCAAAGTATTATCCTTCATTGGCCCTGTATTAAGTGTTGATGTTGGACCCTGGTTCCTGGTCCAATCAAAATCATCTTCTGTATCTTGTTCCCAATTACAAATTCCATTTTCAAAGTTACATTGTAGTTCAGGTGCTGAAATTGGCAGTAAATAATAGCAAAAGATAATTAAAGACAAAAATAACTCTGCTTAATATACTAGTTGATATTTTGCTCCTGCCAAAGTAAGCAATTTTAATTTAAAAAATTTGCAACAGTAAAGTTTTAAAAAGAGTGAAAAATTCTAGATAATACATTAAGTAATAATATTTTATGGGCTGAAAGTGGAATTATTTTGGCCATTATTTTCCATATGCCATTTATGCCCATCCCTTCCCCATTTCTATTACTATAATTCTAGGCAAATGATCACAACTCAACAGCTGGCTCACTGCAACAAACTTCTGGCTCAGTGGATTTCAATTTTAGCTGAATGTTCCAATCCAGTGAGTATTAAAAATACAAAACAGAAAACACAATACCCAGAATTCATCTCCAAAAATGTTGATATATTTGGTCTAAACAATATAGCCAATCATCAGGATACCTCATCAGCTCCCTTGATGATTCTAACATGCAGAGCTGAAAAGAGTCATATTTTAATTGATGTCAGTCTTTTGGAGTCCTCGGGGGTATATGGTAAAATTGCTTACATAGTAAAAGCCTATTCAAGTACTAGTTTGTTAGACACGGAGTGAAGCCCAGGAATCCATGTTTTTAAAAAGTACCCAAGATGATATGAAGCAGGTATTTTCCAGACCTCACTCTGAGAAACTTTTCTTGGGCTTCATCCTGCCCCAGTTCCAAGTGTCCCTTCCATACCTGTGCCAGAATGACCATTCTGTAATGACAGATTATCATTTTCCTGCTCTAATCAAAATCCTTGAATATATACTCATTTAACCTAAACTTAAATCTACACTCCTCTTATCTCTCAAGCTTCACATTTCCCAAATTAAATGAACTTCCTGTTTGTCCCTCCCAATGTGCCCTAAGCATTCCACCCCTTTCCCCATCTCTATTTATGCCAAGTGTTATGTCCCGTGACTTACTAATTCTTAGCTATGTCTCCTCAGTGGTCATCTTTCCTACTCATTGGAATGTAGCTCCATTAAATTAGAGGTTTGAAACTTCTAATGCCCTCAGTCACTAGAAGAATTCAAAGCACTTATGAAGCACTAGCCCCTTATCAAATAAATACCTACATTTCTAGGATAACATCGGGACACATTCATTTTTCAAGATGTGAAAATTGTGTCAACACCAAGTATTTCTTTAGAATAAATGGGACAGAATGTACACTTGACATTATTTGGAATTAGAACTAATGACTTCATTTTAGCTTCATTTACATAATCTAATATTTTTTTAAATAAATGTCAGCTGTCCTTTATTCAACTGTACTTGGCATCAAAGGCGAACAAATACTCAAACAATAAATAAAAGCATATGTGAATAAATGCAGCCAGGCAAGAACAAATCATCTGTATCTGAAAACTAGAGAACGGGGCTTAGACCTAATGGAGGGAGCCAAGTGAATAAATATCAAATGGAAGAAGAGCTTTCATTTGATATTCCCTCACTTGTGACTAATCAGGCCCAGCTGTGACGTGAACTGGGGACCCATGGTGTCCTTTCCAAGTGTCAGTCTTTGGCTGTAGAGCAGAAGGAGAATGTCAAGCTGCTGAGTTTTTTGACAGAAAGCCAACAGATTTGTATGTTGCCTGTCTTCATACTGACTACATGCTCAGTCTTCATTTCAAAAGGGAATATGTGTAGCTCGGCCCTTAAAAAAGACCAAGACCCTAAACATACTTCAGGAAATACAGAGATTTAGAATGCTAATGTATATGTAGTATAGTAATATGTCTAGATGGACTGCTGAGAGAGCAACTGACAGTCTAATGACACTGTTATTTTCTGTCATTAACGTTTAGTCACAAGAAGTATACTGATATTTTATAAAGTTAATACTGACAAGTTTGAGGGTAATTTGCTTACTTTTAGATAGAAAACACATTGTTTTTAAATCTTCACCCAAAAATATGTCCTTGTTGATTTTTGAGAGAGAGAGAGAGAGAGAGAGAGAGAGAGAGAACAATTGATTGGTAGCCTTTCATATGCATCCGGACTGAGACTCAAACCCGCAACCTAGGTATATGCCCTGACTGTAAATTGAACCCACAGCATTTTGGTGAACCATACAGGATGATGCTCTAGTCTAGCCTGAGCCACCTGGCCAGGGCAAAAATTTTTAAAGAGTGGAATTTGGAAAGCTTGAAAAGATAAAAAGGCTTTCTGAATTTGCAAAAAATAAATTAGATGTAGGACAAGCAACACTTCTTATAATAGCCATTGTTAAAATCATTGATTCTGTTTACATCCACTCAAACATTAGTTGTGCACTGAAATTTCTGACAATGTCAAAGATCAAATATACCCCAAACTCTCTACAATGATTTATATACAAATTTCTTAATGTAATGGTTATTACGATGTGCCCAGCATTTTAAGGCTTTTCTGTGGTTTATAATTGGCCTCCCAACTTAATAGACACATAGTTGAAATATGTATTGTTGCTATTTCTGCAAAATGAAAGATACAAATTTTTTCCTGGTAGATTTTTGTAATTAAAAGATAAAATCACAACTATTAGCTTCTGATTCATATTCAGGACCAAGTGCATTAGGTACTCTCTGGAGCTAAGCTTATGAAGTTTCAAGAGCTACACAATCATCAGACACACAGATTTTTTGGTAATTTAAACCATAAACTCAGACTTATCTTTGACACCTTACTTTGTGCTCCCTATAGCCAAAACCTCATCGATTGTCCCTCCTAAATATTTCCCAAAACTTTAGTCCCTCCATCTCCATCCTTATCACTGTGACAAGCTGCCAACTCCTCTCCTGCTGACTACCACAATGGCTTCCTAATGGATCACCTAAATACAGTCTTCTCTAATCCATTCGTAACACACTATATCCATAGTGACATTTTCAAATATGCCAATTTTATTATATTAGCTTTCTTCATAAAAACCTTCAAATAAGGAAGAACTTCCTTAACATGGACTAAAAAGACCTGCAAATCTGGCTGCCCTTTACACCTCTCTCCTTATCCTTCACCCTATTCCTTCTTTCTCCTTGCCCCAGCCACACATTAGCTACCTTCCTCTGCCATGCGGTGACATATGGGGACTTTTTTATGCTTTGACTTACTATTTTTCAGATCTCAGCTAAGTCATCACTCTAGGAAGTCCAATGCCGCTATTACATCAAGTCACATCACCTCTATTTATAAATCTTGTCAAAACTTCCATTTTATATTTATTTATTAAATATTTGAATAATATCTCTCCTCACCTAGGCTTTAAGCTCCATGAGGGCAAGGATGCTGTATAGTTGTATTTAACATTGTATCACTAGTATTTAGTTTCTAAATCTACATAATAAATACAGATGGCTTTGACTAATTGATTAATTAAATCGCACAAAACATTCATCAACCCCGAACAATGTTTAGTGTCTTTGTTGACTAAACATTGACTAAAGAACAGTAAATTTAAGTAAGATCATCACTATCAAATGTGGGAGAGGGAAAAAAATATACCTACCACAGTCAGCCTCATCAGTATGATCACCACAATCATCCACCAGATCACATAACCGAAGCTTGTGAATGCAAGCCTTAGTGTGTCCACACCAGAAATGATCTGGCCCTTCACAGCTCTCTGCAGGGAGGGGAAGGGTACAGTTTTCAAAACTGATGTCATCAATAGCTGAGACCCCATCATATATGCCAAGGCTGACTTTTTCTAGGGTCAAATGGAAGGGGTGAGTAAGGCGCCCAAGCTGAATAGTTGCCTGTGACCACTGGTTGCCCTGGTTATATAAGACTCTCCAGAGCACTGTGGAGTCATTGGAATTTTCCATATGTAGCTGGAGCACAGCTGCTCCCACTGACAGGCCATAGTTATAAAACCTGGAAAAGAGTAAACAAAAGAAATGGATATGACTTATAGGGATAGGCTACATATTTAACTTTCACACTCTTTCACTCAGTCAACAATAAATAATTAGTCATCTTAATGGAGGCCTTTATTTCTTGCAGCAATTGTGGCTGCACCTTTGTAAAACTTATCTGCTGAGGTGCATACTCTGACTCTCAGGACCCTAGGAGCATTTCTCAAGGAGTTCAGTCCAGAACAGAAGAGAGAAGCAGTGTTAATTAAGTTATAATATATTGCTGAAGGGGAAAAGGCCCTTTCATCTTAAGAAAGAACACAACAAACACTGATAATGAGCTCTTAAGTAAACTGCTAATTGTGTGGAGCTAATGCAATAGCAATTTTTAAAGCAAAACCAAGGGCAAATCCTAATGTCTACTAAATGCAGGAGTGTGCCTGCAAGCACCGCACTGCTAGGGTAACTGACCATTGTTTATAGTATTTACCAGAAAGAAAGCGTGCATCCCGTTCCTGTCTGGCTGATAGTTGGACTCTGGAGTTTAGCAACTTGTGCCAAGCTGCTGCTTTTCTTCAGAATGAACATAAAATGCCCTATTGGTATACAAAACAAGCCATACGTTAGCCTATTAGATTACAAAGTGAGACATCTGTCTCTTAACCCTACACTAAATAAGTTCCATGTCCAACTAAAATTAAGACCATACAACAATTAAAAATCAATGAAAGTGATGGTTAGTCAAAAGACTATGATCTATATCTAAATGATGCCAAAAACATTGGTAATTTAAGTTAACTCAGCCAAAAAATATATCTATGCTCTACCCCCACCATCCATAAAGGAATAAATCCCATGCAGACAACATGAGTGTAACTGATAATGCTCAAATGCCCTACTATTTGTCATGGTAACATAGAATGTTATCTGCTTCTCTTTCTCTTCTCAGACTTGACCAAAGGGGAACTGAGGTCATTCCCAAGGGTCTCTGCTTATTGCTTACCTTGAGCAGTATTGTGAGTATGATCACAGGGAGGGGCCTGTTGCTCAAAATCAGCAGAAAGGTTACTTCTGGAGCTCCATATCCAGTCAAAATGGTCACCGCTAATTGCTTCAAACCAACCACAGCTATTTGCTTCAAAGTCACATTTGGAAACTGAAGAACAAAAATGTGGCTTTTAGATTGGCTCTCAAAAGTGCTCCCACACTTTACAAAGGGTAGAGTTCAATGGAAATCACCTTGTTAGGCTTGTCTAAGTACATCAAAGAACATACTTTAAGAGAAAAGGGATCTCTTTTGACCTGAAAAAAGCCTGGAGTTGTGCTTATCATACTGGAAATTGATAAGGCAGAATTATCAATTTTAAAAATTCAATTTTTCCCAAATATTCTAAGCAGCAGCATCATTCAGCCATATTATTTATAGAATTGCCAAAGTCTGCCTAATTTATTCTGATAATCATGTTAGTTTATCTGCAGCTATTATATCATCTGGAAGGCTGAATTATTCCTAGAGTATTTTCACTAAACCATGAGAGCAGCTACTTCTAAAAATACTTAGTATCTAAAATATGTAGCTCCATTACATTTAATTAATGTTCACCTCTGGATTTTATAGAACTTAATATTTCCTAAAGCATTATATGCATTGCTTAATTTGTGCAGGGCAAAATAATTTTACACAGTTTTCAGGTAAATATGCAGAAGAATCAGTTGCTCAAAACTTCCAGGAAGAAGAGAAGAGGAAGAAGAGGAAAGAAAGGGAAGTTATAATAATAGCAATATAGCATTATAGCTAATGTTCAATGAATACCCTATGTAATAGATCCTGAACTACTGAATGCTTTATCTAGATCTAACTTTCACATCAGCCATATGGGGGAGGTATTACTATTACTACTATGATGATGTCGACGATTATTATTATTAAGAGGAAGAAAGGGAGGTCTAGGGAAGTTATTAACTTAACCAAAGTCATATCATCAGGAAGTTGTAGAGAGGAATTGAAATACAAATATTCTGACTCCTAGTCTAATATTCCTTCTGCAACTGTTGACAATAACTGTTAAATATCATTAGATTGAAAAAAAGGATAAAGCAAAATGACATAATCTAAATTTGCTTAGTGTGGATGTTCATCTGTTATTATATATCCCAATGCAAAATAAGGCTCACTCCCACTGATGATTATTACATTGAAATCCTTGTTCACTGGCTATTCTTATCCAAGGATATACTATCTAGATCAGGGGTCCTCAAACTACGGCCTGCGGGCCACATGCAAATACAGTTCCCGTTTTGTTTTTTTACTTCAAAATAAGATATGTGCAGTGTGCATAGGAATTTGTTCATAGTTGTTTTTTTTTAAATATAGTCTGGCCCTCCAACGGTCTGAGGGACAGTGAACTGGCCCCCTGTTTAAAAAGTTTGAGGACCCCTGATCTAGATGTTCCCTTGTAAAAGAACTTGGTAAGTAATCAGTAAGTTTTAGGGGCTAAAAGTATACACTAAATCACTCAATGAGATTATAAAATTTAAAACAATAAAGGCATTTTAACCTAATTATAAACCACTTTTAATCTCATTATAAATTTTGAAAATGTTAATTCTACTCAAGGAAGAATATGAGGTGAACAGTAACATTACAAATACTTTCTAATTTTAATAGTTTCTATATAATACCTTATTTCCAAAATATATTTGTTTTCTATCAAGTTTCCTAGCTGAAAATATGTCCAGCAGAGTACTTTCAAATTTCATCAAAAGTCAATGGGTGGGGACCACTTTGTAAATTATATGATTGTCTAACCACTACAGTGTATACCTGTAACTAATACAAAGTAATATGTAATGTAAACTGTAATTGAAAAAGAAAGCAATTAGAATATATGGATACATTTAAAAATAAATATTTTTAAAATGTTGCCTAAACTTTAATAAGCAAGAGATGATGATATGCCAGTATACATACAGAGACACTTAGAAATAAGCAAAATGAAGGAAGTACTGCTATATTTACAATACAAATTTCTCAAGTAAAATTTAGAAATCTATGGTGAAGCATATTTAAATGCCACTTGAAGTGAAAAAAATGATAACTATAACAAGAATAAGTGCTAAGAATATTTAAGGTCACATTTATAAAGGCCATCTCTACTTGTGAATATAAAATATACCAATAACCCATAAATTCCAGAGTTTCATAGTATGGAATGCCATTTCAATCCCTGAGGAAGCAAATGTTTTTGTTTCCTATTTCAGACAATCTTCAAAACAGTTCTTGTTATACAAATACAGAAAGAAAACTAAGTATTGCAGTTGTATAATATCTATCCCCATAGCTACTTGGAAAGGGGACCTTATCATCTGCTATCCAGGGAGATATTCCTGTGGAAATAAATGAATATTCAAATGGTAGTAAAATTTAGGAACTATAGCAGCAATTTTATAGTTGTCGTACATAAAGCTATTCAAAAATAGTAATTTCAGCAGATAATTATGCTGTTAAATTTCAAATATGTTGTAGTATATTTTGTTCCTACATATTTAGATTTCTATACACATTTAAAAATCCACCTCAAGTGATCACATATGTAGTAATCAGATGAAATTAACCTCTGGTTAGCCATTAATCAAACAAACTTAATTAGAATGGCTTTTGAAAATTATGTATATCTTTTTTTCTGACAGAAATACAATATCCTGGGTGTGTTTTAATAATTGAGATTTGAAGATTTTTCACTGTTTCAGGAGCATAATTATTGACTATCTCAATTATCATCATCATCAGAATTACCACAATTTGTAATAACAATTTGCAATTATCATTTACTCAGGGATTATTGTGTACCAAGCTTTGGGCTAGAAGCTATTACATTCATAACAGGATGCCAACACAGAATTTCTAAAAATTACACATGACTATTTTATAGCTATGAGTAGAAAAGCAAGTGACTCTACAGCAGCTTTCAATTATTTTATGTAAAGTTACCCTTGCGACCTCAATTAGTTATGTAAAAATAATTTCAGTAGCTATCCCAGGGGAAAAGATGTTAGGGATATTTGGTGGATGACAAATAGTTCCATCACCCTACACTCTGTCATTTTTAGAGCTTTTTCACTCAGACAAAGGAGAATAAGGCATGGAGGAGCCAAGGAATCATGTGAGGTAAAATAAAAAAATAAAAATCCAGAATCAGACCTTGTTTCATTTCATATTCACTATCTTATAACTTTTCTGATGGTTTCAGATGATCCTTACAGAGGTTCATTTGTAAGGAATAAACACAAACTGGACAAAGAGGAAGTCTGATCTAATCATTGGGACCTTGCAAAAAGACTTAAAATATATAGGAAGATGCCTCTTAACATTTAGCCAATAGATTTCATTAATAGTTAATACTTATTAATTATTTAAAACATAATATGTAATAGTAAGGGGGTATTTACAAAAGTCCACGCAATTAAAAGATCTATCCTATCTAATAAAAGACAAAGAGGGTAATTAACCGTACCTCTGCTACGCTTCCCATTGGCTAATTAGGGTGATATGCAAATTAACTGCCAACAAAGATGGCGGTTAATTTGCATACGTAGGCACAATGATGGGAGGCAAAAGGGGAAGGACGGAAGAACAGTGATTGGAAACCCAGGCAGCAGGCAAGAGCTGGGTGGCCGGTGATCGCCATCGGAAAGCCAGGCTGCAGGCGAGGTGGCACCCCCGGGGCTGCCGCCTTGCCTGCGGCCCTGTGATCACATGGCGATCGGAGGGAGAGAGAGCCGAGGCGCAGGCCAGGTGGTCGCCATCGCGATGGGAGGGAGAGAGAGCCACATCAGGATCGGAGAGCCGGGGCGCAGGCGAGGCAGCACCCCGGCACCCCAGCACCTGACATGCAAAGGTCGGGGATAAAATGACTTTTCCCAACCACATCTGGAAATATACTAGGGAAGGCATCACTGAAGAGTTCACAACAACTCTCTTACTTGGCAAGGAAGAAAACAGTTGGCAACGGAAACAATCCCTTACATCAAAGTTAAGGTCCCTCTGAGTAAAAAAGAATATTTCCAACGTAAAGGAGGGAGCAGGCAAAAATAATAGGTTCTCATGACTTCCACTGAAGTTTGAGCATATGACAGAGTCAAAAC
>NW_005363130.1:308757-342004 GCF_000412655.1 Myotis brandtii | reverse complement strand
ATACTGTAAATTTCTCAAAGTCTTCCTGAAACATTTTTTAAAGTAATTTTTACTTCTTTAGAAAAAATGCATACATGGCAAACCATCTGTAATAAAAGGCCCATTCTATAAAATTTTACCTGGTTCTACTCATATCTGCAATCATAACCATATTTACAGACAATATATCTATACTAATAAAAGAGTAATATGCTAATTAGACTGGGAGACCTTCCAGGAGACCTTCCAGATGTTCTTCTGGACAAAGACATGGTGGCTGGGCCAAGGTAGAGGCGGTTAGAGGCCAAGAGGGGAGGGCAGTCTTGGGTGATCAGGCTGGTGGGGGGCGGCCATTAGTGGGGGTCAGTTGGAGGTGATCAAAACAGCAGGGGGGGCAGTTTGGAGTGAGCAGGCCAGCAGGGGGATAGTTGGGGATGAGCAGGCCAGTGGGGAGGGAAGGTAGGGGCGAGCAGACCAGCAGGGGGGGCAGTTTGGGGTGATCAGGCTGGTGGGGGGGCATTTGGGGGCAAGCAGGCCGGCAGCGGGGGGGGGCAGTTGGGGGTGAGCAGGCTGGCAGGCAGAGTGGTTAGAGGCAATCAGGCAGGCAGGCAGGCAGGTGAGTGGTTAGGAGTCAGCAGTCCCAGATTGCGAGAGGGATGTCCGACTGCTGGTTTAGGCCCGATCCCTGTAAACTAGTAGTAGGACATCCTTCGAGGGTCTCAAATTGGAGAGGGTGCAGGCCAGGCTGAGGAACACACCCTCCCCCGTGCACAAATTTCGTGCACTGGGCCACTAGTATATATATAAAAGCCTAAGTGACTAACCTTTCGACAGTTCGACCGCTAGCCATGATACACACTGACCACCGGGGGGCAGACGCTCAATGCACAGGCATGGAAACATGAAACAAGACTGATGAGGGAAGGGGAGTGGGGGAGGGCAGGAAGAGATTAACCAAAGATCTTATATACATACTAGAGGTCCGGTGCACAGATTCGTGCACCAGTAGGGTCCCTCAGCCTGGCCTGCAGAGATCAGGACGTGAACCAGCAGTCCAACATCCCCCGAGGGGTCCCGGATTACGAGCGGGCACAGGTCAGGCTGAGGGACCCCAGGCCTCTAGTCCTTTATAAAATGTATCTTTTGTAAGTATTTTCTCCCAGCCTGGGCCTGTCTTCTCATTCTCTTGAGACTGTCTTTTGCAGAACAGAATTTTTTTTAATTCCAATAAAGTACAGCTTACCAATTATTTCTTTTGAATTCTTATCAATTATTTCTTATCAATTATTTCTTTCTTATAAATCCTTCTTTTGGAAGGAATTATACTCAAGAGTTATACTTAACCTAAACCTAATTAGATAATTTGTGTGATTATTCTATATTTCTGAACTGATGAAATTTAGTTGAGCATTTAAACTTTTTATTATGGCTATAGCCGAATGAGATCCTTGGAAACCCTGGAAGAGGGTGAATGCATTTTGCATATTAGAGAAATCTTGGGGACCCAAGATTGAACTGTAGTAGGCAGAATTGTAAAACAGACCTCATTATCACCATCCTTGCTGTTACAACTGTGTTATGTTATGTTACACGGCAAATAGATTTTGCAATTGTAACCAAGGTTACTAATCAGTTGACCTTAAGATAAGGTGATATTTGGGTAAACCAAACCTAATCAATAAGTCCTTTTGAAAAAAATGTTTTTCTAACCTGGCCAGTGTGGCTTAGTGGTTCAGTGTTGACCTATGAACCAGGAGGTCACAGTTCGATTCCTGGTCAGGATACATGCCCAGGTTGCGGGCTAGATCCCCAGTAGGGGCCATGCAGGAGGCAGCTGATGAATGGTTCTCTCTCATCATTGATGTTTCTATCTCTCTCTCCCTCTGCCTTCCTTTCTCTGAAATTAATAATAAAAACATATTTAAAAAATATTTTTCTCCAAATAAATTCAGAAGAACTCAGAAAGACTGAAAGCATAAGAATGTAACATATTATTGCTAGCCTAAAATTACAAATTTCTTCCCTCCATTTTCCCCCATTGCCTTTATCATGCTTTACTTATTTCTATACCATATGCCCCTTCTAAAAGAGTACACCATTCACTCATTTATTGGAGTTTCAGTCACTTCCCTACTAGAAGCAAGCTCCAAGAAGAGATGGATGTCTGTCCGTTTTACATGTTGTGAGATATTAGAAAATCTCTGCCACATAGCAGACACTCAATACACACTTGTTGCAAGCAACTGTGACCTTTCTTTTTCCAAAATAAAATTTTCATTATTCCTCAAATTTTTGGTTCTATCACAGAGTTGAATTTACTGAGTTGGTACCCCAATAATCTTACCAGCTCATAAACTCCTAATTTTTAAAAGTTTTTACTTTTGACAGTTTACTAATTGTGAGTGTTTCCTTGGGTTCAATATTTGATCTTTATAATTCTTTACTTATATTTATATATTAATTACCTCAAAGCAGTGTTAATTATGCATTCATATTTCATCTGGAATGAAAAACTTTAAGTGGTGTCATTAATGTCAGAGTTTTATTTTTAAAAATGCCTCTTACTCTACAATTTCTTCCTGATAAACCCCAGCAATATTAAAGCTTCAATTACTTTATTTCTGTCAATGAATCCAATAATTACTGCTCCAACCCACTGCTTTCTTATTAGTGCCACAACTGTCTAAAATATAGACAATAATGATCTCCTCCTCAACCCTGCTCCCCTCCTCTCACCCACTCTATATCCTGTAACTCAAGATAAAAACTCAGAAGCATTACTTAAAACATCTCTTTCCCTACCTTCCAAAATACATCAAGTATTTCTTTACACTTAGATTTATTTTTTAAATTTTATTATAATGTATCTCTATATGCCAGTTCAGTCCATGATAATCTCTCATCTTCTTTACTCCAAAATTCTCCTGTCTGAAACCATTACTTCCTCATTCTCCCCTTCAATTCATTCTACACCCTGCAGCCAGGGTGTAAACATTTAAAGAACTTAATAATTCAAACTTGATCCCACAATTGCTTTTAAAAATCCTTAAATAGCTTCCCTATTATTTAGAATAATGTCCAAATCCAAAATGTGGTTAAACTAATCCCCCAAATTTCTGTGCCTCTCTTGTCTTTATGCTCAAGCTACCTTTATTATTTCAGTTTCTTTATTAAAACAAGAATACCATTCACCCATTTTAATACCTTACCACAGTCCTTTTTTTTTCTTTTTGGAACACACCATTTACTTTGACCAAGCAATTCAAATTTATTCTATCGCTTAAAAAAAAAAATAATGTGACCCACATAAGTATAGTCAATTGATCCTGACAAAGGAGCAAAAGCATCACAATGAATAAAATACAGACTTCAACAAATAATGTTGGAACAACTGGACAATCACATGAAAAAAAAATAATCTAGACACAGACTTTACATCCATCACTAAAATGAACTAAAAATAAATCACAGGCCTAAATGTAAAATGCAAAACTATAAAACTCCTACAAACATAGGAGAAATCTTAGATGACCTTAGGTATGGTGATGACTTTTCAGATACAACACCAAAGGCAAGATCTATAAAAGAAATAATTGATAAGCTGTACTTTATTGAAATTAAAAAATTCTGTTCTGCAAGACAATCTCAAGAGAATGAGAAGACAAGCCCAGGCTGGGAGGAAATGCTTACCAAAAATACACCTTATACGGGATTGTTATCCAAAATATATAAAAGAAAAAACAACAATAAGAAAACAAACTACTTAGTTTTAAAAATATGGCTCAAAGATTTGAACAGATACCTCGCCAAAGAAAATCTGCAGAGGCAAATAAGTACATGAAAATATGCTCCATGCCATATATCATCAAAGAAATGAAAATTAAAACAATAATAAATACCACTACACCCTATCAGAATGGTCAAAATCCAGGATACTGACAACAACAAATGTTGGTGAGGATGTGAAGCAACAGGAACTCTCATTCATCATTGGTGAAAATGCAAAATGGTACAACATTCTGGGAGACAGTTTGGCAGTTTCTCACAAAACTAAACATGCTATTACCACATGAAATAGCAACTGTGTTCCTTATTGTTTATTCAAAAGAGTTGAAAACTTATGTCAACACAAAAATCTGCACACGGTTGTTATAGAACTTTTATTCACATGGAATACTGAATATTATTCAGCTCTAAAAAGAAATGCTCTATCAAGCTATGAAAAGACATTTAGGAACCATAAATTCATATTAAGAAGTAAAAGAAGACAATTGGAAAAAGCTATATACTGATTCCAACTATATGACACTCTGGGAAAGGCAAAACTATGGGACAATAAAAACTAACTGGGATAGAACAGGGGCTGGGTGAAAGGGGGGCAAAAGAGTCACCTGTAATACTATCAACAATAAAAAAAATCCTGATATCTCCACACTAGGGCCAATCACAGGATGAATCTATAACTATCACATACCATCCTGTAACTCCCACGTACCTCTTGCAAGTATGTTTTTATTAGTGTATTATAGTTCTCCCCACTAGATTGGAATCTTTATGAAGGCAGGAACCATAGATGCCTTGTTTATTCTGTAACAGCTATAGAGCCAAATATAGTGCTTGTTTAAATATTTACTGAATGAATGAACTAACCACAAGATTATTGTTCTATCTCTCCAGGTGCCCTCCGAAAATACCCACTCCTTTACCCCAGTGGTACGTAATTAACTCCCCAGGTAAAAACTATTCTAGCTAGTTGCCTCACTCTTACTTTTATCAACAATTTGGTTCTGCAATTCAAATTCTGCTCCTAGGGCCTTATGGAATTTCCAATTCAAGTCAAAAAATATCTTTATTCCCAAACTTGTCATTAAGCCACCTTCCATGCTTATCTCCGATTTCTATCCATGCCTATCTTACACCCTCCTTATTGCCAATGGAGCAAAACTAGCTTTTTCTGTTAGTTATACTTTATGTGTATTTTCTATCTTCTCATCTAAATTGTAAACTACTCCATAGCATGGCAAATATACCAAACATCTTTGCATACGCTATACACTTCTAGCAGATACTAAATACTTATTTTTTAAAGCCTTTCTTATAAATGCCCATAAGTGTGAAGAGGTCTGCATTACTTTAGAATCTTATAAATTTAATCACCCTGGAAAACTTAGTGATAAAATTAAAATCAACCCTGAGATTCACTTTGCACTCTCACCTTCATCCTGAACTAAATATGTGAACACAGTAAGGGATGTGAATTTCATTCTCCTTGGGCCTCACTTTTCCTAACTATAAATTAGTTAATATGTGTAAATACATCTCAGACAATTTTAGATACAAAATAAGTGCTTTATAAGTGTGTGGTAGTATTTATATCATCATATGGTCTTTCAGGTGTCTTTAAATCTATATATACTCCAAAGAGAGAGGTTTACATCAACATGGAAGAAAATGTAAATTTCAGTATCAACAGTAGTAAAGATCTGCAAGGCAATAAGACATTGTCTTCTAAGAAAACTTGGTGTTGAATAGGGGAGAATCATTTTACCTTCTTATACTTCTCATCACATACCTTGCTAAACTGAAAACAGAAACAAAATGAACAAGAGTAGTAAATATGAGAGAAAAGAGAACAACAAAAAGACGCTTAAACTTCTAATTTATAATTTCAAAGCAAAGAAGAACAATGATCTTACTGAAGAATAAAAGCAGAAATGTGCTCAAAGGAATGCATAGAAAAAATCCACTGTCTCCATAGATACAATAATATGTTATTGAAATTTAATCTTAAGTGATCATAGAAAAAGACGTTCTTATTAAATACTCAGATTATATTATCAATAGAATTTTTAACTGAAAAAGAATCCTGTATTTTTTAATCTCTAGTATCTTATCTATTATTTTATCTCTACTACACTGACTTTCTTCAATCTGACAACATAACTGTCTGCAGCAAAGATTGATAAAAATATCCTGGGATATTTACCAGATTTTACTTGTCTACAGAAATATTTTCCTCTTTTTCCCCTCAGTGATCAATGGCTCCATAAATGAGAATGAATGGACTTTTTTCTCCACTTCTTGGTTTTATGTAACAGAAATGATGAGCCTTCACCAGAAACAACTTCCCATTCCAATATTTTATAATTACCTCTGTTGAGGGAGGGTTTTTTTGTATTTTTTTAACTGGAAAACAATGTCTAGATTGTAATTTGAGGACAATATGAGGAAGAAAATAAGAATCCAGTTTAATAAGAAAAAAATAACATCTTTTTACCACAATAACTTATTGATTAACCAATTTACACTTAATAAAAATGTAAGCTGTTAAATAATTAGCAAATATAGGTTTATTTCAAACATTTCATTTTCCCATGGGGTCAGGCCTATAGAGAAGAATATAAAATAAAAATCAGCAGCTTATTTTCACTTCTTTGTAAAATAAAAAGTAATTTGTGTATTAAAGAGAGGTGCATTATTTTAAGAAGCCTTTAATTTTATAATTAATTTTAAATATGTTGAATCTTTCCTAAGAATATCTCCTCAAAAGCATTTTTTTCAAAAAAATGTGAAAAAAATACAGCCCCAATTAGAAGACAAACACATACATACATTCACACACACACACACACACACACACACACACACACACACACTGGTTTACAGCAGTAGGCAAAGGAAGAAATTATCCACCAGAATGCATCCAGAAAAAATAAAAAGGGTACACTGGAACCAAAAAAGAGATGTTCCGTACTCTCTATGCTTTGTGGCATCATGTAGATCCATCCTGTGCTCTCTACTTACAAAGCCTAAAACTGTATGAGCTAGTCAGAAATGTTTACACAATCCGGCTCAGTATCTCACTCAAAGCAGGGCAAAGAAAGATGGATTTGGAGCTACGACACAATCAATTTATAAATGGCACAGTTGGCTGATGTCTTGTCTGTAATTGGTGGAACCTTGTTTTAAATCCAGGCAATCTGTCTCCAGAACCCACATTCTTAACCACACATTATTTCTTTAATCACATTACAGTTCATAATTTTGAAATGTGCTGAATTACCTTCAACAAAACACAATAGTGTGTTTCAAGAAGTTAAAATACTGTTTTATAGACTTGAAAATAAGAAGGAGATCATATTGGCAATGGTGAAATGACCATAGTGAAATGAGTTAAAAAAAAATAGCAAGTGAGCCCTAGCTGGTTTGGCTCAGGGGATAGATCGTCGGCCTGGGGAATGAAGGGTCCCAGGTTTGATTCTGGTCAAGGGCATATGCCCAGGTTGTGGGCTCAATCCCCAGGAGAGGGCATGCAGGAGGCAGCCAATCAATGATCATTGATGTTTCTATCTCTCTCTCCCTCTCCCTTCCTCTCTGAAATCAATAAAAATATATATATTTTTTTAAAATAGCAAATGAACTCCCTATCTCTGAGTCTTTATCTTTATTTTTTGCCTGCTTCTTTTGCAGAGCTAATTTTATACTGGAGATCTGTTTAGTCATAGAAATGATAATTCTTCATCCCATTTTTATGAATCTATACATTAAAGATTCTAGCAGACACAGTAGTTTGGGGAAAATATACAACCAGCATCTAAGTTTGAAAAAATTAAATTAGAAAAATAATAAAATATTCCTTTTTCTATACTGTGTGACCTATCTTTCCTTAGACTTTATTGAATTCAAAAGCTAAGTGTCGGCTTATGTCGTTTTTCCCATAAGCAGAGAGAAATATAGAAAATAAGAAATCATTTAGGCCTATTTTTAGCAAGAAAATCACATGCATATCAGACTAAACAGTTTTTAGATAGAAATGCATTATAGAGCTCAGAATAAGTTGTCTGAGAATGTTAAAATATCTTTACTAAGTACAGATTTGGCTTTCTCATCTGCATTACACAGTGTGGACTAGAACAAAATGACTGCACACACATACACATATGTGTGTGTATATATATACTGCTCATCCAATGTGACATAACAAAATGTACCATTGATACTATTTGACACATTAAATTTTCATTTCCAAGGATAAAGGTTACTTTCTAGATCTAAAGCAAACACTATATAAAGTAGTATTACCTATATTAGTCTTTGAGAAAACTAAATATTTGTTTACAAAAATGGGACCTTCTTAACAGTATCTTCATGAGCATGAGAGAACTGAAAGCAAATTTCAAAATGCACTTCAAGCACAGTGTAGCTGGAACCCTTCTACTTTGCTGGCATGACTGCTTATTAAAATAATAAACCTTTGGCCAAAAAAAAAAGGGGGCAAAATGCACTATGTCATTAAATAACCATTTAAAGCAAAAATTGAATTTTAGTGCCTATCCTAGAGAAATAATTCAAATTAACAATTTTAAGCTAAGAAAAATAAAGAGATGTGCTTAAAAGTGATGACAGTGGCGTACTGACTTCAAATAGCCTGTGCAGGGGAAATGAACTTTTCAGAACACTAACACTGCTTGAACACACCTGGGCACTCTGCTCTCTGTCTCCCTCTCAGGTCCCCAACCTTTCTTAGGTTTTGTCCTACTGATGCCAAGTTGGATTTGAGAACTCACATACCCAAATAATTTGAAACATTCTCTTAAATGAAAACATAGATTATTTGTCAAAGTTCTTCATAAATAACAACATAAGCCCATTATAAAGTCACTCTGGCATGAACTTTGCCAATATGTCTTTACCAAGCCCAAATGGAAATCAGCACTTTACCCTGCAGCCCACCCTGTTCGGGTCTGAAGGCCAAGGGAAGTTCTGCTAAAAGATATTATATCTGCCCAGCTATGTAGGTTCTTCAGTTCCTCAGTTACCATAAATAAATATTGGAGACACTTAATTTAACACCATTGTCAGTGTATGGTATTTTTAACTGTCCAAAAAAGAAAGAAAGGAAAGATGTGGGGAGGGAGGGAGGAAGGGTAGGAAGGGAAGGTAGGAAGGTAGGAAGGGAGGGAGGAAGGGACTCCTTAAAAACCTGTACAACTAGACTGCAATTTAAATAATCGTAGTTTTATGTTGCAATAAATGAATATAGAAATTCACTTAAATTGTTGGCAACAGCAAAAATGGCACTAGGTGTTAGACTGGTGGAGTCAGACCAAACCTTGGTTCAGCAACCTTAGTACTTGAGTTCTGGCTAAGAAATAATTCAGAGCCAAGACTATTTATTTAGAAAGTCACAGGGGTAGAAGAAGTGAGTGATAGAAGATATAGGCTCAGGAAACAAGTTACAGAGGCAAAAGAAGGACCCTTGGAGCTTAGGAAACAGACAGACAAGAAAAATGAACCGGGGGGGCGGGGTGGGGGGTGTGATATGGGAGTGCATAGAGAGAAGAGTAGCACTGGGTTCAAAGTCCTAATGGCTTTTAAGAGCCAGGATTTTAGGGACGTTCCCAGGGAAGGATCTCAATAGGATATTTATCAGCCCTCCAGGTGTGTCCTTTCAGGGTCCTGGCCTCTACTGATTGGTCAGTGCCAGAGTTAGAGGATCATTAATCAATGCAGCTGGTCCTAATGTCACCAGAGGCATCACCCCACCTGGCCTTGCTCCTTTTCTGGGCCTGGAGCTGCAACACAACTGAGGCTTACATGTATCTGATGGGGGTCAAAACCTCCTTGGAGGTGTAATCCACGTGGCTAGCAACATGCGAGGGGAGGAAAGGTCCGAGGAGAGTCTGAACCGCCTGAACAGTGATATGAAAGGTCAGGCGGTCTAAACCACATGTTAATAGCAATATGCTAATAGAAGAAAGGTTACACTGGGTGAAGTCCTTCTTTTCCCAGTTTTGCTCTTTGCTAGGCACCTGGGCTCTTCGCCCTGGTAACCTTCTGTACCTGGCCCATATCCCTAGCTCTGCTCAGGTCTGTCTAACCGCCTATCACAAAATCATCCAAGGGTTTCAAAATTCTACAAAATGCCAAAATCTCCAGGCATCCCAAACTTTTTTTTTAATCCAATAACTTTTTGAAATTTATTTTACCAAAATTGGTTAAAATATTCTAGTGTTTTTTTTTTTACTAAAAGGTTTGAAGATATTTCAGAGGCACTGAAAACCTAGTTCTTAGTACGTTTAATAACTATTCTGTGGCAGGCCATAATTACTCTTATCTAAAAGAAAAACAAATCAAGTTGAGTTAGCAATGTTCATAAAAATGAGAAAATTAGAATAAATTGCATCAAAATATAAATATTTAAAATTCTGGAATATTAATGTCCTTTTTAAGGAGGATTTATTATTTATGAATAGAAATCCTATGGGTGGTATTGTCTTTTTCAGCTTGCAGAAAACATCTGTTTTTTCAAGCAATTAAGTTCTCTATGGGGTAATTGATATGCTGGTTAGTTCAAGGCTAGATGCTCAGCTTAAAATCCATGTACTTCCTTCTCTCCTTTTTGCTGCAAAGAGACAAAAGACTACTATCCTTACTCCTCTAAATTTTTCCTTGTGCCTTTATCTCATCTCTACTCACTGCCAGAATCTTTAATGCATAGGTTCATAAAAATGGGATGAAGAATTAGCATTTCTATGAGTAAACAGATTCCCAGGATAAAATTAGCTCTGCAAAAAAAAAAAAAAAAAAAAAAAAAAAAAGCAAGGGCAAAGAAATGAAAATAAAGACTCAGAATTGGAGTTCATTTGCTAATTTTTAACCCAGTTCACTGTGGTCATGGGCCCATTGCCAAATAGTGATCTTCATCTTCTGTTCATGTCTAGAAAACAATCTTTTAATTCCATGAAATATCCTACAGGAATTGAAGGCAATTCAGTACATTCAGATTTATGAAATGTAATGTGATTAAAGAAATAATTACTAAAGAGAATGGATTCAGTTTTGTTGTTATTTTTAAGGACATTAATTGTTTAAACTTCTATATAGAATTAACTAAGTTATTATTTGATCTCTTAGGGACCTAAGTAAAAGCATGAGTTCACCTCCAAAAGTGAATTTTTTATGTCTGGCTTCAAACTTCCTATTGCTCAAACTGATCATAAGGGCAACTCTTCATTTCTGGCAAGTGTCATTCTTAATTTAATGATGACCTTGAAAGGATAAAAAGGCTAATAATGTGTGCTTAAGAATATAGGTTTGTGAGGTACATGGCCTGCATTGAAAATGGGATTCCACTAATTAAGAAGAATGCTAGTTATAAATATACTAGAGGCCTGATGCATGAAATCTGTGCAAGAGTAGGCCTTCCGTCCCCAGGCTGCCGGCACTGGCTTCCCTCTGGCACCCGGGACTCAGGCTTCACTCCGGCCTCTAGCAGGCACCTGGGACCCGGGCTTCCCTCACGGCCCCAGCTTTGTTCAGAAGGACATCCGGTCTAATTAGCATATTATGCTTTTACTAGAGGCCCAGAGTGCGAAATCCCACGAGACCCAGAGTCCCGCCCACTGCCACCGCGGGGACCCATCAATGCACCTCCTGGTGAGTCCAGTCATTGGTCTTTATGGCGTATGGCCACAGGCCTTTTATAATATAGATTATTACAGATTGTATCTCAGCTCCTAAAGTACCCTTCTTTGCCCTGCTTTGAGATACTGGAGCTGGACCCTATAAACATTTCTCTTTTGATTAGTTTGCACAATGTTAGGCTTTTCAGTACAGAGCACAGGATGGGTACCATAATAGAAGCAACTTTATTGTTTCCTCCAGAGTACTTTTTTTCCCTCCTGCCCTGTGACTGCCAACAATGTAAGGTGACCCTTCGATGAGTTTTTCAGGCATCCTGGTGGAGAATTTCTCCCTTGCCTTGGCCCACAGCTATGAGCCAAATCCAGCCCACAGCATCCCAGCAGATTTCCCCACATTCCAGGGTTCCCAGTCATACCCTCTACAAAAAAGTCTAAATCCCAGTGTTGGGATGTAGGTAAAGTGGACTTATCCAAATGTATTCTTTCCTTGGATTCGCCATCTCAGCCCTAGATGTAGAAGCTGCTCCCCATGTTTGTTACTCTTTTCCTTTTTATTGTTCTCTTTTTGTAGTTAACTACTTTTTACTAATAATAATTCTTTATGTTAAATCTTCACTGTTCAAATTTCTCATGTGGTTTCTGTCTCCTGAATGGACACTAACTGATGAGAAAGTCTGTAAAATGAGGATAATAATGGTGCCTACCTCTTAGATTGTTCATGATTAAAAGAGTTTATGTAGATAAAATTCCTAAACCATGTATATTTGGTAACAGTCTTAATGTAGATCAGAGACAGACTTAGACCTGTTGACCCATCCCTGGCTGACTTGTCAATAAATGACTCTTCGGACATAACAAGAAAACATTTTAAGAAATCCTGGCTGAGAAAGTATTTACCTTCCATATAATATAATTCTTCAACTCCTGCAGTGGTTCTCAACCTTCCTAATGCCACGACCCTTTAATACAGTTCCTCATGCTGTGGTGACCCCCAACCATAAAATTATTTTCATTGCTACTTCATAATTGTAATTTTGCTACTGTTATGAATCGTAATGTAAATATCTGATATGCAGAATGTATTTTCATTGTTACAAATTGAACATAATTAAAGCATAGTGATTAATCACAAAAACAATATGTAATTATATATGTGTTTTCCGATGGTCGTAGGCGACCCCTGTGAAAAGGTCGTTCTACCCCCAAAGGGGTCGCGACCCACAGGTTGAGAACCGCTGCTCTAGAGCAATATCAGCATAATACAGAAAGAATGGAAACACAGCTTTGAAAAGAAGAAAGTTAAAAGAAAACCTGAAAGATTTAATAATATATAGAAATATCCATGATCTATTGTTTTAAGACCAATTTATTTACTGATGCACTATGGTTTGAAAGAATATACTTAAGCATTATGTACCTCTCTGCATTATGTAGCACTGGAATGGCAACTGTTAACAATAAAAGTAAGCATTCTTACAATAGCAAACAGAATTTAATAAATGAATATTTATAATAGACTCTTGTTCTTGTCTTTTGAATTATTTATTGCATTTGTTTCAAATTTTATATTCAAACCCAGCACAACAAAAGTAAGGTGTCTTCATTCATTTCTACTGCTTTAAAACTAACCTGGTTTGCTTTCTTTTCTCTTCATTTCATTTTCTTTTATTTTTTATTTAATTCTTTAATGTTTAAAGTATTATATATGTCTCCATTTCCCCCCATTGACCTCCCCCCAGCCGTTCCCACATCCCAGCACATGCCCTCACCCCCCTACTGTCTGTGTCCAAAGGTTATGCTTATATGCATGCATGTCAGTCCTTTGGTTGCTCCCCTTACTTCCCTCTGAAGTTGTTCAGCTGCAAGTCATTTTAGTTTTAAGAGGTCTCAATTCTGTCTTTATTAAACACCACACACTTAAGTAGTATGCACTTTATATTTAGAGAGTGAATATGTACACATAAATCTTAGCCAAGTGATTACTAGAGTGATGAAAAGTCACTAAAAGTGACTAAGTGACTAAAGTACTGACTCACCACAACTGGCTTCATCTGCTCCGTTTGGGCTGACAGATGTAAAATCACAGACCTTGCTGGATGAAATGTAGCCGGCATCCTCACGTGGCACAAATCCACCTTTAAAATTAAGAGATGAAAAGGTAAAACATCCTCTTCTCCTTCAACACATAAACAGAATACATAGTTGTTTCATGACCACTAGTTTTTAAATATGCGTATGATAAAGAAGCTGTACATAAAGCCAAATCAAAGTATAATTTGCTATTCCCATCATGTGTCTGGTGCTTCAAATATAAACATAAGGCTAATTCTAAGAGTTTCCCCAAAGGATTATAGCCATTAGCAATGCCAACTGAAACTTTCAAAGGCTTTAATTAAAATACTGTGTTGAGCCCTGGCTCATATGCTCAGTGGTTAGAGCATCAGCCCGCACACCAAAGGGTCATGAGCTTGACTCCTGATTAAGGGCAATACCTGGGCTGCAGACTCAAACCAAGTGCAGGCTCAAGGCTGAGACAGTGCAGGAGGCAACCAATCTCTCTCTCTTTTTTTATTTTTCTCTCCCCTTCCTTCCTTCCAATCTCTCTAAAAATCAATGGAAAAATATCCTCAAGTGAGGATTAACAAAACAAAAAATAAAATACAGGGTCAAGGTAAATCTCTGGCCATTTTGCCTCACAAATATATATATATATATAAAAGTCCAGCGACTGAATGGCAGAACGACCAGAACGACCGGTCAACCAGTCACTATGATGCGCACTGACCACCAGGGGGAAGATGCTCAATGCAGGAGCTGTCCCACAGTGGGAGTGCTGCTCCGCTGACCACGATGAGCAGTGCTCCCAAAGCAGGAGCAGCCGCTCAGAGGGCAGGTCCACAGCCATTCAGCTGACCAAAATGAGCAGTGCTCTCACAGTGGGCCGATCCCTGCAGGCCATGCTCTCCACCGGTGCACAAATCCATGCACTGGGCCTCTAGTATAACATAATGCACTACAAGTGGAACTTGGCATCATTTTTTTTTAATTTCTTTATTGGTTAAGGTATTACAAATGTGTCCTCATTCCCCCATTAGCCCCCAACCTCCCCCCCCACACACACTCATGCTCTTATCCCCCTGTTGTCCGTGTTTGGCATAATTTTTAACTCCCCTTCCAGTCCTGTCCCATAAGGGGCTCCTATAATTGGGTATTGAAAAATTTTTCAAAAACAGTATTTGTTTGTTTTTTCATTGTGTAAAACCATTGGCCTTTCAGGAATAATTTATATAATTTTGGTCTAATTAGAATTATGCTTTAACAAACTTGGCTGATATTCAAATTGAGGCACATATGAGTTTTGAGTTCATTTACAAAAAGAATTATCTGTAATTGAAATCAAATCCTCTGAGATTTCTGATAAGGTTAATTTTAGTGATAATTTAAAATGTTTAGCCACACCTTTGCTCCAATTACATTTTCTTTAATTCCTTTCTACTACACAGAGTTTAGAAAGGCTTATTATAAGCCCCGGACATACATTCTGACTAATTACATGTTAACACAATATAAAGTTAGCACACAGAATTATACAATCTCTCCAATGAAAGATGTCTTTAACAGAGATCTTTCAACTAAAAGTTCTTTAATCCAGTTCTCAATTCAGAATTGTTTCTCCTATGTCATCCTTGTTTAGTACATTTACCGCCTATAAGAATGCAAGTTTCTCACTATGTTGTGTAAGGAAATATAACTTCAGAGTATATGATGTGTTTGATTTCAACATGCAAATATTTTTCATGTATATAGATAAAGAAAAATGAAGTGTGGCAGTTTTCAAGCAACATTTTTCATACTGCCCATTTATTAATTGACCCAGGAGTATGAGTACGAATGGCCAGAGGGAAACATCAATCAGTGTTAGAATAACAAAGTAACTGCAGGTACAATATATGTGTTTCAATGTACCTGCAGGACTTAAATAATGGTTAGACTTTCTGCCCTAGCTGGTTTGGCTCAGTGGATAGAGCATCAGCCTGTGGACTGGAGGGTCCTGGGTTTGATTTCGGTCAAGGGCACATGCCCAGTTTGCAGGCTTGATCCCCAGGAGAGGGTGTGCAGGAGGCAGCCAATCAATGAATCTCTCTCATCATTGATGTTTCTATCTCTCTTTCTCCCCCTTCCTTCCTCTCGGAAATCAACAAAAAAATATTTAAAATAAATAAATAATATAAATAAATAAATAATGGTTAGACTTTCAAAAATGCCTACTTGACTTTCAGAAATGCCTATTTGACTATTTAAAATCCATTTTATGATCATCTTTCCTTAATTTAAACTCTCTATAAAGTATTTAGTCAAAGAGTTAGCCAAACTCCATCTATTATGTAAAAACTAGTGGCCCGGTGCACGAATTCATGAACATTGAAAGGAAATTAATTAGAAGAAATATTTTAATACCGCTATTTACCCTTTCTTTATAATAGAAGTGTCAACCAAATTCACGATCAACAATGATAGATGGAAATACCCCCGTGCAATTGGCACCAGCAAGAGCTTTATATGTATCGTGCATGCACGAGTCAACTTAGCCTTTTATGTATATAAAATAAACTCGCTTAATGAGACCTGCTTTTTGATTTAGCTAAACTGTTTCCAGCCCAGTGAAGCACCCCAACTTCTCTCTCAGGTAACTGTCAGCAGCACAGCAGTAAATATCAACACAAAGCAGGTAATTATTATAGATCACACAGGGAGAACAAAGAGTAAAATATTTAACTGCAGCAGTGTTTGACTATATTCTGCGCAGTGAGAAAACCTGAAGTCATTTTTAAGGTCCACCATTTCTTACTTCTTTTCCATCAGGTCAAGTTTCTAAGCTTTCTAAATCTCCATTTTCCGGCTAATGAAAAGAAAATAGGATTCCACCGAGTCTCCTATCTACCTACTCCAGGACTTCTGTGAGGATCAAATGAGATGAGGCATGGGAAAACGCTTCACAGACATTTGGTTAAAGTGTGAAATGTTTGCATCTGGCTGTAAAGCAAGTCGTGTTCCTAAACTGAAGAAACTGCAAGGAGATCAGTCTTCGCTAGGGAGAGGAAGCTGGGCGTTGCTACATGACATCATTACCCAGACAGACACTTAGCATATTAGCTTTTTATATAGAGAGATATTATGTTTTGAATTTAAATAGAGAATTAGGATCAAGATTTAAATTTTTGGCTAGCCTTAAGTCACTTTTCCAAACACAATAATTTTGTTTTAAATCCTAGGTCAGTGGTTGGCCAACTGCAGCTCACAAGCCACATGTGGCTCTTTGGCCCCTTGAGTGTGGCCACGAAGTTTCAATCACACTGTACGTGTGTGCCCACACATGGTATTTTGTGGAAGAGCCACACTCAAGGGCCGCAGTTTGCCGACCACTGTCCTAAATGATTATGAAAAATGAATTTTATTATATGTTAAATTTAATTGCCAAACAAAATTAAAATAGAAATTATTTTTATAGAAGTGCTTTAAAACATGCAAAATAATTAAAGTTCTTTCATTACTTTTAAAATTAAAATACCTATATGTGACAATTTTAGCTTAAAGTTTAGAATATCATTGGAAGATAGACTGAAGTATAGATTGTGACATACCATAGTTTTACTTTTTAAAAAGTATATATTTTATATAAAATTAAAGCCTTCTGCACAGCAAAAGAAATTATCAACAAAACAAAAAGGCAACCAACAAAATGGGAGAAGATATTGGCAAGCAATACCTCCAATGAGGGGCTAATATCTAAAATATATAAAGAACTAACACAACTCAACAACAACAATAAAAAAATCCCAAACAATCCAATTAAAAAATGGACAGAGAATCTGAAACAGACACTTTTCTGAAGAAAACATACAAATGGTCAACAGATATATGAAAAGATGCTCAACCTCACTAGCTATAAAGCAAATGCAAATCAAAACTACAATGAAATATTCCTCACATGTGTTAGAAGGGCTATTATCAATAAGACAAGATATAACAACTGTTGGAAATGATGTGGAGAAAAAGGAAAACTCATGTACTGCTGGTGAGAATGTAAACTGGTACAGCCATTTTGGATAACAGTATGGAGGTTATTCAAAAAATGAATACTAGAACTACCATAGGACTCAGCATTCCCACTGCTGGGTAATCACCTGAAAATCTGGAAAACATTTATTCCTAAAGCTGCATGGATGCCTATGTTCACTGCAGCATCATTCACAGTAGCCAACACATATAAATAACCCAAGTGTCAATCAATGGATGATGGGTTAAAGAAGATGTGATAAATATTTACAATGGAATACTACTCAGCCATAAGAAAGGATGATATATTGCCAACTGTGACAATATGGATGGATCTTGAGAGCATTATACTGAGCAAAATAAGTCAGACGTAGAAGGACAAGAAACCATATGATTTCACTCATATGTGTGATATAAAACAGAAAGCAACAAATGAACAAATAAAACAAACAAAAAACTTATAAACACAGACAACACTATGGTGATTACTACAGGGCAGGGAGGTAGGAAGAGATGGAAAAGGGTAAAGTGGGTTAAATATATGGTGATGGAAGATGGTGAGCATGCAGTGCAATATGCAGTTGGTATATTTTAGAACTACATACTTGAAACTTATATAATGCTGTCAATCAATGTCACCCCCAATAAATTTAATTTTAAAAAATAAATAAATAAATAGCCCTAGCAGTTAGTTGAGCATTGTCCTGTGCACTGCACATCGCTGGTTCGATTCCTGATCAGGGCACATACCAGGTTGTGGGCTAGATCCCCCGGAGGGGTGTATTCAAGAGGCAACTGGTTGATGTCTCTCTCTCTCTCTCTCTCTCTCTCTCTCTCAATCAATAAAAACATTTTTTAAAATAAAATTAAATTTAAAAATATATATTTTAATTTTCAAGGACATGTGATTTAACCCACATCTGGCATTAGGTATTAGTGAGTTATATTATTAAAGGACTTTAATGTATTTTATATTTTGATATCAAGAAGAACTAATTATTTCAAAGTTTAAAATTGCAATGACCATGAGAAAAACTTACCTTTGTTTACTATGCTAGTGCCTGGCAGTGACATATATGAAATTTCACATCCCTGGGATATACTGATGTCATCTAGGGCAACGGAAGCATTTGATGATAAAACAGTAGCTTCTAAAATTAGCTATAATTACAGAAAGACAAATTATTAAATATATACCATAAAAACAAATGTCTTTGTGTAGAGAGAAGCTCATTTGCATCTATCACATCTCCCAATCTAATTTTAGAAAATTGTTTTGACCAGAACATTCAAATTATAAATTAATAGTCATAACTATTTTGACAGCATTTTATGTAACCTTAGTACTTTAAGTAACCTTGTTTCAATTAAAAGTTATAACATTCATCAGTACTGAAGGATTGCCTTCCCATTGGAGTTATTAAGAGCCATATGCATTTAAAATGAGCTCTTTGGGATAATCAACTGTGTGGTTTACAACTCAATTTAATTGAGATATGAATTCATTTGTAATGTGTCTGCTGAAAACCATGATCCATTTCCATATAAGAATATTTAAATACTTATATGTAGTATGTATACATATACATAATTTACTTAGTGAGGTGAAGCATACAATCTATAACCCTATATAGTGGTTAGTAATATTCATATGCTAAAGCATCTATTAAAGTTTAATTTATTCTAACGTTCTGAATAGTGACTGATACAATTTATTTTCCTCTTGTTAATCACTCACATTATTCTGTGTTATTCTACAATCTTAATAAAAACATAAAAGAAATTATATCTGGAGTCTTAAGGAAACATACTGAGTCAGGTGGATTTTCTTGAGCAGGATGCAAGGGTGGTTTCTTTCCTGGGTTCTTGTCCAGACAGATTCAAAGAACAAAGGTGGTAGATGAAAACGGTGGAAATTTATTGGAAACAAGTACAGACTCCCATGTAGGGAGGGGGTCCCAAAGGGGGTAACCCTCTAAGCTCCTTTTTTCTAAGGTTTATAAAAGCTGCCGTTCTTTGTTTCTTCATATTGCTTTCCAATTGGTAGAATATTAGCTTCAAAGCTCAAAACCCACGTGGTGCTCCCCTTTTTCTCTCCCCCTTCAGTGGTAGGATTCTCTATCTCCTGTGAAAATCTTTTTCCTCTTTCTTTCATTTGTCAGCATTTCACTATCCTCTGTGAAAGTTTGTTTCCTCTTTCTCTCCATACCATGCCTTTTCCCTATCTTCTGTGAATGGATGTCTTCCTCTCCCCGTATCCTGTGGCACCTCTTTTATTTCTCTGTGAATGTATGCGTTTTGGCAACCCCAAGCCCTCATCTAGGCAGTCCTCATCTAGTCATTAGAACCCCCTAATTCCTAAAACTCCCTAAACCTGCCTATTTTACCCCTCAAATTCCTTTCAATAGTAGGACCACCAGTCAAGGACACAGCTAATAAGTGCATCTCCATCTTATCAGGGAGGATCTCTCACCCCAAAGATCTTACAATTTACTTCCTATGATACATTAACAACTAACCTATACCAGAAGTGCTATCCAAGAGATATGTATAATAAACTAGGATAATTCAAGAAAAGGACTTCCTTATTTCTCTGCCAAGAATGTGAGGCAAGATGAAAAAGATTTGGTAAAGAAGTAATAATTTAAACCTATTATAATTGCTGCTTCAGATGTTGTTACATTGAGAAACTACTAACATTACAAGCAAAAGCAAGGACATGTGAACATA
This sequence comes from Myotis brandtii, assembly GCF_000412655.1. Lineage (NCBI taxonomy): Eukaryota > Metazoa > Chordata > Mammalia > Chiroptera > Vespertilionidae > Myotis > Myotis brandtii. The sequence continues at coordinate 321,812 of NW_005363130.1, read as the reverse complement.
TATGGTATATTTGGAAACTTTGGGTGTTATAGAATGATGGGGTTTGAGACACTCCCCCAAAATATGGCAACTTGGTGTATTGGATATTTCAAGCTAAAGGAATTGGAGAAATGTCATGTGCAGGATGAACTTTTATTTGAGGCTCATTTTCTAGATTTACTCAGAAATTCAAAGTATACTGCATCATAATTCATGAGTCCCCATGTTCATGTATAACTCTGAGGGCTATTTTACTCACGCACACATATCTTTATGATCTGTTACTTTCCATTATAACTTTCAAAAAAACAGATTTTGATCAAATTTCACTTTACCCCTTCATAAGGGAGTCAGTAGTTCATGGATCTACTGAAAGATAATTCATCAGTTGGCCCCTCCAGATTCCCTCTAAGTCCTCCTTCATGCTCCTCTCTGCCTCACATGCTGTCCTGTATGGGCAAAAGACTCTCTTCTGGATCAAACCTGACTCAGGTTTCTTTGAGCCCTCTTTTATTTTTTTTGTTTAGTTTTTTGTGTGTTTTTTTCCAACTGTATTTCAAGTCGTCGTGGCAGGGTATTAGGAAAAGTTTTCAATTAGCAATAATTGCGCCTTTGATAAACCTCATATTGCCACTGAGCAAAGCTTGAGCCCTCTTTTGGACTAGCCTTCAGTCTTGGCCCCTGTCCTTGCTGGGCTTGCATAGCCCAGTTTTAGCAAGAATCCTGCAAAGTCAGTTTGAAGAGAATCCCCCATTCTTAATATCTGATCACTCTCATTATCTGATCGAATTCCTCATTTCCCACCTTTGATGTACAATTCCTAGCCTGCCTTTAGCAAGAATCCTGTTAGGTAGGTTCAGCAAGAACCTACTCCCACACACACAAACACACCCCCCCGCCCCCGGGTCTCCTCTTAAGTCATATTCCACCCACTGACCTCCCCACCTCTCATTCTGCTCCTTGGCTATGAATCCTCAACTGTGTTTGCTATATTCAGAGTTGAGCCTGATCTCTCTCCCATATTGTGGATAGTCTTAATGTCTATTGCAAGAATCCTGAATAAGTCTTCTTTACCATTTAAAAAAGTCAGAAAAATTTTTTCTTTCACAAAACTCAGTGGTCATTGGAACATCCTGGCAAGAGATGGAAGAATGGGAGATCTGGGTATTTATTCCCCCAGAGCCCCTTGGGGGGGGTCCCATCACTCAAGTGAAGGCCTCAGCTCCTGTCAGAAGGTCCTCTCTGTCTGCCATAGACTGCTCCCCTCCTGCTCCTTCAGGTTTACAGTTACTAATGGAGGCGTATTGTTACCAGTCCTGGGGACACCACACTATTTCTACAGGATGAACTTTTTTATCTTCCCTGGAAGCAGATCTAATAAGCTCATATGAAAGGTGCCCTCCCTATACCTGGAGGAAAGGATTTTCCTTATCTCTGAAGACAAAGGACAAAGAGGGGAATCTGAATGAACAGCCCTTGTTAAATGTCACCTAGATTACTATACTTCCCTCATACTCCTTGCCCTATTATATTCATTGAACCTCACATGAAAATACTCAGGGTTGAGTTTTTCAGTGTGGCTTCATGTCCTTATGAAGGCTCATATGTCACATAACACTCACATTAAATAATTTTGTACATTATTTAATTATTTGTACACTTTTCCCCCAGTTAATCTGCTTTGTCAGTTTAATTTTCAGACCCAGTCATGTCTGAAGGGGTCTAAAATGGATAAAGAAAACTGTTTCCTCCTGTATATAGGAGAATCAGATTTTAAGAGAACAAAAAATTAATTGAAGCCTGGCCAGTGTTGCTCGGTGGTTGAGTGTCAACCTGTGAACCAGGAGGTCACGGTTAGATTCCTGGTCAGGGAACATGCACAAGTTGCAGGCTTGATCCCCAGTGGGGGCCGTGAAAGAGGCAGCTGATCAGTGATCCTCCCTCATCATTGATGTTTCTATCTCTCTCCTTTTCCCTTCCTCTCTCTGAAATCAATAAAAACATTTTTTAATTAATTAATAGATGGAAAGGATGGATTGCATGAATTGAAGAGCAATTGAATGGCATCAATTTGAAGAAAAATTGCATAGACGACAAAAATTAATCCTACTTTTCAGCCTTTATGCTAGAGAGACACTCATAGGCATACACATGAAGGCCTGTGCAGGAATGTTTATTTCAATGCTGATTTTGGTAACAAATGAATAGGAGTAATTCAAATGTGAGTCAATAAATTAATGGTGATATAAACCATAGGTTATTATGCCAGTTAAAATTAATCTATCTCTATGTGCTAATATGGAAAGACCTTCAATATGTGTTTCTGAGTAAAAAAAATAAATTACAAAAAAAAGTTATAGTATGATACTGAGTCAGGATAGTAAGAAGCTAGAAAATTTATTGGCAAGTGGAATGGAGAAACTGAGATAGATGGCTAACTCAAACTGGCCCTATCCAGCACCCTGACTCACCTGCCTCCATCTCCCTTGCAGGATCACTGGCTAAAGTATTAAGCCCTCATGACAATTAGGTTCTGATTAGCATCAAATAATCTTAGGAACAAAGTCCCAGGTCTATTGGCTACAGAGACAGAGTTTTGGTTAAACTAGGGATAACATCTAGGCCTCATTTGTGTTTCAGCTCCCGGCCCAGAAAAGCAACAAAACTAGATGAAGAGAGCCATGGCTGACATTAGGACCAGCTGCAATGACTAATGACCACTTGCCCTGGTGCCAACCAATCAGTAGACACCTGAAAGGGCACACCTGGAAAACTATGAATATTCTATTGAGAGCTTTCCCTAAGAACTCCCCTAAAATTCCTGCCTTTAGAAAACAAATAAAAACCCTTAAGACCAAGGACCTAGTGTGCACTCTGTCTCTTAGAGCATGCTTTCTTCTTTCCCCTTCTTTCCTAAGGAATGTATCTTTGCTTTCTTTTTCCAAGGGCCCTTACTTTGCCCCTGTAATTTGTTTCCTGAGTCCACACAGCCCAGCTGGCTCACTTCTTCTACCCTGTGAGTTTCTTTCCAAAGATGCAAGGCAGCTCTGCCTAGCTTACTCCTACTGGTATAATATTGCCTCTTCTATCTTAAGCCTTTCCTTTGTTTCTCTCTCCCCAGCTTTAACATGTACTCTCAAAATCACCTGGACTTATTGTGAAATCTTTCCTGTGAAAAGTTAATAACCAAGAGCCCATATTGCCAGTAATAATACTATTAGGTAAAAATACACAATGGCTTGGGTTTCTAGATATACATTGCCTATTTTATAGGACAGATATCTATATATATAGATAGATAGATAAAAAGAAGTAATATGCAAATGAGGTCAGGACTCTGTAACGGTCATGACCAGCTCAGGAGAAGGGGCTGGATGCAGCCCTGAGCCTGAGAAAATAACAAGCAGGTGCAGCGTGGAGAGTGAGAGATCAACACAGAGGGGTGCCTGCTCCAAGACTCTGCGGCGCGGCTGGGGCCAGGACCCCAGTGGGGACACACACACACACACACACACACATACACACGGACGCCTGCTCCAAGCCTCCAATGTGGCTGGGGCAGGACCCCAGTGGACACACACACACACACAGTAGGACATCCCCTGAGGGCTCCCGGACTGTGAGAGGTGGCAGGCTGGGCTGAGGGACCCCCACCCCACAGTGTATGAATTTCGTGCACCAGGCCTCTAGTATTACATAAATAGAAAGGATATAGAAGTAAAAATAAATTAGTGTCTATAGTTAACTCAAGATAAAGATTATGATGGGAGGTGATTGTGGTCAGGAGTGTATAATTTTTGATACTTTATAATAAGCTGTATATAATTTTAAAAATTCTGACTAAAACTGGTTTCTGTACAGTCTTAGCCAACTGAGAAATGTGGCCTTCAATCAAGAGGCAGGAAATAATAACAGGTTTTAAAGATTAATTTTAACAAATGAAATACAGGTGTTGCAATTGTGAAATATTTTATGGTTAACACCATTAAGTTATTATAATTTATTTTGGAAAACTTTAATTTTGGAAGAATTTTCATTTTATTCATTATCATAATACATTCTGGTTGAAGTCAATTAAAATATAGATGCTTAATTCTTCAGACTTATTAGATAAGCATTTGTTGATGACCATATTTGAAGTCCTGCACTGCCCAAAGAAAAGCTGGATAAAATACAGAATATTTGGGCAATTCTCTGTTCTCTTAGAGAGGTGCATGATCCTATTCTTTGAATGGAGTGAGTGGGTCCTGGGATGAGTTGAAGTGGAATTGTGGGGTAGGTCTTAAAATATGGTTTTATCATTTTGCCTGAAGAGAACCACTAGACCAGTGGTTCTCAACCTTCCTAATGCCGCAACCCTTTAATACAGTTCCTCATGTTGTGGTGACCCCCAACCATAAAATTATTTTCGTTGCTACTTCATAACTGTAATTTTGCTTCTGTTATGAATTGTAATGTAAATATCTGATATGCAGGATGTATTTAGGCGACCCCTGTGAAAGGGTCGTTCGACCCCCAAAGGAGTTCTGACCCACAGGTTGAGAACTGCTGCACTAGACTCTTTTAGATATTCTTATTAAAATGTAAGCATAAAACAACTTTCAAAACAAATAAAAATGGCATTAAGTGATCTACACCTCTTCTTGTTAACTTCTATATAATTAAATTTAGGACTATGAAATAAAAAATATGATCCACCATTAATTAAAATCTCATCTGATGATTTCAAAATCATCTAGGTTATTCCTATTTTTTATTGGTTGTTTTAATCAAGCTGATATCTTTATAACCCAATGCAGCACCCTTTGGGAAAGACAGTACCTATTAATAATCAGTAAGTAAGAAAGAGATTGCTCAGAAAAGTGTTCAACCATGGATGAAGAAAGATTGAAAACCTCATTTCATAAGATTTTCAAGGCAATTTTAAATTTTAAATTGTATGTAGATGTCTTTCCCTTCTAAAACTATTTCTCAGGATCTTGTTGAAATTTGTTTTAATTAATTTATTCCCTGAATGAGCAAAATCATTTCTTGTTTTTGCTTCCAGGAACCACAATTTGTAAATGATGTTTATAATCAAGGGATTACTTTTTGCACCTGCAAAACTAAGGGAAGCTTTTCCAGAAAAACTCTCAACTAGCATATTTAGATGTTGGTTCTTTGATGTTTTAAAAATGAATAACAAGAACAATAAATACAAGTCTAAGAGGCAATGGAGAAAGCAGAAAGATATTAGAAGAGAAATTGAAATATAGCAATGTTTGAATGATGGTGGTATCAATAATAAGAGCAAGAGCTAACTTTTATTTAGAGCTTTCTTAAACACCAGGCATGTTCACTTGTCTTAACCCTGTGAAAGATGATGCTGTTTTTGCCTTCATTTTAAAGCAAAGGAAACAGAAGCTTAGAGAGTTGAAGTAATTGGTTGGAGGTCAGACATCTAGTAAGAAAAATAAGGAACCTGAGCCATTTAATGATTATGCTATATTGCATCACTATAATGAAATAAGGAGATAATCAGTCTTTAGTAAATGCTGCAGAACAAAACTACCTGGCAAAATAGATTTAAGAAAGCCCTAGATTAAGAAGGCTGAGGACATAGCAATTTTACAGAGACTAGTCCAGCTTTCTCCTTTGTATTATAAATCTTACTGAGTCTTCAAATAATGTCAGGAAATTGTTATTGATTTCTATCATTGACTCTGATAAAGAGTGAACATGATATCAATCACTGTAGAAAATTTCACAAAAGGGTCATTTTAAAATGAAATCTAAAATATGACACAATTATATTTTAATAGGAAACTCAGAGAAAGTTGATCAACTGAAAATCAATGGCCAGTACTCAGAAAAAGTGTCAACTTTAGTTATTAAAACTAAGAACAGCAGTTAGAGGGGAAATTTTAAATTAAATTAATAAATTTCTGTAAAAAGCTGAATATATCATGTGAACAGGCCAAGCTAAAACATATGGGAAAGAATACTATTAACTATTTGACTTACATGCTTCCTGTAAAAACTGTAGAGGAAATGGAGAGAATATTGAACAGTTGTAAATTTGCTGTTCTCACGGAATAAGCATAAGCCTAAACCTGTCCCTCCAGGGAGCATGAAAGCCCTACCTGACCAGGGTGCTTATTTCCTAAGGAAACCAAAAAAAACTGCACTCTGTTGTGATGTCTACTAGCACATGAGACATCAAAAGGACCACAGTGAATCAGATTTTCATGGCTACAAGGGAATACAGAGGTCATAGCGTCGAATGCTTTTCTCCTTTCCAATATTTGTAGTGGATTGGATTATGTTGTATAAATATGTTCAGAGTTTAGTCACATTGAACTGATGGCCAGGCGATGACTAAGGTCACCCTTAAAGGATTCAGTCCACTAAATTTAAAGTGCCCAAAATGACTATTTCCAAGAAGATAAACTTTAAATATTCAAATATTTAAAAGCTAGATTAACTATTTGTAAGTATAGTATCTTTGTTGTTGATAAAAGAATGAAGTAGAGCCTACCTAGAATCCTCATGCATATTTCCATATTTTTTGAATATACACTTAGAGAAATCAGGTTAAAACAAACATAACATTAGCTTTTTTTTTTCCTACAGAGGATAAGAAATGGGATAAAAAGAGGTACAAAGAGGACAAAGTTGCATCTTAATGGGCAAACAAACATTAGTATTATAAGCAAAGAAAATGTTAACATTAGTTAATTCTGACATGTGAGTACACGGGTATTTGCCTCACTCTGTGTCTTCTATTTGTTTTAAATATTTAATGATATTTACATTATTATGTATTAAATAATACTGTACGTATATGTGTGTGACTGTGCATATTTATGTATTGTGTATTTTTGTCTCTGCATGTGTTTCTGTGTATAAAATCTGGACTGATTCACACCAGATTGTTAACATAGGCCCATGATATCTTATCTAAAGTCTCTGGGGCCAGCTGGGTTTTGAAATTTGAATAGTTCAGAGTTGAGGCTGTTAATCTAATACATATGGGATGTATTATATGATTTCCTGAGGAAGCTTGGAGGCAGCGCTGTAAATCAAACCCATCACTAAAAGAACTGCCTAAATACCTCACATAGTTCTGGTCAGGTTAAGTTTTGCCTCTAAATTCATTTTTCACATACTGCCTTCCAAATTTTAATTTTCTAAATTGTGGCTGATTATCCTGTAATGGGTTTCTTAATGGAAAAGAAATCTCTCTAATGGAGATTTTCTTGTTTTTCTTTTTACTCACCTGTAGTCTCTAAAACAAACCTTTAATATAGCCAAGCAATAGGAATAAGAAGGAGCAGAGGCAGAGACAAAACTCTTACCTTCTTGGGGGTGAATTAAACATGGTTGAGGCTTAGCAAGAATCAAGACCATTCCCTCCCTTTGAAGGATATCACAATCAAGCTGAAGGTGATTAGTGATGAATGGGAGGCCCCAACTGGGTAGAGAGAATAGCCAACATGTGGTGCTGAGCCCCCGTGGAGGGGGATAAAGGGAGAAAGGAGAGTAGTTGGACAAGCCTGCTTTAGAAAACATCACAAATACGTTGCTATCCAATTATAAAATCCTATGAAATCACAAATGACTCTACAAACTACTTAATATTCCCCAGATAATAAAGAGTAGTCTCAATTTGTACTGCAAAACAGACCAAAACAAAAACCAAAATCCTAAAGAAATATTAAAGAGAAAAAACACTACACAATGCTGACACTCCTCAATGATAATGACAGGTTAATGAGTGCCTCCAGGCTTAGAAAGGAATGGCTTTGGTCTCAACTCATAATATTTCTCAAGTAACTAGTACTAACAGGACATTCTGGTTTTTGTTCTGTTTTGTTTATTATTATATTATTAAGACTTTTAGAGCAATTTTAGGTTCACTGCAAAACTGAGGGGAAGGTACAGAGTTTCCATATACCTCCTGCCCCCACCCATGCACAGTCTCCCCCATTATCAACATCCCCCACCAGAGTGGGGCACTTGTTACAACTGATAAACTGACATTTACATATCATAATCACACAAAGTCCATAGTTTACTTTATGGTTCCATGCGTTTGAACCAATGTATGTAAGACATGCATCTATCATTATATTGTCAAAATGTTTTCTCTGCCCTAAAAACCCTCTTGTCTTTCCCTGCCTCCCCCAATCCCTGGCAACCACTGATTTTTTATTGTCTTCAGAGTTTTTCCTTTTCCAGATTGTAATATAGTTGGAATCACAGTTTACAGCCTTTCACATTGGCTTCTTTTGCTTAGCAATACTCATTTTAGAGTTCCTCCATGTCTTTCCATGGTTCATTTGTATTTAACACTGAATAGTATTTCATTATCTGGATGTACCACAGTTTATTTATCCATTCCATTCACTTACTCAAGGACATCTTGGTTGCCTCCATCTTTTGACAATTATGAATAAAGCTGCTATAAAAATTCATGTGAAGATATTTTTGCGTAGAAAAGGACATTCTGTTTTCTTCCCAATAATGTCAATGAACAATAGACTCTAAATGATCTTAATGATTTCATTCTAACTAAAAGTAGACCTAATTTTAAAATTTTATATAGAATATAAATAAATGAGGCAAGATTTCATATTGTTATGATTTTATTTGTCCTGTCACATGTAATAGACATTGACATGAAAATGATTCCATGACTGGCCTTTATAAAATGTTTTCAATTAAAAGTTAATAGATTCATAGTGTTTTTGTCCATTAGATTTGGGAGTGGAATCATATATATAATCCCTGAGAACCGCGTGAAAAAGCCTCTAATCATTGAGCCTAGATTTCTGGTCAATAGGACAGTCCTCTAAATAAAGAATACTAACATTTACAGAATGTCTATTATTCCCAGACAATGTCCAGGTAATAACCACAGCAACAATAATAGCTAACTGTCTCTGTTTACTCTATGCCAGATTTCTTCCACGGGCTTTACATGTACAAATCATAAATCATTTAATCTCCACAATAACTCTGATGTATAATACTAACAGCAATCCATTCTATTCCCTGTTCCTCCTGCTTCCATGGGCAGGGACTTCCCTGAAGCAGCACTGCTGTTACTGACCCTTACCCTTTCCCCTGGGAGGAGGAAGATTTAACCGACCGGTGATGTTAAAAGAATAAGCTGGGTGTTCTCAACTCATCCTCTTTGTCTCTCATTCAACCCTCCTTTTGTGAGCCAACCCGTCTTCAGGAGGCAGGCTCTCTGATATTATCCCTGGATAATGATAAAAGGTGTCCCCCAACGTGTGAGTCTAGTCCTTCTCTAGCAGAGTTGGTTGTTCTCTGAGTGAATCTATTTATTCTGAGGTGAAATATTACTTTAAATATATGGCTGCAGAATCTAAAGCCATCTTCTCTAAAATATTTTGCTATTTGTTTGACTTTTATATTTCTCTCAATTCAAAACGAGGACCAAATGAGGTGTGCTATATATCAGGGGCCCCTAACACTCTAACAATAACCTTCTCACATACCCCACCCCCCCCACACACACACTTACAGAGGAAGAAACAGAAAGGCAGAGGGATTAAGCAACATCCCTATGATTCTACACCTGGATTTGAACCCCAGGCTCCAGAGCCTATGTTCACAGACACTACTGTTTGTGGCAACTTTTTCTCTATTATTCAGAATCCCCTAAAGTGTTGTTCTGAATTCCACTGGGATTTCACCGACTGGGAAATTTGAAGCTCTAAGACAGTGATGGCGAACCTTTTGAGCTCGGCGTGTCAGCATTTTGAAAAACCTTAACTTAACTCTGGTGCCATGTCACATATAGAAATTCTTTGATATTTGCAACCATAGTAAAACAAAGACTTATATTTTTGATATTTATTTTATATACTTAAATGCCATTTAACAAAGAAAAATCAACCAAAAAAATGAGTTCGCGTGTCACTTCTGACACGCGTGTCATAGGTTCACCATCACTGCTCTAGATGTAACATGCATAGTCACTTAGGAAACAATGAACTGAGCAGAGATCAGAACTCAGACCACCTGACTCTGAAGGCAGTGCATGTCCCACTACAGTCTACTTAGTTACTAAATCTAGTTTCAAAAATAATTCATTTCAAACATCATCTAGAAGGGAGCCATGTTCAGGGGGTGAAAGTTGGGGCACTCATTTGATAAGCTGCAATTGCCTTCTTTTATTATTAACCAAGAAAATGACACCAAAGATTGATAAAAATCTCCAATATTAATGGGTAACAGAAATAGAGCAACAGGATTAAATGTGACTATAGCTCAAGTAAGATTTTTTCACTATCTCAAATAATCCACCACCCACACTTAAAACACACACACACACACACACACACACACACACGACATTTTCCTCATAAGTTACTCTAATCTCAGCCATTTTATTAAATTCTTAACTCCACCTTTGCTATGCTTCCACAGATAACTCTTGAGCACTTAGTCAAAATAACCTCTCTATTCATTCCTGATTGTGAACGTGCTTGCTTTATTGATGTTGAAGGGATATATGTGCTAATGGTTGAGAAGATTAACATTAAATAGGAATCTTCTGCTGAGTTTTATTAATTTGTATGTGCTTACCTGAAAAGGCAAACTAGATTCTCCAGTCTTTGCATAGAGATTGATTTTTGCTTGTCTCCATTGAAATTTGGAGGTTCCAATTAGATCACCCTGCTTTTGCAAATTTCCATCCAGTGATGTTCTTGTAAAAACTGAGAGATGTGAATGCTGAGACAAATGATACCAAAACTGCACCTGTTGAAAAATATTGTTGAATATTCCATTTAACTGTCTCAAGTAGCTTTTCCATAATTAAAAATATCCCAAACTACTTTGGTGTTAAATATAATCTTCTCAATTCTCCTTTCCTCCAAGTGTGTAAGACCAGAACATGGAAACTACTCATTCGCCATACTTTGTATTCTCTCCTTAAGAAAAGGTGCAATGCCCTGGCCAGTGTATCTCAATGGTTAGAGCATCGGCCTGCACACTGAAGGGTCATGGGTTCAATTTCCAGTCAAGGGCACATACCTGGGTTGCAGGTTCCATCCCTGGGCCTTGGTCAGGGCATGTGCAGGAGGCAACCAATCGATGTGTCTCCACATCGATGTCTCTCTGTCTCCCTCTATCTTTTTCTCTCTCTCCCTCAAAATCAATGGCAAAATATCTTCGGTAAGGATTAACAAAACAAAAAAATAAATAAAAAAGGAAAGGCTCAAGGTGGCTGTACCAACTGCATATGTAACACATGTCATGGAGATGTCTAAAGAAATGGAGCACCAGCATACCACCAGAACAAGTTTGAGGGCACACATTTGTTCACAGCGTCATGGAAGTTTCCCAGGAGCCCTCCCTATTGTTTCTTATAAATCTTGGGAGATACACTTTCTGTCTCAAAGTTACAAAACCAGGTATTACTTTTCATTCTCCTTGAAAAACTATAATTAACACTTCTCATTAACCCCTTCTCTGTTGTAACGTTATCAAAGAATTGGGGAGCTCATATGATACTATTCATTAACAATTTAATCCAAGTGAGATATTGTTCTTTTTGAAACTAGGGAGCCTTGGTCATTTTGCTTCTACTTGTCATCAAAGATGACATAATCTAATAAAAGTTTGACAGGTAAACCATGTAATGAAGAAAATATATAGAGAGGATTACTTTAGGTGTTATCAGTACCTATAACATAGACTCCATCATTGTTATTTATTCAACCAATATTTACTGACCATTTAATAAGTACTGGGCACTGTGAAAGGCAAAAATAAATTTCCTCAATGGTTGGATAATTCACTCTATAAAATATGGTAACTACACCTCCTTAACAACAGGTTCAGACACACAGCAGTCTCTTTTTTTCTTATTATGACATAGAATCTCAAGGCTGCTTTTTTCAAGGGAAAACATAACATTCAGAGATGAGGTCCCACAGAAACAGAATCCTTCTGTTTGGACTCAAAGTGATTCCTTTTTAATTTGACTATATTTTAAATTCTTGCTTTCTTCCCTTTGTCATTCTGCTTTTATTTTGTTATATGAGCAGATATTAGTGCATATATATAGTAATTTACCCATTTATTTCACTGTTGGTACCAATTTCAGTGGAGATGAAAGATTGCAAAATTTCATTAAATTCTCTTTTTAAAAATTGTTCATTATAAAATATCAAGCATTTTCTGTTCTAATGTGGTACATGTTTTTTCCACCATATACTTAATTGACACTACCTGATCAAATAAAGTCTTTCTGGCTGTCCATTTCATTTTAGATTTTACTACCAGGATCATGTAAACTCAGACTTTGACAGGTAAGCAGAAGTGTAAAGTCAAATGGAAGTGTTTAATTAAATTCTATGGAAATGGAGGATTTATGTTCCTCAATTACAATTAAATTTTAGATCCCTGCTGTAATTTCAGCATGTTGCACGGTTGTAAATATGCAAAACAGAGCTTTAAAACCTAGTTATAAAAGAGATATGCATGCCCCATCAGAATTCCAAGCTGTCAAACTGTCAGTACATCACCAGTGTGAAGTTATTTTAATAATATATTACAAGTAAGAACCAATGGGATCCACATTCAATAGAATAATGGATTAGAACTTATATTAAATTTACTATTTTAACATAATTGGCATTGTAGAAACTTAAGGAGAATTCTTGAATTTATTATAGACCAAGAAACTTTCTATAGCCTTTTCACTTTTAATATCAGTAAGGGTGAAAACATGGAAAAAAATTATTAATACAGCTGTGGTTGGAAACAGGCACTCATCAAGTGTGCAAGGTCTGTGGCTCTTGATCTGATATACACCAGGCGTAGAACACCAAGACATGAACTCAAAATGATGATGCATGTTGTGAATTCCTCACAGAACCTATTACAGTAATTTGTATTCAGTAGGTATTCAGTTAATAAGTACTGAAAAAAGAGGAAGGAATGAGTGGATTGTTAGCATCAGTACTTAAGTAAATATGTATAAACTCTGGAAGGGAGGGAGAGGGAGAGAAAGAGAGGAACAGGGAGAGATGAGAGAGAGAGAGAGAGAGAGAGAG
>NW_005363130.1:291926-308715 GCF_000412655.1 Myotis brandtii | reverse complement strand
AGAAGAAGAAGAAGAAGAAGAAGAAGAAGAAGAAGCAGCAGCAGCAGCAGCAGCAGCAGCTGCTCTGTGTCAGAAAATGTACAGATATTAGGTGTCCTTACAGATCTCAGAGTTTTATAGAGGAGAGTGAAAAGAAAAGGAATGAATAAGTATAATGCACATAATGATCAAGGTACAAAAATAGTGTGGCTACTTACATGTAAGTTAATTAGCATTAAACAAAATCTAAAAATCCTTTTCTTAGTTATTATACTCATCATAGTTTATTTGTTCAGCAGCTGTACGTAGCTATCACCCTGGACGTAACAGAGGAAAATTTCCACCATCACAGAAAGTTCTACTACATAGAGCTGCAAAGCATGTACAATTACACCAATCATTTAAAATTTATTTACTGCTTGTCATTGTTAAAGGAAATTATTTTCTTGATTCATGCCTGATTCAGTAAAAAGCAGTTAAATACAATGTCAATGTTAACATTTAAAGCTTGGTTTTATGTCTCTTGGGTTTTCCCTAAGGCACATCTTATATATAGTGTGTGACTGATCACTGTATGCAAGAGAATTTCATGTGCTAAAAAGCTTGCAAAACAGCAGTTCCTTTCATTGCAAATTAGAGAGAAAAATAATGCTTAAACTATTTTATTGTATTTACTTGTATTCTGTGATTTTATATTATTTATATGTTTAAAAATATCAAATCTTCCATTTTACTACAAAATGAAAGGGCATCTTAGGTGGCTTCTCTGCTAGTGACTGAGTGCAGGTGGGTGACCAGGCTGGAGAGTGGATAACCTCAGGGAGCCACTTGCTCTTTGGTTTCGAAGGCGCCCTGAGATGTTCCCTGGAGGAGTGGCCAGTTCTGCAAAGGACTAACTAGGCTCTCTGGTACTTAATTCTCTGAAAGCTGTAACAGGGCATTATTTAAAAGTCCAAAATGATTTCTTCCTTATTGCTGGTTTTCTGTTTCACGTGCCTTTGGTCTGTTTCCAATTGAAACTCTATCCTTCATATTTTCTGCTTCTTTCCTCAACGTTGCAATGGTCTCTGTTCCTATTGCTTCCCTATCTCAGAGCTGCTTGTCCTCTCTTCTCGCCCTTTCTCAGGTGTATTCCAACAGTCAGCTGCCTCTGCCATCTCTGCTTTAAATCAAATCGGGCCCTGTCTGGTATTGCTACACTTTCTATATCTTCAAGATCTAGAATAATAAAAATTGCAAGAAAAAAGTAAAAAAAAAAAAAAGGAAAGGAAAGGAAACAAGTTATCTCCTCAAAATTCAGCTGGCAATAAGTCCGTATTGAAAAGGAAGATTATTTATTACACACATACATACATACATACATACATACATAAACATACATACATACATACATACATACATAAACATACTAACCGTTACCACAGTGATTTTTATGACTCCTAGTTATAAGTATGTTTTGCATGTGTCGTCCTTACCTGAACAAGGTTAAGTGGAAGCTAGGAATCCTCAGTAAATTGTAACCTGTTTTTCTCATTAACCAATTAACCTCCATGCGTTTGATCATATACAAGTGGAGAGCACCTGCTCAATGCCTCCCCCATAACTGTTACTTCCCCTAGAATGCATCACATATTCTAACATCTATCCTTGGATTTAAAGAAAATCAGGGAACAAAGTGTGATTGCACCATTCCAAGTCCCACTTCATAATTACTTTTTTCCTTAATTTGTCTTTGATGTGAGTTCATCACTCTACTTGAGGAACATTATCAGACATGGCCTTTCAAAACTTACTGAGAGAGTTGTTATAAGTGGGTTATTATTATTATACTGTGTTCACCCTCTCGTGGCACTTAACCCTGAATTGCTGTCTGTATCCCTCACTAAACTCCACCTTTATAGCCAGCATGTGCTCAGGTTGTCCCTGTTTTTTTCCCAGCTTGAGGACTGTGATCAGCGCAGAGTAGGTAAGTAAGCACTAAGTGTGTATTGAATCAGATAAAAAATGTTTACATTGGTGTTGCTGGGAGCATTCAGGGGAGAAGTCTCTGAACTATTTTTGTTTTGTGTTTTGCTTTTTACATTCCGCATTCTGAACCCATGATGACTGGTGTGTCTTTTCTGCACGGGCTGCTGAAACACTTAGATGCGAATGTGTAGCCTGGCCTGGAATCACTTTGTTTTGGAACCATCCCACTTCTTGCTTCATCTATCCTTGCCCTCTTTATTCATATTTTCACTTATGAATTTTTAAAAAACATACCAAATATATATGAAGCAGAAACTTTGTATTATGTCTTCCTGTATCTGATTGTGAAATTCTAAAACTGAGATATTTTGTCTTTTGTACAGTAACTCAAATAGGAGAACTCAAAAAATATTAATTCATATAAATCCCCTTCGTATTTGATATTTCCTAGTTAATTGGAAACAGTAACAGCATCTCAGTACCAATAAGAAATAGTGGCTTCTGGATCCCACATGTTCTGTTTGTCCTATCTCCTGGCTATTGAAGAGAAAAGTGCCAAGTTTCCACCAGTGACTGAAGGAAGGTTTGAAGCTTTTAAATTAAAATCCATATCTTGAACAAGAATAAACTCAGAACAACTGTGCATGTTGATACCATGTGTTGGCCATATATAATGTATAAGGTAATAATTCATAATAACCTTAAAAGTCTGCTGTTAGAAAAGAAAGCTTTGTGTTCTTTTAAAGTTCTTTAAAAAAAACATGTTCTTCACTGCATTAGCCTGATATGATTATGTAAGAAAAAAGATCATATAATGTTATAAAATGAAGGCTTTGATCATACAAAGTGCCCGGTTATCTCACTGCCTCACTTTATCATTTTATAATGAAGAACATTTGCTATTCCATGAATACAATGTATAATATGGAATATATAATCAGTATGTTCAAATTAGAAAGATCAGCCGGGTTTTCTGATTACTAAAGAAGATAAGAATTTGGTTTGTTCCCTTGTTCTGTAACTTTTGTGGAATAATCTAACATTGCCACAGATTTATAAAAAAGTAATTTTATATTCTTAAAATACTCCTTTTTGAGATAACACTAGCTATGTGTATCTCAGACTATAAATAACATTCTCTAACAGTCTAATACTATATCCTAAGCTGGAACATACTATAAAGTAATCCAAATATTCCTCCTTCTACCTCAAGATTACTAAGATTAAAGCAGATGCAGAAAAAATGGGAAAAACAAACACCTCTCTAACAGTCTGTAATGTTGTTGAAGCTCCCTCACTTTTCCAAAAGTGAAGGCAAACGATTGAATCAGTATCTGAGGCCTTGGGAGGTAGAGGACTTGGTTCTGAGAGACAAACTATCAGGCATCTAAACTGTCCACTGCTTTCCCTGAGTCCTCACCTAAATAACTTCCCACAGGTAAGCTTCAAATGTAAGTAACCGTAGAGAAAAATGTCCTCAAGTGGAAATAATCATAAATTGAAACACAATCCCAGTGACCAAAATGAATGGCTACCAGAGTACAACAATGGAAAAGGTAGATTATTTTTTAAAAGAAAATGAAAAACAAAATATGATTTCTCAGTGAGTCTCAAAAATTCCTAATAAGCTCTTAAGGTTTGTGTTCAAATTTTTGTAAAAGAGGTAGAATTAATACATTTTATCCCTTTGTATCCAATGTCTCTAATGTATTTAACAATAGGGATTGCATTACTTGAAGGCACAAAATCTCCAGGAATTCTCAAACAAAATAGCAAAACAGAGAAACAACTGTATTTATTACATAGGATTTAATTAAAATAAAGCAAAGACGAGTGTAGAGTGCAGTTGAGTGAAGTGGAAATCAAGTCCAGGTAGTTGTTTTAATCCTAATTCCCACAGAGAAATAAACAGAAAAGAAGGAGGAGGAAACAAGAAAAAAGAAAGAAGGATGAACACCTAAGAGTTCAGTGGACCCTCTCAGACTTCTATCAAGCTGAAAACATAATATATTTATATCTCTATATCATATGTAATTTACTTATTAGAAATGTGCTATAAACTGTATTTATAAGTGATGAATGTAGTGTGTGGCAGTATTATATCTTCATTATTTTTTGATAACTAAAGAAAAAAATAAGCTGAAATCCTAAGGGCTTAGAGAGGTGTCAGAAATCTCAAAAGGAATGAAAACAAGACAAGCTGAAGAGAAACATCTAATTTAGTTTTTAGTTTTATAGAAAGGGGAAAAATTATGTTTAGTGAATGCCTGTTTTGTGGCAAATACTTTGCTAGGTGATTAATCACATTTTAATGTTTACAACCATGTGAAGAAGGTATGCTAATACGAAGGTTTCCAGTGTAGACACTGAATCTCAACTAGAGCGTTTAATCTGTGGAAGAACCAAGATTCACCAAACTTCCAGAAACTGACCAGACTGGCTCAGTTAGCTGAGCGTTGTCCCGTGCACCAAACAGTTGCTGGTTTGATTCCCAGTCAGGACACACACCTGCATTATGGGTTTGATCCCTGGTCAGACATGTATGGAGGACAACCGATCACTGTTTTTGTTTGTTTGTTTGTTTGTTTTCTCTCTCTCTCTCTCTCTCTCTCTCTCTCTCTCTCTCGTTCTCATTCTCTTTCTTGTTCTCTCTCCCTTTCTCTCTCTAAGCATGTCCTCATGTGAGGATTAAAAAAAAGTGGCAGAGTGCTCGCTTCGGCAGCACATATACTAAAAAAAAGTGGCAGAACTGAGATTGGTACCAAATCTATCTGATCCCAAACCTCAGGTTTTTTCTTTATTGTGCTTTTGAAATGAATTGAGTATTCTAATGCCTTGGTCAGTGTTGCTCTGGTTCCAGGAGGATTAATTAACAGAATAAAATTTCAGAAAACATAATTATTTTTCTGCATATATTCATCCTTTCATCTTTCTTTCAACAAGCATTTTTAACTAAATTTATTTTACTCAATTAACATTATTGGTAAAAATAAAAAGCAGTTTTAACACATGCATCCACAGCTTTTACATTAATGAAAGAATTGTGTAAAATAATATAAAATGATAGAAATATTCCTTAGTACCCTCCCCCAAAAAAGAATGGCATGAGTTATGCTGCAAATGGTCTTTGGAAGGACATGGCATTTCATGCTGAAATAACTCATATAAATCTCTCGATGCATCATGAAAACAGTGGTAAAACATAGCAGACATTTACTGGCAAGAGCAGCACAAGCCTAACACTTTACAACCACAGAATGGCCCATGGAAATTCCAATAGTAAATTACCTGACATGGGTTAGAGGCAGTAAGTGATTTTGTAAGAACAGGACTTCCAAGTTTGGCCACTCCAGGCAATTGATGTGCCCGCAAATAAATAAACAATCCTGCAAAAACAAATATAAAGTCATATAGATGCAGGTTCTACTGTTGTACACGTAGCAGTTCCTTGCCCTAGTATCTTATCCTTACACACATTCAACTGCCAATTAAATAAAGAATATTACATTTTTACTTATTTGCCATTAAGCTCTATAGACAACTAAAAGCACTTTCAGATGAATAACATTAAACACCTAAAATAAAATACAATTGATTAAAAACAAGCTCTTGAACTAATCCTATAAACAAATATCTTACTGGCTTAACTCACATAATAAGAGTTTGAAATCAAATTAAATGAAGCCTCTAACTTTACAATTAGATACTCAATATGCCCTTAAGAAATTCCTATGAGAGCTTTATTTTTAAGATTTTTCACAAAGTACTGAAGGATACGAGTCTATGGGATGAGTTTGGTTCCTCCTGGGGCTTACATGTTTGACCTTGTGGTCTGTGCTAGTGGGGATGAAAGCTTAATTAAAGATCTAATCTGAACGTTAACAAAATAACTGCTTATAGATTTTAACTACAGTGGATGTGCTCATGGCAAATGTATGGGGGATAACATCGCTTAGCTGCTCAAAAGCTCACACATCTGAACTGCTGTGGGGGCGGAGTTGTCATTGAATATTGAAAATTTACAAGAAAGGCTATTCCAAACAATGTCAAGGTCTGATCCTGCCCTTTGATAAGCAGGAAGTGATAGGCAACTTGGAAAGCCAACCATTTTTACTGGAAAATATCACATTCACAAGGTGATTTTTCTAGATACAAGTCAATGCTGACTACACAGAAATACAAGGATTTCAGTATTTAAATGT
Source organism: Myotis brandtii (assembly GCF_000412655.1). Lineage (NCBI taxonomy): Eukaryota > Metazoa > Chordata > Mammalia > Chiroptera > Vespertilionidae > Myotis > Myotis brandtii. The sequence goes on along the minus strand of NW_005363130.1, from coordinate 302,566 downwards.
ATTATTTTATAGATACCTCCATATGTTTAACAAAATACCCAAAGTTGCAAGTTAGCAGTATTGAGTGAAGAAAATAGAACCCAGTTTATATGGTTTTTAAATCTTGAAACTAACTGGGAAGGATGAGGACTACTCTTCCCAAATTCCAACCTAAGACTAATGGAAACAGTGTATGTATAAGCTTATTTTATTCTCTACGTTTCACCTATAAAGAAATAGAGTAGGAAAAGATAATTTTAAAAAATTATTCCACATTTAAAATCCTCAGGTTCAGGTAAAACTCCAGTGAATATTTTCAAAAGTCTAAACAAAATACTAAAAATTAAAAAAATATTCAGACATTTAAAACAATTTGTACAATTTCAAACAAACACTTAATAAAGAACGGGATAGCCCTAACCGGTTTGGCTCAGTGGATGTCAGCCTGCGGACTGAAGGGTCCCAGGTTCGATTCCGGTCAAGGGCATGTACCTTGGTTGTGGGCACATACCCAGTGGGAAGTGTGCAGGAGGCAGCTGATCGATGTTTCTCTCATCGATATTTCTAAATCTCTACCCCTCTCCCTTCCTCTCTGTAAAAAATCAATAAAATATATTTTAAAAAAATAAAAATAAAAAAAGAATGGGATATAAAAACACAAAAATTCCAAAACCTAAAAGACAAAAAGGGATTGAATAAATTGGTTACACCACAAAATAACTGGAAGTGTGATTAAAAAAAAATATGTCTACTAGAAATGTACAACCCCATGACTAAGTTTTATTTAATTTTTAAAGAACAGATATTTGCAAAATTATTCAAGGGATCTTAGGTCTTAGAAAACTAAGGAGAGCCCCCTGACTCACTTTATGATGCATGCAGATATCTTTAAGAATGGAAGAAAATAGAAGAAGTAAAAAAAATAAATAAACTATAGCCCAACTCGTGTGGTTCAGTGGTTGAGCATCAACCTATGAACTAGAGCCAGTGGTTCTCAAACTGTGGGCGCAACTACTTTGGCGGTCGAACTAAGACCATCCTGAATATCAGATATTCATAACAGTAGCAACATTACAGTTATGAAGTAGCAACGAAAATAATTTTATGGTTGGGTCACAACATGAGGAACTGTATTTAAAGGGCCAGAAGGTTGAGAACCACTGATAGACGGTCACGGTTCAATTCCCGGTCAAGGCACATGCCCGGGTTGCGGACTAGATCCCCAGTGTGGGCTTGCAGGAGGCAGCCAACAATGATTCTATGTTATCATTGATGTTTCTGTCTCTCTCTCCCTCTCCCTTCCTCTCTGAAATCAATAAAAATATATTTAAAAAAGAAAACGCTATCAAGCAACATCACCCATGATCAGAGATATAAAGTCTAATAAAAATGTTATCGATTACATTTGAAATCCTTATTAAACACTTATATGTCCCTGACCAGGTGGCTCAGTTCATTGGAACATCTTCCCATGCACCAAAATACTGTGGGTTCAATCCCCAGTCAGGGCACATATGGGAGGCAACCAATTGAAGTTTCTCTCACTCTCCTTTCTTCTCTCTCTAAAATTAATAAACATATCCTCAGGTGAGAATAAAACAATAATATAATGATGATTGTTATTATTATAAATTATTATTATTTCCTTATCAATCAGAGCTTTCCAAGAATGAAGATTTTGTTTAATTTAGCAGCTCTATCAACATAGTCAGCTAGACCAACAAATTAAAAAGTAAAATCATAGATTTATTTCAACAAATATTGAAAACTGTGATAAACCAGCCATCCCAAATAATATAACTTAATGAAATATTAAAGTAAAACAATTAAATAAAGACTAATAATCAAACCCAATTTAAACAATATCCTAAATGGCAAAACACAGAACTAGTTTAATTAAAATGAGAAAATAAATAGAGATTTATGTTAGAGATTGTATTAGATAATATTATCTTAAACTAATATTATCTTATAGACTAGTAAGTGTAGACATCAAGGTAATAGTATATTTAGTAAATAAACAGAAAAGTAGAAAATAGAGTTCTAATGTTTTGCCAATAATGTAATTGTAAAAGTAGAAGCTCCCAGGAATTCTATTTTTTAAATAATGACAAGTATTAATAAAAGAATTTGATAAGGTAAGTGAAAACAAATATTTTAAGTTATTTTTTATTAACTATAGCAACAATGTATAGATATAGAAATGATAATACATATTGTTTTCACAATAACATTAACACAAAATACATAGAAATAAATTTAATAAGAAAGGGACTGACATAAGAAGAACATTATAAAACCTTGAAAGAGTATAAATCCTCTGATAAATAGAAAGAGATAACATATTTTTAGATGGAAAGATGGCAATATAAAAATATTGTTAGTGAAATTTCATTTGGAAGCTAAATGCAATACTAAAAAATTTAATCAAATATTTTAAAAATAAATAATATTATATTAAAATTTATATGTGAAGATAAAGGGTAAAAAGAATATAAACTCTGAACTCAGACCCAGGGGCTTCAACATTTTTCAAGAAGTCCTAGCCAGTTCAATGAAATACACACACACAAACACACACACACAAGACTTAAGATTTAGAAAGCAGAAAATGCCGAAACCGGTTTGGCTCAGTGGATAGAGCATCGGCCTGCGGACTGAAAGGTCCCAGGTTCGATTCCGGTCAAGGGCATGTACCTGGGTTGTGGGCACATCCCCAGTAGGAGATGTGCAGGAGGCAGCTGATCGATGTTTCTAACTCTCTATCTCTCTCCCTTCCTCTCTGTAAAAAATCAATAAAATATATTTAAAAAAAAAGAAAGCAGAAAATAAAATTGTCATTATTTACAAACAAAATAATTGTGAACCAATAAAATAAAAAATACTATTTGCTATAATAAATAAAATTAACAAGGTCATTGGATATAAGGTCAATATTTAAAATTGCATTTCTATAATACTAGCAATGGTGAAATAAAAATATCAAAAACCAACACAAACATTAGCAAAATATTTTTGTTGTTTTTGCTGTTTTTTGTTTGTTTGCAAAACATTTTTAAAACTTATACATTGAAAGCTACGAATATTATTTTGAGAAACTAAAGAAGATAAATAAATTGAGAAGTTGAAAATATTTGAAAAGATAATTTTTCTAAGAAATACAAATAAAGGTTTCATATAAAGAATCAGCATATGAGTGGATTGAAAAACTGTGGTACATCTACACAATGGAATACTACACTGCTGTAAAAACAAAAGAACTCTTACCATTCGCAACAGCATGGATGGACCTGGAGAGCATTATGCTAAGTGAAATAAGCCAGTCGGAGAAAGATAAATATCACATGATCTCACTCATTTGTGGAATATAATCAACAACATAAACTGATGAACAAAAATAGATCCAGAGACAGAGAAGCATTGAACAGACCGTCAAACCTCAGAGGGAAGGTAGGGAAGGGTTGGGGGGATGGGGTAAGAGATCAACCAAAGGATTTGTATGCATGCATTTAAGCATAACCAATGGACACAGACAGCAGGGGGGTGAGGGCATGTGCTAGGGGGTGGGAGCCACTGGGGAGAGGTCAATGGGGTCAATTTAAACAATAAAGAATTTAAATTAAAAAAATACAAAACAAAATAAAAAAACCTTATACATTGAAAGCTATAAAGTATTATTTAGAGAAACTAAAGAAGATATAAATTGAGAAGTTGTAAATATTTGAAAAGATCATTTTTCTAAGAAATACAAATAAAGGTTTCATATAAAAACCATTTACACCCATAAGAAATCATTTTACACTCAGAAACAGGAAAATTTTAAGAGAACAAAATGCCTATTTATGGTAGGTAAATGGAAATATTCACTCCTATATTGCTAGTGAATATTTAAGTATTAAAATCTGTAGGGGAAGTAACCTATCAATATTTATTAAAAATATAAATACATATATTTTAGTGGAAATATAGAAGTCTCAATCCCAGATAACTAATACTTTAAAAACATCCTATGTAAGATAACATGTACAAGAATGAATTTTAAAAGCATTGTTATAATACCATCAATCAAAGGGGGAATGGCATAGCCAGTTCAAAGAAATGAAAAAACAAACAAAATGAATTAGGCATCTTCTACTTCCAGATTTAGTCTCTGTCCTAAGCTAGCAAAATAAAAATATATATATATTAAACAACGGTTTTCAAATGTAGGACAATGGAAATGCATGATCACTAGAGAATGATCTCTTAATGTGGGGTAACACATGAGCTAAGCCATACAATCATCCCAGCTTACCATGCAGACAGTATCCACTGCCATGTAGGAAGCAGGGAACCAGGAGGGGTAAAGTGGCCTCTTCAAGTTGAAAAGATGGAGTTGGTATTTTGGGGATACTTAAGTGGCTAGAGTTTATAAGGCAGAGTGCCAAGAAGGAGATGGTTACAAACAGAGAGAACTCCATAGATCCGCAGAAAGGTCCCCACTACGCCCTGCCAAATCCCAGGTGAGAACTAACCAAAGCGTGAATGTGAGGAAACCACTTGAGGCTAGGGGGGGACATGTGAAAGGGGCAGCTGCAGCATGTCCCAAAGCTCACAAATGGCCAGAAATGGTAGGCTTTTCTCACCAACCAGAGAGAAAACATTAATTCTACATTGGCATTGAACAGAGCTCTCAAGTCAAATAAAAACTTACGTTCAGACAAAAAAACTATATGTAAATTTTATAATATACTAGAGGCCCGTGCACGAAATTCATGCACTGTGGGGGGGGGGGTTGTCCCTCAGCCCAGCCTGTGCCCTCTTGCAGTCCAGGATCCCTCACTCCTTACCGCCTGCCTGCTCACTCCTTACGGCTCAGCTCACTGCTCCTTCTTGGTGCTGCTGTGGAGGCAGGAGAGGCTCCTGCCAGCTGTGAGCCCAGCTTCTGGCTGAGCGGCCGCTCCCCCTGTGGGAGTGCACTGACCACCAGGGGCAGCTCCCGCATTGAGCGTCTGCCCCCTGGTGGTCAGTGCGCATCATAGTGACCAGTCGTCCCATCGTTCGGTCTATTTGCATGTTAGCCTTTTATTATATAGGATTCATAATCAGCAAACATTTGGAAACAACTCAAATGTCCCTTAACTGGTGAGTTTAACAGCAAGTGGTGGTTGATCCATACAATGAAAGACTACTCAGCAGTAAAAAAAAAAAAAAAAAGGAACTACCACTGCAATCAACAACATGGATGAATCTTAAATCCATTATGCTTGGATTGAAAGAAGCCAGACTCAAAAAGTCACGCACTGTATGAATCCATTTACATTTGATGAAGGCACAGAAATCACATCAGACTACAAAGTGGCATAGCAGAATTCTGGAGGGGGTAACATAACTGTTTTATATCTTCTGATGGTTACACAATTATAAATGCTTATTCAGACTCAGTGAACTATTCACCACAAAGGTTGAATTTTACTGCATTTAAATTATACTTTAACATGAGATGATGACTTAGAGGACTTGCCAGGAGCTATCTATTATGAAGGAAACAATATAAGGACAGTAGTTACAATATGATCTCAGTTTTGGTAAAATAATCACAAAAATACTTATACATATCTACCATGCATACAGGCTGTTTGGATGTTTAACAGAGAAGCTAGGAATGAAAAAGTAGAAGCCAACCAAAAAAGGAGGATATGGAAATCAAGGCTTTACTCAAAAAAGATAAGCTACATCATGTCAACCCAGTCATCTTTTATGTAAAATTACATATGGGAGTGTATGAAGAAAATTACTGGATATTAAAGTTTTTTAAAAGCTGTGATCCATAAACACAAAGTTGAGAACATAATGCACTGGAAGTCAGTGGTCTTAGATATGGAAACTGTAAGAATGACTCTGCTGCATTTCCCAGGAAACTTGCATTCCATTCTCCTTTCCCTTCCAGTACTGCTTTGTTTTCCTCCTCATTGTAATTGAAGACTATAGTGATTACCTAAAGGTTAGATAACACAATCTTAGGTGTAGTGTTGGCTCAGTGACTGAGATATTTTTTTGATTTGTCCTTTCTAAAAAGAGAAAGACTGGCCCTAGCCGGTTTGGCTCAGAGGACGAAGCGTCGGCCTGCATACCGAAGGGTCCCCGGTTCCATTTCGGTCAAGGGCATGTATCTCTGTTGCATGCTCCTCCTGGCCATGCAGGAGGAAACCAACCCATGTGTTTGTCTCACACTGATATTTCTCTCTGTCTTTCCATCACTCTTCCACTCTCTCTAAAAATCAATGGAAAAATATCCTCAGGTGAGGAATGAATAAATGAATGAATGAATGAATAAATAAGTAAATAAATAAAGACTACAATTTCTTTGTCCCTCACACTTTGAATTATAAGAGCTGCCCCCAGTTTTATCAGTTTGTTATCTTTCAACATTATTTATATCACAGGAAAACAAAAGTAGATTTTTCAATATTTAACAAAGGGGCCCTTTTATAATCTTTTTAGCATAAGCCATAATTAAGAGATAAGTAAAAGATGGCAAGACTCTGAAGGTGACTTATAAATGTGTTTTCTAACTGTCATAGACCTGGTGTATTCCGACTATTTCTGTTAGAATGGACAACAAATATCTATTGTTCATTGAGCTCTTACTATAAAAAAAAACCTTAATAGGTAATATTTCTTTTAATTCCTATAATAATTTTACATGGAAGGTACTTTATTTTCCCTATTTGCCAGCTAAGATCCTGAAGCGCACAGGTATTAGCAAATGTGTGCAGCATCAACACCCTTACTCAACTCCGGGCAGCTAGTGTGTGCACTACCCTGCTATGGTAGATGTCACTTAAGGCCACAACACACAGTGTGAGAAGCTTCCTTGTATAAATCATTCCTTGGCTTACGACTACATTATCTCTCATTGATATTACTTCAATTCTTTTTTTTTACCCCAGTATTTCATGCTCTCCATTACCCTTATCTCAGCAAGAATAGCCTTTTAGAGCAAATCTGATTGGTCAGAGGCTTAAATATGACTAATTGAGTCACCATTATTTTCCAGATAAATTTTAAATTTACAGGCATTCTCTGTCATCCCCTTACATCCTCTCCTGTTTTGTTTATAATCCTTGTCCAAATAGGCACATCTCTCAACCAGAACTACCTACCTATCTCCTATCCTCTTTCAGGACATTTCCTCTAATTAGAACACATTCCCTGCCACCTCTCATTGGTTCTGCCATTTCTCCTTGATTCTACTTCTGCCTTCCTGGGTACTTTTCATTTATCTTCAGTGCACATGTCAGAAATCCTCTACAATAAGGCATCTAAATCCACTTGAGTCACCATCCATCCCCTATAAAACACTTGCAATGTCTTATTGTAAATCTTTACTTATCTGCTTCAGTTATAAGAGTCTGACCTATTCAAGGCAGAGACCATGGCTTCCATCTGCACACACCTAAGTCTAGTAGATGGTATGTACTCAATCACTAGTTTGAGAAAAGGAAAAGAAAACATTACATGAGCAGGAGAAAATGTACTATGAATATATAGTTCCAATAATTAAATCTCCTTTCTATTTTAAACTTTGTTTAATCCACTCTGCCAAAAAATCTTTAAGAAAAATCAAACTCATTGGCACGAAAGCAAAAATTAAGACCTTACTCCACTGTCAAATAATGAGCTGGTTTTGTAGTTTTGGAGAACACACAGATGGCCAAAGTCTCCCTCCCATACCCTAATATCCTCCCCCACCAACCCCAATTTCCAGTGGTTCTAATTTAAAAATATGGCCAGTACTGTTAATTTTGGCATACTTATTTGGAAATCTTAAAGAGAAACAAATAAAATAATGTCCAATGAGGTTATATGAGCTTAAAGTGGATCTACAGTTCAGTTGTGTTATTTTAAAGTTAATAGTATACTAATGTATCTGAGCAATGGCATCTAAACAAAAGAAAAAAATAGAACAAAACTCTTCTGTTTTCCTAGAAGTTTCAAAAATCTTTAATGGAATGCTATGTGTAGTTATAGTTGCTCTATTGTAAGGGGATATGTAAAAAAAAAAATTTAAATATATTTTATTGATTTCAGAGAGGAAGAGAGAGGGAGAGAGATAGAAACATCAGTAATGAGAGGGAATCGTCAATCAGCTGATGACCAGCTCCTGTACACTCTCCACACTGTGGATTGAGCCTGCAACTGGACATGTTCCCTGACCAGGAATCAAACTGTGACCTCCTGGTTCATAGTTCGATGCTCAACCACTGAACCACACCAGCCAGGTAGATAAGTCAAAACGTTAATGGTGGTTAAAAATATATCTGAGGTAGAAGTAAGATTGTTTCTTACAAAGAAACCCTCAGTGATTAACTTTCATTCAAGTATTTCCAGATTTATTTTATAGATAATGCTAAATCTCTTTTCTCAACTCCCAGAAGGAAGATTAAGCAATTTTTCTTTCTGTTTTGCAAAAATTGGATTGGTCCTAAAAGGAAGGCAAGTCTACTGTACATAATTCCTGGCAAGAAGAGAAAATTACCAGAACCTCCCCCCCACTCCACCCCTTACTTATGCCTTTATTCCAACCTTTTAAAAAATGCAACAAAATGTTGATTATTAAAATAATGCTTCTTCCAAGAAACTCAATTAACTGCAAACTATTAAGTTGATCAGGAGAGTTTAAGGCAAGACAAACCAAAGTTCCATGTATATGATATTTAGAAAGAAATGAAAATACACAGAATCATCATTCCACAACATGAAAGAAAGATAACTAATTTTTTTTGACGTCCTACCATGATTTGTGTTTGCTGGGTGATCAGCCTCAGAAAGACGGTTCTCTCCACCGGTCAATCCTTTCACAAATTCCCAGTGTGAATTTTCTGTGAGAAATGGCTCCCAGCCGCAGAAACCAGACTCAAAGTCACACATGAGATGATTGGCTGTTATGCATGGAATAGAAAATAGGTAAGGAGAAATGAAGTTGGAGTATACAAGGAAACGTTGACCTATACTAGCCAATCAACTTAGGAGGTGAGAATAATCATTCTACTTTGTAAAGAATGTTTTCTGCTTATCAGGATAGTTTTACTTTCCAATTTCACAAGGTTTCCCATGTGCTGCGTGAGGCATCCCCTGTCTATATTCTTCTATCTACAAGTCTGGCAGCTTAGATCCTGGTTGGCCATCTCCATTATATTTAACTAGAGGCCCGGTGCAGGAATCTGTGCACCAGTGAGGTCCCTCGGCCTGTCCTGCGGGATCAGGCTGAAACTGGCTCTCTGACATCCCCCAAGGGGTCCCAGATTACAAGAGGGCATAGGCCAGACCGAGGGACCCCACTGGTGCATGATGGGGGCTGGGGAGGGACATGGGAGGTTGGCTCCAAAGCATGTCTGGCCCATCTAGCTCAATCCCGATCAGCCAGACCCCAGCAGCAAGCTCACCTACCAGTCGGAGCATCTTCCCCCTGGTAGTCAATGCACGTCATAGCGACTGGTTGACCAGTCGACTGTCTACCCCTAGTGGTCAGTGCACATTATAGAGAGCGGTTGAGTGGCCTTAGCATATCATTAGCATATTACACTTTGATTGGTTGACCGGCCAACTGGACACTTAGCATATTAGGCTTTTATTATATAGGATGATGCAAGGTGAAACTCTACAGATTTTCAGGAAGTAACTAATTCATCTGCCAAGATGAACAAGATTCACCTGCTGAGATGGTAGTAAAAAATATCCACTGAAAAAGTTGGAATTTTTTAAAATTAATTCTGGGCACCTAAAGAACTTGAGTTCAGGACCTTAGTATTTTTTCTACATTCTATTTTAACAGTTTTACAAAAACAAAAAAAAAGCTAACCAATTTGGAATTGCAGGTAAATTAGATATTCCAAACTCTGTTGTTTTTTCCTCTTAATACACAACTAAAAGTTCAAAAATACTTTTAAGTTCCTTTATTTATCACAAAAGAACTAGTGCTAGGGAAAGTCAGGATTTGGGATAAGCTTCATAAGCATTTTTCCTAGTTTTGTCAATATATTACTGAGAAAAAAATAAGTTTCAGAGGGCTGGGCAGTAAACTAGAAATTCAAACAAGTTGATTTGTGCTTTTGAAAAATTAGTTATGTGTTTATTTCCTAAAATAAGAATCTTAGCAGATTGGGGAATAAATTAATACAATTAATTTTAAAATATTTTCATATATTTCTCTTTATACAGGTGCATTTTTTATAATAGCAGAAGGGAGAAAAAAATAAATTTTGGTCAGAAAACATCTATTTTTCACAAGCTCCCTATGATCATCTACACTAATAAAAGACAAAGATGCTAATTGACCGTACCTTCACTACACCCTAAGCCACGCCCACCAGCTAATCAGAGTGACTATATGCAAATTAACCCAACCAAGATAGCGGCCAGCAACCACGGAACTGAAGCAAGCAGGAGGCTTGGTTGCCTGGGTGATGGAGGAAGCCAAGCTTCCCGCCTGCCCTGAGCCGGCTGTGGCCTCTGCTCATGGCAAACAAAGTTTCAATTATAGAAGACAAATAAATCCCAGATACCTGCTTCCAGCCAGCCTCCACTGGAGCTTGGGTGGCTAGGGATTGTGGCCAACCTGCAAACAGCCATCAGCCCCTCACCCATGATGGCCACACCCTCATGGGGTGAAGGTCCCC
>NW_005363130.1:289042-291692 GCF_000412655.1 Myotis brandtii | reverse complement strand
TGACCCTAACAGCAGAACGACTGGGAATGACTGGTCACTATGACACACACTGACCACCAGGGGGCAGACGCTCAATGCAGGAGCTGCCCCCTGGTGGTCAGTGCGCTCCCACAGGGGGAGCTCTGCTCAGCCACAAGCCAGGCTGATGGCTGCCAGTACAGCGGTGGTGGTGGGAGCCTCTCCCGCCTCCTCAGCAGAGCTAAGGATGTCCGACTGCAGCTTAGGCCTGCTCCCCACTGGCAAGTGGATATCCCCCGAGGGCTTCCGGGCTGCCAGAGGGATGTCTGACTGCCAGCTTAGGCCCAATCCTCCGGGGAGCGGGCCTAAGCCAGCAGGTGGTCATCCCCCGAGTGGTCCCAGACTGCGAGAGGGCACAGGCCGAGATGAGGGACCCCCCCCCAAGTGCACAAATTTTTGTGCACTGGGCCTCTAGTAATACTATATTGTTTTAATAACAGTAACAATAGACATGTTACCACTGACATCCAGGTATGTGCCAGGTATTTTGCATATATTATTATCTTCACAAATACCCTAGTAAGTGTAATTATTCCCCCAAAAAGAAAAATGGAACTTTAGCAGTAAGCCTCTTGCCTATGGTTTTAGTAAATGGAATATCCACGCTTTGAACTATCTGATGTCAAAGCTTATACTTTGAAACCTCCCTAAACCAGACATTCTGTCTCTTTATTAAAAATACTTCATTATTATATGTGTGGCTCATCGACATTATTTTCGATTTTAAATAATATGATCATTTGACCAGTATTTTGAATAAACTCACTATATCTTAATCAAAGGATTTTCAAGTTTCTATAAATAGGAATGCCTGGTTTCATGACCAGATATTTCATCACTAACATGTCAACTCTAAAACACTAAAGTGCACTTTGTAAATAACAATGCCACTGCATTATCTCTACAAGTAAATCAAATGTTTAGACCTCAGAGCTATTCTTGTTTAAATAATCACATAATGGATACATAATGTAAGATATTTTTCTTTGCAAGCAAATATTATTTTCTCCCTCAAGTGGATTCCCCCCCAAAAAAAATAAAAAATAAAAACAAGTGAATTAACTATAGTATAATAATGAAAAATGGGGCACATTACTTAATGTTGAATCAATATGACAAAGAAATGCCATTTACCCATATATCTAAGTGGAAATCTATTGCTTCTAGATATGTTTTTATTTTCTCATCTCAGGCTACAAGAGTTTATAGAATACTTTTATTGATAAAAACTTACTCCTCAAAGGAGAGTCTCTTCTGGTGTCTTTACATAATCCTAAGCACCTATGACCTAGCTGTGACTGTCTCCCTGGACATCCAGAAAATCCTCTGGTCTATTTCCTTGGTCCTCTATGAACTTTGCCACCTATAGGCCACCTCCACGTTCATCTAAGTCAATTGGTGGGGTGCAGAAATATGCAAAACTCAAAATATATACTTGACCTCTTAAATGCGCTTATGAGTTTCAAATTCTTGCTTATGAACTTGGTCAGAAATCTTCCCATCTCCCCCTAGTTCACAAGAGACAAATTTCCCTGGTATAGAAAATCTTCATAGATATGGTGACCACACATCTGTGTTGGCCCACAATTGCCTCAGTTTATGCCTGTCATCCTAGTATAATAATTAATACCTCTCATTTTCCTCTCAAATGTCCCTGCTTGGGCAATAAATTCAATATTGCCATATTGGAGAAATAAATTATATACTGATACACAAAGGAAGCAAGTCCATGCAAATAACAAACTTATTGACTGCAGATAGTCACTGTAGTAACCTATTATGCTAGTAACCATTCTATTCCCCAACTAGGTAATGGTGTGAAATGGCGATAAGATCAATAAGTGTGGAAATGGAAAGTACAACATGACCCAAGCATCACCAAACCCTTAGACAGACTCTTCACAACTGTGCCTGTGTCATTCGACTGCAAAGATGTAAAGGAGATTTCAAGACACAATAACTTTGGATTGTATAAATATTGTCATTTGGCTTTAGGAGAAAAAGTTCAAACCATTTCTTTCATTACTTGGATGGTACACATTACTTAATGGTGAATCAATATGGCAAGGAAATGTCATTTAACCAAATACCTAAGTGGAAATCTATTGCTTCTGAATATGTTTTTTTTTTTCTTATCTCAGGCTACAAGAGTTTATAGGATACCAATATTGATAAAAACGTATTCCTCAAAGGAGAGTCTCTTTTTTTAAAAAAAAATATAATTTTAAGCACCTAAAACCTAGCTTTATAAGGTAAAATGCCAATTATTGCACTTTCTATGGAACACTAAACACCACTGTCCTTTGAAAAATGAAAATTAATTTTTTTAAATGCATCACCATACATATTTAAAAGCAAAATGGTACAATCACCTCTGTAAAAATCATGGTGAATTGTTCAGTTATTTTAACCCCTGGCATTTGTTCCAGTACACTAGAAAGGGCTTTTTTTAAAGCTAATATTCTGGAATTTAACTGCACTATCTATATATATAAAAGCCAAGTGACTGGAATGGTGGAATGACCGGAACGACTGGTCGCTATGAGGTGCACTGTGGCGGCCAACCGGCCCAATGTGGGCCCAGATCGGCACCCCCACAACAGCCCGCGGTCCCTCCCCCTGGCCAGCCCCA
>NW_005363130.1:283148-288906 GCF_000412655.1 Myotis brandtii | reverse complement strand
CCCCCGGCTGACCCCAGCCCCCAACTCCCCCTATTGAGGGCGGGGCCAGACCCAACCCATGCACAAATTCGTGCACCAGGCCACTAGTAAAATATAAGTCAAATTCCAGACACCAAAGTTGAAGGTATTACATTAATATTCCCTGTGTATAATTAAAAAACTTTATCTTAAAGTTATAAATAGCTGAAGAAAACCAAGAGGACCAAACATTCTGGAAATGAATAAATGTCTTATGATAGCTTGTATGTTAAATACTAATTATATATAAAATCTCAAAGATCATCAATTCATATTATAAACAAAATGTTTTTATTATAATGAGTGACTTTGGTTATTTTGGTTGTTTTTATTTAAGTTTCTGTGATTATAGAAGACACATCACCATCTCTAATCAGAGCATGAGATATGCCACTGTTGGTAATTTCAATGAAATTTCACTGAGTTCATCACTGAGAGTAGTATTTTTAATTTATGACACAGCTTTCTCTTGCATATTTAACCACTACAGCATATTGGCAAAGAAAAATAATTTCATTGTGACATGTGAGGAAAATTCTTCTGGATCATAAAAATTAAAATATTCATGAACTCTCTAGTTCAGAAGTAAACCAGTTTTCTATCACATAAGAAAAAAGTACATTTGGAAATGAATGGGGAATGTTCCATTCAATAAGCAGATATTAGATTTGAGTATGATTCTATTATAAAAATGTTTGTTAATATTTATTAAGAAACCATAAGAATTTTTTCTGCACTAAACATGTATATATTTTCCTTAGCCATTTGGAAGTATTTTAATATTTAATAATTTTAAAAATATATGAAAGATATCTAGAGATGGTATCATCATAAAAAATAAACACATTGTACCCAACCGGTTTGGCTCAGTAGATAGAGCGTCGGCCTGCAGACTGAAAGGTCCCAGGTTCAATTCTGGTCAAGGGCATGTACCTTGGTTGCAGGCACATCCCCAGGAGGGGTTTGCAGGAGGCAGCTGATCGATGTTTCTAACTTTCTATCCCTCTCCCTTCTTCTCTGTAAAAAATCAATAAAATATATTTTATAAATAAATAAATAAATAAATACATTGCACTGAATTCTTGGTTTAAGCTTCTTTCATTTGAACATTGTACATACTTTTCCTTTATGGTGTCAAAATTTACATTAGCATTTTAAAAGCTCTAACAAGTTCTACAAGTAAAATAATTTTTTCACACATCATTTTCTCCTGGTTTGACTTAAACACAGATCTATGTATTCTACAATCCTTTTTGGTGCACACACACAGTATTTTTTATATACATATTTTGTGGAAGGAAATGCCAGTTGTTTAATTAATAAAACCTCAATACAGGAAAAGAAACAGGAAAAACATATCCAAAATCAAATGCTAAAATAAAAGTAAATAAATAAATAAACCATTTGTTTGAGATATAAGAATTGTATTCATTTAGTTGGAATTCATCATTTCTAAAGAGACACACAGTATCTTAGTTGCTAAGTTACATCATATGAGAATCATCATGTGGTTAAATTGTATATTTTTTAAAATATGACTAGGCTTGAATAGATACAGTGGGGCCTTGACTTACAAGTGTCCCAACTAATGATTTTTTTGAGATACCATCTGTCTCTCTGCCGATTTTTTGCATTGAGTTGATAGAGTAATTTGAGTTAATGAGCTCCTTAATGAGCTCCTTAACGAGCTCGGTCTCGGAACGAATTAAACTCGTAAGTCAAGGCCCCACTGTATAGGATTCTTGTCATCACTCCTATCAAATACTCTCCATAAAAGGCCTGAAAGAAAGGTGTTGGGCCTTTTTTCCTACATAATTGGTCAGAATGGGAAAAGTCCTACATTTATAAAGGTTAGCAATATATAATCTATGTCTCCAAGGAGAAAACTAGAAAGAGGTTCCCTCTCCTACCCATTTCTCTCTTTAAGGTAAACACACACACACACCACTAATGACAACACACACACACACACACCCCACTAATGACAACTATTCATTTGTTGAACAGGGAGGTTTTGCAGTGCTAGCAATAACCACCAATTCACAGCAGAGAATTAGTAATTGCTATAGAGTCAGCTCTTTTATTAGTGCTAGCATAGAGACCCCTGCAAGGAACAGTGCTAATAGCTTCAGAATGAGAATATACATCCATCTTATTTCATATTAGCTTTACCTTGCTTAAAACAAAGTCTAGTGTTTTAACTCCAACCACAGTCATGATTTGGAGCATGTAAATGAGTAAACTATTGATTCACTTACAGCAATTCACCGGGTCTTCATCACTCTTATCAGAACAGTCCTGCTGAGAGTCACAAACTGATTCCTGGGCAATGCACTGACCACTGGCACAAGTGAATTCACCTGCAGAGCAAGACTTTCTGGACGGGGCCTGTGCACACACATAGACCCAGAGCTGATCCAGCCCAATAAAACTTCTCTGGCTCAAAAGAGCCCCTTCGAATATAATCTTTAGTGGGGGGAAAAAAATAAAAAAAATGAGTTCATAATCTCTTAAAAAGACTAATTATAATAATAATAGAGATTAAATTATTGAGAAAACATCTGTTTAAAGAGCAGGCAAATACAACTGATAACAAAGTTCTTATTTGAGAAGCTTAACCCACACACATAAGATTAATGGGCACATTAGATCCACTGAAGCCTCTGAGAAACCACCCATGCCCATGATCAGGTGAAGTATAGCATCCCACTTAATCCTCAATGATATCCCTGACTGCAAACTATTTACTTGGTCTCATCTTTGTAGCTCTCTCTCTTTAATATTTA
Source organism: Myotis brandtii (assembly GCF_000412655.1). Taxonomy (NCBI): domain Eukaryota; kingdom Metazoa; phylum Chordata; class Mammalia; order Chiroptera; family Vespertilionidae; genus Myotis; species Myotis brandtii. Next base: position 286,102 of record NW_005363130.1, on the reverse strand, counting down.
AGGAAAAGACTAAGAATTGTCACTATGTACACAGCAATAGCTATGCATATTTTTTACCTACTGAAAGTAGTATTGGAATGAAGAGAAATGTCATGCAAATGGTAAGGGATGCATCAGAAGAATAGAAAATTTAAAAAATATAAAAATATATTAATTTTTATCAAAAAAGAATATCTTTAATAATCAAAGCTTAAATTAAAGGAAATAAATCTCATTTTCTTCAATCAAATCACTAGCTTTTCTGAAGGTATACAATACTAGCTAGTGAAACAGCCATATGTTCCTAGTCCAAAGTAAGATAATATCAAAATACTTTTGTAGGAACTGATTCTTTAAATTGATTTGAGAGAGAGAAAAAGAGAGGGGGGGAGAGAGAGAGAGATCCACATGAGAGAGAAACATCCATCAGTTGTCTCCCACACAGGCCCCAACCAGGGATTGAACCTGCAACCTAGACATGTGCTCTGACCGGGAATCGAACCCACCACCTTTCTGGTGTACAGGACAATGCTCCAATCGAGCCACACTCGCCAGAGCAATGTCAAAGTATTAATCTTCCTTCAGATTCTACCAAGAGCAAAAGTCAACACCAAGAGGAAAAGACAGACAGAAAGAGCTGACTGGATAGCAAATACTAATTCTCTACTGTCCAATATGATAGCCCATAACTACTTAGGGATATTTGAATTTAAATTAATTAAAATTCAGCCCCTCTGTGGCACTAGCCACATTTTAAGTGTTTAATTAGTCACATGCAGTTTGTGGCTACCATGTTGGGAAGCACGGATATAGAAAATTTCCATTACCACAGAAAGTTCAATTGAACAGTGGTGAACTAGAAGTTGTTAACATGTAAATAAGATATTAGAAATAAAAGCCAACTTCTTTTATCTCTTCCAGCTTAAAGTTTCTGAATAAGTTTTCTGCTTTGCAAAAACATGAACAACCAATTTATTATTTGTTTGTTAAGAATTACTTAATATCAAGTTCAGTTTGCAAATATACTTAATGATTTAGTCTAGAAAATAATATTGAATTTAAATATCTAACATTAAGAAAACTTTGTAATCTTCTATACACTTTCCCATGAGTATCATAGTAAAAATGTATAAAATTATTGGATCTAAAGATGTATATTTTCATAACAGCAAGCAATCAGACATGTAGAAATATCAGTTTGAGTTCTAATATTGAAAAATTTAAACTTGTCTCAAAATTTAAACTTAAGTCCCCCAAATCTGCCACTATTAAAAATCTACTTACATTTAATATGCACTTGGAAACCTAGAATAACTTCCAAATTATTTTCTTTATATTTTACTTTGTTTTATCTTGGGGTTAATTAACAAAATTTTAACATTCAGTCTACATAAAAAAAGATGAAACTCCAATCATTTAGTACTCATTTCTTATAAAGTACTTATAAAGATAGGTATCAGCTTAGAAAAGTTTAAATAGTGTCAAAATGTTAACTCAGTAGGCTATGTTATAAGCCTCAACTTTACTGAGATTGCTACAAAAATGCTATGGTTCAGAAATTCCAACCTCAGAAGTAAACAGGATTCTAAAAATCTCATGATTACAGATTAGTGTCATTTGGGTTCTCCCTTTTAACACCTAGAGACATGTATGAATATGGCATTAGCATAAGGAATGAAATTGCTTTCAGAAGCTATACATATACTTATATTCCAATATAAATATATACTTTAATGCAATACATTTATTTTATGTTGCATTAAAGTATATATTTATATTAAATTACTGCACTTCAAAAATAAAATTCTAAATAGCAATTAATACCAGATATTAAAATGTTATCCCACTAACTTACTCTATTTTGTGATATTGCTATAATATTAGAAAAGAAAGAAATGACAGGCAAACATTTAATATGAAAGTTTAAGAAAATGTTGTCACATAATTATTTCAGCACAATTTCAACAAAAGCCCAAGTAAGTTTTCTAGAGACAACTTTCACTCTGGGTCCTCCACTCAGGGGAAGTTTAGCCTGAGAAGGTCTAGGTAGAATGAAAAGAAGTAGGTAATCACTTTCCCCAAACATATAAGTCTACATCTTTAATGTAAATGCTAATTTAAATTTAGCAATGGGTGATAAATTCACCACTACACAGCTAATAATGAAACATGATAAAAAAAATCCTTGCTCTTCCCTTTTATACCTTAAATGTCTTCAGTCCTTCTGGTATTAACACATCTGTTTTCACCCATTTTTTGTGAGTTGATGTATTGTATGTCCAAAATATTTCTTCTTCCTTTGATTGGAATAAAAAGACATTACTCATTCCCCACATTCCACTCTCATACTTACATAGGTACTCTCTTAATTACATTTTAATAGAGTTTACCTACCTGTATGATATTAAGTGCTAAGAAATCTAAAGCATTGGTGAAAGGGGTGTATAACATTTTTTAAAGGAAACAAAGGAAATGGGGGAGCACGAATAGGTGGAGTAGCAAGGATGTTTAGGGCAGTGAAAATAGTCTGTATAATATAATGATGCATATGCCATTATCATTTGTCCAAACCTACAGAATGTACAACATGCTATATTATACATCTGTATAATGATCATTTCCCAGGTTGCAAAGTGTATGCAGAATTATGTTACTACTAAAGGCTCAGTGCACGAAATTGGTGCACGGGTAGGGTCCCTAGGACTGGCCGGTGATCAGGGCTGATCTGCAGGGCGAGCAGTGAGGCAATCGGGCAGGGGGGCCACTGACATCCTCCTTGGACGGCCTGGAGCCACCAACTCGCCGGCCCTGCCCCCCACCACTGCCGCTGGTCACCTCCCTCTAAGGGGTGACCGGCAGAGCAATCAGAGGGCCCTCCATTGGCACCCACCTTGGCTGACCTGGGGCCTGCGGGCTGGGGGCAGCTCCTGCATTGAGCATCTGCCCCCTGGTGGTCAGTGCACGTAATAGCGGCG
>NW_005363130.1:235872-281840 GCF_000412655.1 Myotis brandtii | reverse complement strand
TTTGTTTAGCTTCTTATTTGCAACATAGTACATAGTTGCTTAGAGTTGCAGCTGAGAGGCCGGCAAGTTAGGCATTGGAGTCCGCAGTCACTGACGCAAGCAAGCCTCCCTGCTCGCTTCAGTGCCTGGCTGCCGGCCGCCATCTTGGCTGACAGTTAATTTGCATATACTCACTGATTAGCCAATGAAAAGGGTAGCGGTCGTACGCTAATTACCATGTTTCTCTTTTATTAGTGTAGATGCATTATGAGGTAACATGCTCAATAAAAGTCTCTAATGTACTCCAAAATTTTGCCTCTGGTATTGGGCTTTATAATTGGTGACTATGTTCATATGCTCTGAAATAATCTATTTTTCTTTGGATTTTATCAAACAGTCAAGTTAATTTGACATTTCCCTGGTAATGTTCAGAATATTTACCTATAGGGTGCATTAATTTTTAATATATCAACACAGTGGAAATGCAAAAAGTGGCACAATTATGTCTTAGACTGAGCTTTGAGATGCCTCTGTGCCCTCCTTTTACTGTGAGATAGGCAATGGCACTGGAAGGTGACATCTAGTTGTAATACACATGACACTCACACCTTTTCACACTCTTGCAAGCATTTATCTCCATAGTTGGCTTCACTTATTTGGTTCATATCCATGATTTTCTAGAAAATGAATCTATTTTCAACTTAGTCCTTTACCCTCTGATTTCTACTCCTATTTTCAAGTCTTAAATATTTCAGTAGATAGCCTAAACCTACTAAAATGTACTTCACTTCATGACTTATTTATATCAACTCTTAAGACTTATTTATATCAACTCTTAACACAGACAGTGAAACATACATGCTAGACAAGTTTTCATGGTCACATCAGGGTGAACTGGAGTTATAAAAAGGTGAGACACACAATAATTTTTTTGCTAATTATTTCCTATGCGACTTCAGTTATTCCGCATCAAGACACTCGTCCTCCACAGATGCTTTTAGTGACACTGCTTGGCAAGCTATATTCATCACTTCCCCTCACTTTCATTTTATGAGAATAACTGAGAGCAACTGTACTCTTTTTTCACAATGACTAATTGATTCCCCTCTGTTCTACTGGAAGAAGAATGCATTTACTTTTTTTTTTGAAAAATGAGCAGAGTTCTTTCTATATCGTAAATGGAATTTCATACACTAAGTTAATTGTATATTGTGTATGAAATCCAGATTTTCTACCACATTTTCCTGTCTCATGCTACAATGAAAAAGAAAAATAATTAACCCCAACTAAACAAAATCAGCTTTTATTTTATTTCTGTCCTCACAGACTCTTATCTAGTTACTTTCAACAGATGTCAATGTGAAAGAGACTCCCAGTTCAGAAAAGCCTTTCAAGTGATATTCTAATTTTTTATTATCTTAATCAATAAATAAAAATGTTAAAAATGTCTTTACACCCCCAGACCAGCATCAATAATGCCATTTTACCCTTTAAGAAAAATATTACTACATATTTTAGAGATATCTGCTTATCCTTCCCTCTTCCAGTGAAGAAAATAAAAGGCACCAATTTCAAGAGTTTATTTTATTTTAAACTACTTTTTATTGTGCGCAGGATAGGATCATGTACTATAAAGACCTTCCTTCAAGGAAAGTTTATTATGGCTTCAAAAACTGTATCATTCAAGCAAAGATATTTCTAAGGCACTGTCTTTCCTGCCCCAACTGTTTTCTTCCTGTTTGCCAGTGGGAATTTAGAAAATATGTAGAAGCAGCACAAGTTGGGCACTGCCCTTGGCTCACTGACAAGGATACTCTCCTCAGGATAAAAGATAGGCTGTTGCTATGGTTATTGCTTTACTAGATGATGAACAGAGACCTAATCCCAAACTAGAATTGCTACACACATAAGCTTACGGAGTCAACTTTTTATTTAACAACTTGCCTCTCACCTGTTTTCTATTTCTCAAGTTCTATATCCTCTGAATATAAAGAAAATAATTCAGCATTCTCACTAGACATTTCTTTATTTACCTGCACATATCTTAAAGGTTTCTCCTTTATTGTATTCCTGGAAGATGTAAATGATCATTTTCATCAAGAGCTAATTTTGTAAATGACAGATTTGGAGTCTTTTTTAAGAGTGTGATAAAACATTAACTTGTGACTTAAAGGTACTTTGTTACAGATATGTATTATGTGTATAAAATATAGCAATAGAGTGTCAGAAAAAATAGACCACTGTCATGCAGAATAGTAGGTAAACTAATAAATCAAACATCAGTCAATACTCTCTATGATGTACTTTTAATTGCTTCCGGTTAATATACCAGATTAGTTCTCAACTAATAAACTTCTGTTCTTATAATGTGGGAAATGGATTGCTGATAACTGTACATTCTTGTTATATGAGGTGACATCTGAAGCCAGTTTGTTTCCATCTTTTCTTTTTTTTTTTTTTAATTAAATCTTTATTGTTTCCCTGGTAATGTTCAGAATATTTACCTATAGGGTGCATTAATTTTTAATATATCAACACAGTGGAAATGCAAAAAGTGGCACAATTATGTCTTAGACTGAGCTTTGAGATGCCTCTGTGCCCTCCTTTTACTGTGAGATAGGCAATGGCACTGGAAGGTGACATCTAGTTGTAATACACATGACACTCACACCTTTTCACACTCTTGCAAGCATTTATCTCCATAGTTGGCTTCACTTATTTGGTTCATATCCATGATTTTCTAGAAAATGAATCTATTTTCAACTTAGTCCTTTACCCTCTGATTTCTACTCCTATTTTCAAGTCTTAAATATTTCAGTAGATAGCCTAAACCTACTAAAATGTACTTCACTTCATGACTTATTTATATCAACTCTTAAGACTTATTTATATCAACTCTTAACACAGACAGTGAAACATACATGCTAGACAAGTTTTCATGGTCACATCAGGGTGAACTGGAGTTATAAAAAGGTGAGACACACAATAATTTTTTTGCTAATTATTTCCTATGCGACTTCAGTTATTCCGCATCAAGACACTCGTCCTCCACAGATGCTTTTAGTGACACTGCTTGGCAAGCTATATTCATCACTTCCCCTCACTTTCATTTTATGAGAATAACTGAGAGCAACTGTACTCTTTTTTCACAATGACTAATTGATTCCCCTCTGTTCTACTGGAAGAAGAATGCATTTACTTTTTTTTTTGAAAAATGAGCAGAGTTCTTTCTATATCGTAAATGGAATTTCATACACTAAGTTAATTGTATATTGTGTATGAAATCCAGATTTTCTACCACATTTTCCTGTCTCATGCTACAATGAAAAAGAAAAATAATTAACCCCAACTAAACAAAATCAGCTTTTATTTTATTTCTGTCCTCACAGACTCTTATCTAGTTACTTTCAACAGATGTCAATGTGAAAGAGACTCCCAGTTCAGAAAAGCCTTTCAAGTGATATTCTAATTTTTTATTATCTTAATCAATAAATAAAAATGTTAAAAATGTCTTTACACCCCCAGACCAGCATCAATAATGCCATTTTACCCTTTAAGAAAAATATTACTACATATTTTAGAGATATCTGCTTATCCTTCCCTCTTCCAGTGAAGAAAATAAAAGGCACCAATTTCAAGAGTTTATTTTATTTTATTTTTAACTACTTTTTATTGTGTGCAGGATAGGATCATGTACTATAAAGACCTTCCTTCAAGGAAAGTTTATTATGGCTTCAAAAACTGTATCATTCAAGAAAAGATATTTCTAAGGCACTGTCTTTCCTGCCCCAACTGTTTTCTTCCTGTTTGCCAGTGGGAATTTAGAAAATATGTAGAAGCAGCACAAGTTGGGCACTGCCCTTGGCTCACTGACAAGGATACTCTCCTCAGGATAAAAGATAGGCTGTTGCTATGGTTATTGCTTTACTAGATGATGAACAGAGACCTAATCCCAAACTAGAATTGCTACACACATAAGCTTACGGAGTCAACTTTTTATTTAACAACTTGCCTCTCACCTGTTTTCTATTTCTCAAGTTCTATATCCTCTGAATATAAAGAAAATAATTCAGCATTCTCACTAGACATTTCTTTATTTACCTGCACATATCTTAAAGGTTTCTCCTTTATTGTATTCCTGGAAGATGTAAATGATCATTTTCATCAAGAGCTAATTTTGTAAATGACAGATTTGGAGTCTTTTTTAAGAGTGTGATAAAACATTAACTTGTGACTTAAAGGTACTTTGTTACAGATATGTATTATGTGTATAAAATATAGCAATAGAGTGTCAGAAAAAATAGACCACTGTCATGCAGAATAGTAGGTAAACTAATAAATCAAACATCAGTCAATACTCTCTATGATGTACTTTTAATTGCTTCCGGTTAATATACCAGATTAGTTCTCAACTAATAAACTTCTGTTCTTATAATGTGGGAAATGGATTGCTGATAACTGTACATTCTTGTTATATGAGGTGACATCTGAAGCCAGTTTGTTTCCATCTTTTCTTGTAGCATCCCAAAGCCACCAGAGAAATTATATCTCTCATTTTCAGTAATTCATAACTCCATTCTACATATACTAAAACTTTAAAAATCCATCACTGGTGTTCAGAGCAGATTAAAATAATCCCCAAAATTAGAAGATATATAATACAAATTTTACTTAAATGAATAACTCATTAAGCATTTATCGAATATTAATTAATTACCTGCTGTGTAAAAGCACTATCATAGGGCCATATATTTTTAAAGCGCCTTTAGCTATAAATGTAACAAAATTATTCTAGAAGTTTTTTGTTGAAGAAGGATACTGGAAATTATAGCTGGTTACAAATTGCATAGAGGCTATCTGAGCTTGGTTTACATAGCATAGGTAACAATAACTGAAAAATCACTGAAACATAAATACTACAACATATATGGGTAAAGTTTAACCTTTTTGTTTGTTTATTTGTTTGTTTTGTAAACTTTCTCCCCATGTATCTGAAAAGTTTTGAGAACTACAGAAAGGGCAGGGAGATATTTTTGCAAATTGAATGAAATATACCAAGTAGATTCCAGGGCATTAGGCTGCCAAATACTACTGCAAAATACATACTATTACAAAAATATAACCTAGTTACAGAATGCTAGACATTGTGTCTTATTCCCATAACAAAGGAAAATGTATTAGGGCATCAAATGAGAGTATTCATCCAACTGTATGCTTTAGAACTCTGTGAATATCTTGGAAAAGAAAACTAGAAGAAAGAAGACTGGACATGATGAAAATTACACAAAAGGGAAAGGTGGAAGTGATATAATAGAACTAGGAAGAAAAAGACTTCATCTTGAATTTTCAAATATCTTGCTAATAAGCATTCTGAAATTTGAGGGTGAAAGAGAAGAAAATGCTATTGACAGATGGTTATTGGAACTTAATAAGTGCAGATGATAAATGAATTTTTGTTAAAAAATGAATCTAGCTGAAGTCATGTGCAAGTTTCACCTGGATTTACCCAAAGTATCCTGAGCCAAAGGAAACAAATTTGGATGCTTTTACTGTCTTACTTTTTCCAATACCAGAATTACTGCAATTATTGTCAAATATTCCCCATTTCTAGAATGATTGCTGTTTACCCCTATGATTTATTTACTTCTATTTATAAGTAAATTTTTCTTCACAATAGAAATTCTCAGTGTCTCAGGTATTTTCCCACATGTAGAGAATTGTTTTTAGTTATAGTTAGGTTAAAAAAAAAAAGGCTTAGGCTAGCATTACCACCACAACTTTTACTCTGCCCATTGTGCCATTTCTTTCATTCAAATGACTCATTTGTCTGTATCTAATTAGTAATTGCCAGCCTTTAAAATTTTATCTACTGGTACAAGAATGAGTAATTTGCTTTCATCATATTTAGAACTTTAGTGGTATACAGATCTAAAATCCAAAACAGATCATATCAGAGCTTCAATAGAGAGGTAACAAAAGATTCCCAAATAGCTCATTTTATTAGACCTATAGTTTCTTTAATATATTCTTATTAATGTTAACAGTTTTATGATATACTAGAGGCCCAGTACACAAATTTGTGCACAGGTAGGGTCCAGCCGGCCCACCCCAATCGGGGCTGATCAGGCGGTGCTGGGCCAGGGGGGCAGGGGGAACATGGGAGGTGGGTGGGCCAGCCATGCCCCCAATTGGAGGGGTGCTGATCAGGGGCGGGGCCGGCTGGGGGGAGGGGCTGAAGGGCCCTGGTCGAACACCCAGTCAGACTCCTGGCTGAGGGGACAATTTACATATTAGCCTTTTATTATATAGGATTATCATATTGCTTTTGCAAATTATCACATTGGCTTTTGCATATGGCAGTATTTCCTAAACCAGCTTCTTAATATTTCTTTTTAAATGTATACTAAATAAAAGCAAGCTAAAGAATACCTAAAGCCTACATAACTGAAAATTGAAACAGAAGTTGCCAAGATTAGAAATTTCATTTACTCAATGATTTTGAAATAAATGCAAGTTTCTTCTTACCTTATTGTTATACAGACTTACTCTCAGAACACTATTTTCCATAGCATAATAGAACTGCAAATGGCAGCTCTTGCCCAAGCAGTGATACACAGAGCTGTTCAGATAAGCCCTGCTGTCTAAATGGTCAAGAGTAGAAGCATGGTTAGCCCCTACCCACATATAGTAACCTGAAAAATAAAGGAAAAGGGAGCAATTTAGAAACAAATTAGGTACTTTATGTTTAAATAAAATTATTGTATTTCTAGAGTTTCAAAATCAGACTTGAATCACAAATATTTAAAATATGATGGTATGAAATGATTGCATCAACTACAAATGACAGGTTTCCGTTTCCACATGTACTTCCTAAAATGCATTGAAATCTGCTCCAAATGTCTGCAATAAAGTTTGATCATGCACCCCAAATGAAAATTCAATAGTCTTATAAAAATCTCAGGGCCACCAAATGTTCATTTTCTTTTAAATATCACAATGTAATTTTCCTTTAATCAAGAATTCTTCAGCCCTGACCGGTTTGGCTCAGAGGATAGGGCATCGGCCTGTGGACTGAAGGGTCCCAGGTTCGATTCTGGTCAAGGGCATGTACCTTGGTTGCAGGCACATCCCCAGTGGGAGATGTGCAGGAGGCAGCTGATCGATGTTTCTTTTTCATTGATGTTTCTGGCTCTCTATCCCTCTCCCTTCCTCTCTGTAAAAAAATCAATAAAATATATATTTTTTTAAAAAAGAATTCTTCAGGTTTCTTTTCAAAATTCTTTTCCCTTTTGATTATTTTTCCACTTTTTACAGAGAAACCTTTATAATTTGACATAATATATTTTTATATATATTGAAGTCTCTTATATTTTTTTAGAAAAACATTTCAGAATCAGACATGTATTAGTAAGAATTCTAAGAGCCAATAGAAACAGAACTATAAATATATCAATTATGGAATTGGCTCACAGAGTTATGGAGGCTGAGAAATCCCATAGTCTGCTATCTGCAAGCTAGAGAACCTCTGTTGGTACAATTCAATCTGAGTCTAAAGGCCTGAGGACCAGGGATGCAATGTTGTAAATCTTAAGAGTTTGAAGGCCCAGAACCAGGAGCTTAGATGTCAGACATTTTTATCTCTCAGAATCTTACCTTCTATTTGCACTTCATCTCATGATCTGTGTTAATCTGAGTAATTGTGATGGCAACACATGCCATGTGTTACTGGAATCCCACTTTCTCTTGACAAGGATGTTGCTGTGCACTTCTCAAATCCCACCAATTCTATTTTTCACTTTGTTCTTATTGTTGACACTGTTACAGATGTTCCCATTTCTACCTCGTGCCCCCTGCTTTGCCCATCTCAACCCAGCCCCTGCCCACCATTCCCTCTGGCCATTACCTCACTATTGTCTGTGTCTATGGGTTATGCATACATGTTCCATGGCTAATCCCTTCACCTTCTTTCATCTAGTCTCCACTTCAATCCCCCCTGACAGCTGTCAGTCTGTTCCATATATCCATGCCTCTGGTTCTACTTTGTTGTTAATCAGTTTCTTTTGTTCATTAGATTCCAACCAGGAGCTTAGATGTCAGACATTTTTATCTCTCAGAATCTTACCTTCTATTTGCACTTCATCTCATGATCTGTGTTAATCTGAGTAATTGTGATGGCAACACATGCCATGTGTTACTGGAATCCCACTTTCTCTTGACAAGGATGTTGCTGTGCACTTCTCAAATCCCACCAATTCTATTTTTCACTTTGTTCTTATTGTTGACACTGTTACAGATGTTCCCATTTCTACCTCGTGCCCCCTGCTTTGCCCATCTCAACCCAGCCCCTGCCCACCATTCCCTCTGGCCATTACCTCACTATTGTCTGTGTCTATGGGTTATGCATACATGTTCCATGGCTAATCCCTTCACCTTCTTTCATCTAGTCTCCACTTCAATCCCCCCTGACAGCTGTCAGTCTGTTCCATGTATCCATGCCTCTGGTTCTACTTTGTTGTTAATCAGTTTCTTTTGTTCATTAGATTCCACATATAAGTGAGTTCATATGGTATTTGTCTTTCTCTGACTGAATTATTTCACTTAAGCATTATATTCTCCAGGTACATCCATGCTGTTGCAAAGGGTAAGATTTCCTTCTTTCTTACGGCTGGGTAATATTCCATTGTGTAAATGTACCATAGCTTTTTATCCCCTCATCTACTGATGGGCACTTGGACTCTGTTTCCAGATCTTGGCTATTGTAAATAACACTGTAATGAACATAGGGGTGGAATATTCTTTCTGATTGGTGTTTCAGAACTCTTAGGATATATTCCCAGAAGTGTGACGACTGAGTCAAAAGGCAGCTCCAATTTTAAATTTTTGAGGAAACTCAATACTGTTTTTCACAGTGGCTGCATCAGTCTGCATTCCCACCAGCAGAGGCAGCTCCAATTTTAAATTTTTGAGGAAACTCAATACTGTTTTTCACAGTGACTGCATCAGTCTGCATTCCCACCAGCAGTGTACGAGGGTTCCCTCTTCTCCACATTCTTTCCAGCACTTATTGTTTATTGATTTATTGATGGTAGCCATTCTGGCAGGTGTGAGGTGATATCTCATTGCAGTTTTAATTTACATCTCTTTGATGATTAGTGATATTAAGCATTTTCATATGTCGTTTGGACATTTCTATGTCCTCTTTGGCGAAGTGTCTACTAGTATTTATGTCCTTTGCCCATTTTAAAAAAATACATGTTTATTAATTTCAGAGAGGAAGGGAGAGGGAGAGAGAAATAGAAACATCAATGATGAGAGAGAATCATTGATCAGCTGCCTCCTGCATACCCCACATTGGGGACCCAGCCCTCAATTCGGGCATGTGCCCTGACCAGGAATCGAACCATGACCTCCTAGTCATAGGTTGAAGATCAACACCAAGCCATGCCAGCTGGGCCCATTTTTTAAATGGATTGTTATTCTTTCTGGTGTTCAGTGTATAACTTCTTATATGTTTTGAAAATTAACCCCATATCAGGTGTACCAGTGGAATAATGTTCTACCATTCAAAGGGTTTTCATTTTATTGATGGTTTCCTTGCTGTGCAGAAGCTTTTTAATTTGATGTTGTCCCATTTTTATATTTTCTTCATTGTTTCCCTTGGCCTATGAGATATGTCACCAAAAATATTGCTATGAGAGATGTCTGAGATTTTACTGGCTATAATTTCTTCTAGCATTTTTATGGTTTCATGATTTACATTTAAGTCTTTTGTCCATTCTGATTTTATTCATGTGTATGATGTAAGTTGGTGGTCTAGTTTCATTTCTTTTGCATGTACCTAATTTTCTCAACACCATATAGTGAAGAGACTGTTTTCACTCCATTGTATGTGCTTGCTGCCTTTGTCAAATATTAATTGCCTATAAAAGAGGAGGGCTGATTTCTGGGCTCTCTGTTCTGTTCCATTGATCTATATGCCTGTTCTTATGCCAGTGCCAGGCTGTTTTGATTACAATGGCCTTGAAGTATAGTTTTATATCACCTATTGTGATACCTTCACTTTGTTCTTCTTTCTTAAGATTGCTGAGGCTATTTGGAATCTTTTTTTTGTGTGACAGAATATAATTCAAATGCCCTCTTTCTTAAGAAACTAGATGGAAGCATCGAATATCTATAGTCTTACTAAAGGCACCTGTGAATTTTTTATTACCTAAAAATATTATCAATCAATTTCTTCTCATCTGATTCTTAAAACAAATTTTGACTGTTGTTTAACTCAATAATGTAGACAATACAAAGATATTTCCATAATTCTATAACTTCAATTTTCAAAAATAATCTTTCAAATGCTTGTTTTGTAAGTTAGTAAATATTCCTGCAGCTTCTAAAAACTATGAGTTTAAATTAAATGAAACTCCTTTTTATTAGAAATGTTAGACTTTAATGAAAATAGCACAGTAAGTTAATACTTTGCCTCGGACCTATACACAAGGAAATGATAAATAGAAAACACATTTTTATAAAGGCAAAAACAGGTCAAATGCCATCTCAAGAGAAAAGAAAAAAATATGCCAAGTGACGAGCAGGGCTGAAACCACAGAACATGGGCTTTAGGATAAAAAGCAGGCTGTCGTAGCTTGAATTTTGACTAATTTAAATTTTGCAAAAGCTAAAGGAGAAGAGTCAAATTCTCTTAACAAAAGCAAAAGCTAGGGCAGGGAACCTGCTCATAAACTGAGGTGGGAAATATACCTTCCCTCACTGCCTCGGGCTATAAGAGGCAGGATGTGCAAGACTCCAAGCATTGCCATGAAATATGAAACCATAAACTAGTATTGTTACTCAGGTAAGGTATCAGGGAGCTAAGTAATGCTACAACAAAATCACTGAACAAGGAGGTAGGTACAAAGAAAAACATCAGGAAAGAATGGAGGAAGGATAGAGAAAAAGCAAATCTACAGTAGATATCAGGAGAAAAGGACTATCACCATGTAGTTAGAAAGGAAATAAACAGACATTCATTTTAAAATTGTATCACCACATAACTTATTATTTAGGGGTGAGGCCAATTTAAAAATGTTTAAAGTTTATAAATACTAAGCAAGTTCATCACCACAAATCTTATGTAAATAAAAAACAAGTAGTAATTTAAAAAGTGAACCTTTGCAAGAAGGAAAAGAAACTGAAAGGGAGAGGATAAAATAATAGAAACAAAAAAAATGACTAAAGAAAATGATAAAATATATCCTTGTAACAGTTGAAAACATAATAGCTTCAAATGATATTTACTTAAAAATATTTTTTAAAATATTAAACTATAATTCAAGACCTAAAAAGGGTGGTGGGTGAAGGTGGGAGAAGGTATAGGGGGATGAATGGTGATGGAAAAAAATAAGGGAAAAAAAGGGAGGGTTAAAAATGGTAATTTAAATTATGACAAGTTCATTCTATTCCAGAAAGTGACAAACATATTGAAGCACTTTAGGATTATTAAAGAAATTTAATATTAAAGATATATGTCAAAGTTTTTAAATAACCATAAAAACATTATATATAAAAGACTAATAACCAAAGATCTTAACAGACACCTAACTAAAGAAGATATACAGATGACAAATATGTATATAAAAATACTCCATATAATATGTCATCAGGGAAATAAAAAGCAAACAATGAGATTCCATTACACACCCATTAAAATAGCCAAAATCCTGAATACTGGCAACACCAAATTCTGGAGAGGATGCAGCGCAACAGAAATATCATTCATTTCTGGTGGGATCACAGACACTTTTGAAAGTAGTTTGACGTTTTCTTACAAAACTAACCATACTTTTCCATATAATTCAGCAATTGTGCTCCATGGTATTTACTCAAAGGAGATGAAAAATGTAGATCCACACAAAAACCTGCACATGGGTGTTTAGAGCAGCTTTATTCATAATTGCTAAAACTTGAAAGCAACCAAGACTTCCTCAGTAGGTGAATGGATAAACTGTGGTTCACCCAGACATTGGAATATTATTCAGCATTAAAAAGACATGAGCTATCGAGCCCATTGAAAGACATGGAGAAAATGAAAATGCATATTACTCAGCAGCCAACCTCAAAAGGCTTTATACTTTATGACTCCAACTATATGATACCCCGGAAAAGGCAAAACTATGGGGACAATAAAATCTACATGGAAATAGATTAGTTTCTGCTGGAATAAAATTTTAGATTATACTTTTTAAAAATAACTAACAATACCCCTACCAAAAAAAACAAAGCAATAAAGAGAAAAGTACACAGAAATGACAAATTAGTGTTAGAATAAGAGGAAGAAACTCATTGACAATACTGCAGGGATAGGGAGAGCTAATAGAGTTGATAAACCTTTTTTTGTCATTGTTCATGAAAAATCTATTATCTCCTGATGATAAAAAATAATAAAATTTACCAAATTAAAATAGTTAATTAACCTAGTGTAATTTTTCCTTTACACTGTTGGAAATTATTGATTTTTCCATTTCAACATCTATGGCATAATATAGTTTCAATAAAATATACTCAGTATGTTCATCAAGACCCTGATCAAATGTCTGCATACAGTCACAATAAAGTACAGTTCTAAAAATAATATATAAAAGATATTATTTTTTATTCCTACCTTCATCATCACTACTTTGATCCTGCTGAGGTGTAGATTCTAAAGCAGGAACTCTTCTTGCATTTGTGCGCAACCAGGAAATGTGCCCAGCAGGTGCTTCTGATGCCCAGCCACACGTATCAAATTCAAATCCACAGGGCTGACACACTAAAGAGAGGAGAGAAAGATCCTGGTGGACTCTCACAGCCTATGAGAGTGGTTACTGCCATGGTTGGTGTTACAGTGGGGTTTATACACAAATTCATATCTGGAAATTTTGGTTCAATAAACCTTAGAATGAACCAGCAATTCTATTTTTCAAGTTCTTCAGTTCACTCAGATGGGCATCCCCCAAAATGAGAACCATTGCATTGCCATAAAAAAATGAAAATTTTCTATCTTTCCTTGGACAAGTGCTTTGGTTTTTATTTTTTAAATAGCATAATATCTGACCTTAGCTAATTTATGGAAATAATTTTATTTATATAATTGACTATTCATAATCACACTGAGATTTTAAAGAATCATTACGTATAAAATTCCAAAATTGTCTTTAGTGGAACTGTTTTACAAAGTAATATCACCTTAAATTGACATATTTAATATATTTCACTTGTTGAATAAATCAATCTTCCAATAACATTCCAGCTAAAACTTGGGCATAAATGTCAACAAATACCAAATAACAAGTGAGTATCTTATATTCCTATTAGTGATCTGAGTCTCATGAATGGATCACACACCAACAAGCTGGGTACGCCAATTTAACACTTACATCTTAATCCTGCATCTGTAGAGTCAAATCTGCAGAGACTTGTATCAGGATGGCATAGTTCCTGCTTGGTGATCGATGCTTCTTGACACGGTAAAGTTTCATCTGTTAAATTTAAAGAGTGAGATGCAGATGCAACTGGGGGAGTTATTCATTTATTAAGACACGAGAGGCCCGGTGCACAAAATTCATGTACTCGAGGGGGTCCCTCAGCCTGGCCTGCGCCCTCTCACAGTCCAGGAGCCCTCAGGGGATGTCCGACTGATGGCTTAGGCCAGTTACCCCCGGGGAGCTGGCCTAAGCCAGTAGTTGGACATCCTTAGCACTGCCACAGAGGCAGGAGAGGCTCCCACCACTGCCACTGCACTCACCAGCCATGAGCCCAGCTTCTGGCTGAGCTGCACTCCCCCTCTGGAAGCGTGCTGACCACCAGGGGGCAGTTCCTGTGTTGAGCGTCTGCCCCCTGGTGGTCAGTGCACATCATAGTGACCGGTCATTCTGCCATTCAGTCGATTTGCATATTAGGCTTTTATTATAAAGGACTAACACTTGTTCTACAAAGCATTTCCACCCAAATCTTCTTTATGGCAGCATCATCCCTTTTGAGCTCAGCGTGTCAGCATTTTGAAAAACCCTAACTTAACTCTGGTGCCGTGTCACATATAGAAATTTTTTGATATTTGCAACCATAGTAAAACAAGGATTTATATTTTTGATATTTATTTTATATATTTAAATGCCATTTAACAAAGAACAATCAACCAAAAAAATGAGTTCATAGGTTCGCCATCACTGCCTTAGGTGGACCCATTACACAAAGAAAGGATATATAAACCATGCTAATGCTTCTGGGATTTAATCAGATCTCTGTGGTGAATGCTAAAACCAAATCTTTCATCCCCACCAAAGTAACTTGTCTGAACATGAAAACTAACAGCCTATTATTAAAAGGATAATAGTACATGCATCAGATGTAACGTATAGTGTCTTCTTTAACTGGAAGCAGGATCTGCCCTGGAACTATTTTCCCTGCAGCCCTTTCAAACGGTGCCTCCTTTCCTCCCACAGCCCTCCCAATACAGAACTCAAAAGTGGATAGGTGTCCTTCCTGTACCAGTAGCCACTTCCAGATAATTCTCACTCCGTTTCCTAAATACCCAGCTTTGAATCTCTGGACATCAAAGGGTTCACTCTCTGTGCCAGTTTGTTGCAGTCATCTACAGACTACGCACTACAGCTCAGTCCTGATGGCATCAGCCCTTGTCTCACTGTCATTCTTTGTCATTTCAATATTCATCTTCATTTCTTCTTTTCTTCTTCATTTCTTGATTTCTTCTTATTGGTGATTGTGAAGGAGAACCCTGATGAAAAACGACCTCTGCCACCAATCCTCGGAGGATTATCATTACTAATAACATTTCCTTGATCTTAATTACAAGTGACTCACTCCACAACCTTCATCCCCATTGTTCCAGTTCACTCCCTCTCATATCTCAACCGCAACAATGTTTTGACAGCACCAGGCCCTACCAGCTAATGGTCCTACAATCTTATCAATTCCTTTCATCCTCTCTCATGTTCTCTCTTCCTTTCTTACAGATGTTAGACAGCCAGTCATCCTGGCTCTTCTCATGCTTCCCCATACTCTTGGAGCAAAAACTGAAAAGTACAATTCTCCACATAGTGCAAGTAATGGATAGTTAGCTTTTTGATTGTCGTGTAAGTGCCTAACATTAAGCTGTTGATTGCTGAGGCACCCATTTCAAAGACATCTGCTCGAATAAACACATGGCCAGCTACACAACTAGATAAAGAACCAGGCAGCCCCAACCTATGAAGTTCCCCTTTTAAGAAAGCCTTGGTTGACCTAGATAAGGGACTGTTGGACTGACCCTGCTTTTCCTTCCCCTGCTGTTATTTTTTAAATTCACCAATAAAGAGTGGACCCACAAAACTCTAGGTCCCCCACCCTTGGTACCAATAAAGGCAGAAACCCTGGCCAGCGCTCTCTCTCTCTCTCTCTCTCTTTCTCTCTCTCTCCCACTATGACCTAAATGTATGGCCCCAAATGATCCTCCAGGACCTATGAGTAATGAAGCTTGTTTTGTCAAACTTCCTTGATGGTTGTTGCTAAGGTGCATCTTGCAATCTTAAAAACAACCACCACAAGGGCTGGTCCAGTCACAACTTTGTCTGCAGGGGCTGCCAAAGTAGTAAGGGCCCAGGTGAGTGTCCCATGCACTCCTAGTTGATAGCATCACTATGGATAGGCTTGGATCTAAACAAAACCCACCATCTCCTCCATTTACATCTGTGCAGCAGAACTTGAGTGAAGAGAGGTCCACAATCATGATGATTAAAATTACATATCCATGACTACTCATTTCATTGCATCATAGCAATGCCATACTACATTTTTCTAAATCTTTCTTTTTCCTCTATTCCTAGAAACTATTCAAAGACCTTTACCCCTCCTTAAACTTCCACCTCCTCTTTCATTTCAGTTAATCATCCTTCATTCCACCTCATCATTCTCAGCTAATCATCTTGCTTCACATTTCATAGGAAAAATCAGAAGAAAACCTAATAAGTGCCGCCACCAATCTACCTACACAGCTGTCCACATGCCTTTCCTCCTGTAACGTGGGTCAATTAGCCATGCTCCACTCTAAGCCCACTCCTTTCATTCATTCATATAGAAAATGCATCTCTTCTTGCCTATCTAAGAAATCATTCCAGCAATTTCCTCTTCTCCTTTACACTAGCATGTCCTCTTGGAAATAGCTTCAGTACACGAAGTGGCCAAAATTTCACCCATCCTAAGGAAACGTCCCTACCCTACAACCCCCTCCAACTAACTTTTCTAAGTTTTTCATATTCTCACTGACTCCACACCCATTTGTCCCCCCTCATTTATTCTTGAATCCATTCCAATAAGGTTTTTGTCAAACATCTTTTTATTGAGGTAAGATTCACATAACATTAAATTCATTTTAACCATTTGTAAGTATACAATTCAATGGCTGTTAGTGCATTTACAATGTTCTACCATCATCATCAGTAGCTAATTCCAAAACATTTTCATTATACAAAAAAAAAAAAACACACGCATAACCATGAACAGTCACTCCCCATTCTCTCCTCCCTCATCCCACAAACCTCTAGCAACCAGTAATCTGCTTTCTGTCTATATGGATTTACCCAGTACATTCCATATACTAGTAAATGGAATCATACAATATTGACCTTTTGTGTTTGACTTCAACTTAGCATTTAATGTTTTAAAGGTTCGTTCTTGTTGTAACATGTATCAGAACTTTATTCCTTCTTTTTTTACCCCACTACTCCACAGGAACTGCATATGTAAAGGTTGACCTCTATATTGCTAAATCTAGTATTTAATTTCCCCTCCCCAACATACCTGACATATAGTAGTACTGGGCCTAGTTGATCACCCTCCTTCTTCCCTAGATTCTAATACATAAATTTTCTCCTGGTTTTCCTCTTAAATTACTAGCCGTTCATTCTCAGACTCCTTTTTTGTTTTCCTGTGTCTCCTCAAGGTTACACAAAGTAGCATTAGAGCTCAGTCCTTAGATCTCTTCTCTACAGTCATGTTCTTGTTAGTATCACCTAGTGTCACACCTTTAAAATTTTTCCTAAGTGCAAGTGACTCATAAAATTATATCTTATGCCCAGACCTTTTACTGGACTCCAATATAAATATCATCCTGATGACTTGGCTCCTTCACCTGGCTAACTAACAAGCATCTCAATAGAAATATTTCCAAAACTCAAGTTCTCATTTTCTCTACCCAAACTTTCTCCTCCCACATTCTTTGCCATTGTAGTTCATGACAACTCCACCCTTATAAATCAGGCAAGAAATGTGGAGTCATCCCCGTCTCTCTTACTGTACAAATACCATCCATCAGCATATCTTTGCTTTGTTTAGAAAACACATTAAGAATATGACTGTATCCTACCACCTCCACTACTACTGTTGAAGGTAACAGCATTCTTTCTGGATTATAATAACTTTCGCCTCCTTGTTTCTGCCTTTCTCCCAATATGTGAGTCAGATCATGTCTCCTCTGCTCAAAATCCTTCCCTGGCTTTCTAGCCTTCATAAAGTAGCCTTCATAAAGTAAGCACAAAAGTCTTTACCATGATCATTCTCATATAAACCATGAGAAACTCTGCATTTATGGTACTTCCAGTACACACATCGCTTGCTCACTCAACAACTTGGCTTTTCTGCACAGTAACTATGATCTCCATGTAACCATGCCTGACTACTCGAAAACTTCATCTCACCCTCACTTGTAGCACTTCTTATCTTGGTTTTCTGTTTTATTGTTCCCCATAGCACATATCACCACTTGACATAAAATATGTATTTTTTGTTTATTTGCTTATTTGTTTATTATCTTTCTCCCTCTGACTAAAATTTAAGTTCCATGGATGCAGGAATTACTGTTTGTTATTTCTGCTGCTGTCTCCCCAAAGTTTAGAAAACTTCTTTGGCACAACATATGTGCTCATTATATACTTAATTAGTGAATGGATAAATAAATGACTTAAGAAAAATTTGACAAAAATTTTTAAATGCCATATATTCTATATAAATTATTTGCATTTCTATTTGAAATAAAATTGAAGCAATTGGTTATGAAAATGATTTGCGAATAACATCCATAATCTGGTTTTTCATAATGAAAGCTTACAAATGATTAATGTTCTAAGCCTCCTGAATGGAAGAGCCACTAAAAATAAAACTGCATATGCAATTAAGGGAGTGTGGGCAATAAATGAAGCTAACATGGCACAATAACAATTACCATGAAACAAAACTATAATTTCTGTAGTTTTGTACAATAGCTACAAATCTTCTCCCCCTCACAGCTACATAATTAAATATTGGCTATAGTTTAATTAAATGTTGTATATTATCTCTAGTTTTTCACTATTTATACAAGACAAAAAAACAATAACAAAGGTACTGTAAACAAAAATGGCAAAACAGGCAAGTATAAATTGCAAGAATTAAGAATCTAGCTTGTACCTATTGATATTAAATATATTTAATCAATGTCAACCACTTTTGTTACCTTTGGCTCCAAAACTAGAATTTACAACCATAAAAACAATGGCATAGGGGTATAAGTTGTAATTCACTTAATATCGTAGACAGCATTTTTTATTTAGCACATTTATCCAGAGCTCAGAACTATTTAAAATGTCAATTATTTGTATTTATGGTAATCATTTTATCTCCCTCCTCACACTCTTTCTCTCTCATTCTAACATGCACCACAATGTAGTTGTAGAAAATTATTTTGTGTGTTTTTTAATTCTCCATTAATGATACATGATCAGTAGGATGAAGCTTTGCCAAACATTTTAAGGTCTCTATACCAATGAGGCCACATTTCTAGAGCCTGCCATCCTTCAAATCTAATCTTGTACAAGCAGGTTATGTGAAACTGGCCAGACTTGGATGGTAGAGAAGGAATTCTCAAGGCCACTACAGTAAAAGTTATCATCGACATTCACTTTTGACTCCAGGAGCTTTAGGCAATCTCTTTGTCAATTTTCTTAAATTAGAAATTAGTAATGGATTTCAGTGAACAGTTATTAGATCTTAAAGGGTAGCTAGAAGTTAATAAGATGAAAAAGGTACTTAGGTTCTTAGTTATTTAACTGTACTGGATAAAACATGCATCATTCAGATTCTCATTAAGAGATGAATTGTATATTTGAGGTATTTATATATTTGACAAAGGCAAAGTCCCGACAGACCAATCTAAAAATATTCACAGAATCTTCAAAATATTCTGAGTATGGGCCACAGCATTCAATTTTTATAAAAATTATAATAAACCTTTATTCAAGGATTAATGTTATTAAAGAAGCAGTGATTAAGCACTTTCTTATTTAGTCACAGTCACCTTGATTTTTTTCCCTCATACTTGCTACTTTGGCAGTTTACAGAGATCCTCCTATTCAATAAATGTACAGTGAATGTTTATGTGTTGAGAAAACCAGTCATTAACAATGATGCTATTTGAAGGTGTGAAAATAGTCTAAAATATTTCTTTAATATTATAAAAAGAATTTAGTTTTATTGTCCACCTTGCAAAATGTTCAGAAACCATTAAAATACCTATACCTGACATTTTTATGAAGATCATTGACATTTCAATAGTAAAAAGTACATATAATAAAATAATAAACTTATGTTTTTTTCCCTCTAAAGATAATACTACACTAAATCTATGTAATACAATCTCACCATCAGAATTTTTCTAACTTTAAAAGACCTGGGGAAGGAGTAGGAGTAGGGAGGAGGGGGTCACTGGGGTGGAAAAGGGAGGACAGCTGTAAAACTTTCAACAATAAAGATAAATTTTTAAAAAATTAAAATTAAAAAGTTACTTTTAAAAAGTCCTTTTAATTTACATATGGTAGGTAATATTCATACTTTTTGGTATTTACTTTTATGAATTTTACCAAACAGAGAGCCATTATCTGCAAATTCATTAAATTCTACTTATTCAATCAGGTCTTCTTTGATGTCATTCACCAATGTTTGGGAGTTTTCAAAAAACTGATCCAGCATATATTTTGTTAGATTTATATGTAAGACTTTACTTTGCTTATATTACAAATAGCACCATTTTTCTAACAGAGTTCTAATTATTCATTGCCATACTATAGAAATACAATATTGATTTTATATCGACCTTGTATCCTACTACTGTGATAAATTCATTTACTAGTTTCAGAAGCTTTTTAAAATATAAATTCTATGATATATTGTTATAGACAATTGTGTTATTTGCAAATCTGAATAGATTAATTCCTTCTGCTCCACTTGCATGCCTTACTTATGTGTCTTGCCTTATTGCATTGGCTACGACTTCCTGTTGAAAAGAAGTGTTAAGAATGGACATCATTGCTCAGTTCTCAGTTTTAGGGATAAAGCATTCATCCTTTCATCATTATGTATGATGTTAGCTGTTGAGTTTTTGTACATGCCCTTCATTCCATTAAAAATGTTCATACTTTGCTGAGGTTTATAATCATGACAGTAGGTTGAATGCTGTCAAATGCTTTTATGAATCTATTGAGGTCATCACGTGCTTATTTT
Organism: Myotis brandtii; assembly: GCF_000412655.1. Lineage (NCBI taxonomy): Eukaryota > Metazoa > Chordata > Mammalia > Chiroptera > Vespertilionidae > Myotis > Myotis brandtii. The sequence goes on along the minus strand of NW_005363130.1, from coordinate 261,305 downwards.
CTTTAGTCTGTCAACATGGTGAATTACAGTGATTGCTTGACAAACATTGAACCAGCCTTGCATTTCCCAATGATTGTGGTGTGTTATCTTTTTTATATGTTACTGGGTTCCATTTGCTAATATTTTAGTAAAGATTTTTTTGTGATAGAAATGTTGGTGTTTAGTATTATAATATTTTTGTCTAGTTTGGGGATTAGGGTAAAGCCACTCTTACAGAATAAGATGACAAGTGTTCACTTCTATTTTCTGGAATAGAAAGTATAAAACTGGTGTTATTTCTCCCCTAAATATTCAATACAATTTTCCACTACAACCATATGGTCCTGGAGTTCTCTTTAACAGAAGATTTTCACTACGATTCCTATTTATTTAATGAATATAAAATTATTCAGATTATCAATTTCTTCTTCAGTGACTTTGGTTGCTTGTGACCTTCAAAGAATTTGCCCATTTCATATAAATTGTTTAATTTATGTTCAGAGAGTTACTTGTTATATTCCTTCATTATTATTCTTTTTAATATCTGTAGAGTCTTTAATGTTAGCCCCTATTTCATTCCTGATATTGTTAATGTGTGTCTGCTTTCTTTTTTCCTTGATCAGATTAGAATTTTGCCAATTTTATTTACCTTTTCAAAGAACCAACTTTTCATTTTAAGAATTTTCTCTATTATTTCCCATTTTTAATTCCATTATTAAGTGACTTAGCTTTAACATGTTCTTTTTCTACTTGATTTATGTGGATAGTTAAATTACTGCTTTGGGATCTTTCTTCTTTCCTAATAAAAACTTTATACCTATTAATTTCCCTCTAAACACTGCATTAGCTGTATTACACAAATTTTAGTGTTATACTTTCATTTTAATTCACTTCAAAATACTTGGCTATTTTGAAGTATGTTTTATTTAAGTGTGTATAATTTAGTTTCCAAATAATTGTGGATTTCTCAGATTTATAATTTAATTTCATTTTGGTCAGAGGATATATTTTATATGATTTCAATTGTTTTAAAATTCTTAAGTTTTGTTTTGTGGCTCCAGTAGAGCATGACCAATCCAAATCAGAGCCTGAAAATTTCAATAATACTATCCTGTCTTTATTCAATAATTTTATATTTTGTTCATCATTGATATTGAGTTTTTCATTAATTTTGATTTTTGATATCTTATATCAACATATTATTTATCATGATGAGTAGACATCTTAGTTTACTTGGGCTGCCACAACAAAGTTCCATATACTGGACGGTTTGAACACGTGATTTAAACAACAGATATTTATTTTCTCACAGTGCTGGAGGATGGAAGTCCATGAAAATTGTCTAGCCAATGACATGGTCAAAAACATGGACTTTTCCCATTTCTTCCTTCTTCCTGTCCTATGAGATGTTCAGAGCCTCAACAGTCATTTGGGACCATCAAATGACAAGCATCAGGCAAATACCAAGGAAATTCCTTATTCCCTGACTTTAATAATTAGTACTAAATAGTATCTAATGTGGTGTATTGAAGAAACTATACCATAACTACCTATCTCCTCTATTTTCTTAAGTCACCTAAGAGAACATTTCTGTTTTCTTGCATCCAAATACATTCTTAACTCTACCCTCCACTGGAGTAGGATTTTCTGATGGAGATATACAAAACATGTTGCATTGGCTTTGCCTAACGTCTTTGATGCTCCCCTATCCTGACCATAATCACCAGGACTGCATGAGACAGAAACCTCTGATTCTAGATAGCTAGCTCTGACCCAGCGCAGTCATTGTCAAGTATAATAATCAACATAAAAATAGCATCCCAAATACCAGTTCTATTCTTAAAACTGAGATTGGCTAGCTTCACAAAAAATGTCCTGAGAACATTATTTAAAATACAGGCCCCATCCTCAGTGATTCCCCTCTAGCAGGTCTGCAGTGAAGCCCAGAATCAATCACTCCTCCATGTCATTATGATGATTACCTAAATTTAGCCTATCATGATAGTGCCAGAACTTGACTGGAGAGCCTCATTTGGAAATTTAATGTTACATAATTTTACCATCTCTCACATTCCTGACATTTACAAAATGCAATTCTATCCAAATGCCAACCCTATCCCATCATGCTTTATCCTATTTCTCCATTATTAATACTCCTAGCACTGTTTTCCCCTCACTGCTCACTCTGAGAAAAAAAATACAAAACTTTCTTCACATACTTTTAAAGAACACACGATGTGACCTTACCTGAATACTAGCTTTTTCTGTAAGATCACTTCCGTTGTACCTTTCCCAAGGGCTGACATCCTTTTCCAATGCCCCATAAAACACAAGGCCTAAAATTAATTTTGCCATTTCTCTAAATCCCCATTGTTGCTCCTATACACTGATTTATTCTTCCATGTATAAAAATGTCTTGGCTAATGATCCCCAATTTATTGGGTATCATGTGTCATCCATACTGCTGTCCATATTCATCGAAGACTTCAGTCTTGGATTTCTTTCTTTTTTTTTAGTTCTCTTCTTTGGCTCTGAATCTAATAGTCTTGTATCAATTTAATATCCATGTGAAAGGTCTATCCAATAGTTATCTTTAAAACTCATGCCTCAACTTTTGTGAACTTTATTTTCACACCATCTCAAAAACACTATGGTAACATTATCTAGAACTATTATTGTAGAAATTGTAGGCTGCAATATTTTTCTATAGGACCACAACTTTTCCTTTAATGTCTAACTTTCTGATGCTCTTATTTCTACTGCTATTGCTTTTTTTACTTCTATAATAATTCTATAGAGCTCTTCTGAGTGCTTACTAAAAGATCTGGTATTTGTCTTTTGTAATTTATTGTGATTCATTTACATTGGCCTTTGGCCCAGAATATGTATCATGGGTAATTAGGGAAATGGCTTTGGTTCCCAAGGAAAAGGTTCATGCTTAAAATAATAGTAGAGTCCTATTGCAGGTGATCTCAATTCCAAAACACAACCCCAGCATGCTCCTGTGTAAATTTGTAATGGAAATAATTTCAATGACAGCAGGTCATTTCTAAATTCCTAACAGTTCAGAAAGTCCAACCAATAGCTGATTTTATTGCCTTATTCACCTTTGAGAGTGATTAGCTAGAATGGCCAATGATTAGGACTAGTTAGGGATCACTTTGGTGGACTCCAATTTCTGTAGAAACTATGAAGCTGAGATATATCAAAACACTGATGAAGTGATCAAGGTCTGGAGCCAGAAGTCTCATTAAAACTCAAGCATAAGCTGACTGTGCTCTGGACCCAGGAATACCATGCTGGGTAACAGAGAAAGGCATATTAGGGGAGATTTAAATAGCAGAGTAGTCACTAGAGCAGCCGTGGGCAAACTACGGCCCGCGGGCCAGATCCGGCCCGTTTGAAATGAATAAAACTAAAAAAAAAAAGACCGTACCCTTTTATGTAATGATGTTTACTTTGAATTTATATTAGTTCACACAAACACTCCATCCATGCTTTTGTTCCGGCCCTCCGGTCCAGTTTAAGAACCCATTGTGGCCCTCGAGTCAAAAAGTTTGCCCACCCCTGCACTAGAGTTTGCTTTCCCTGAAGTTAACCATGTGTTCTATCCTGATATATTGCATTCCTTCTGATAAAGCTAAAAATGTTATCTTCATTTAGTAAAAAGGCATTGAAGTTTATACTTCAATCATTTACTTCTAGAAATGAGTGAGTTATATTCTGTTCCCTTGAAATTCTCCATTTCAATTTATCTCTATTCAACTTATTATATAGTGATTTCTTAGCTAAGATATGCTGACTACAAAAAATGCAAAGATGAAAGAGACCTTTATGTGTTCCAGTGTCAACAATTCCTATAAATCCCTATCTTGTTCTGGGTGCTACATATTTGTAGGCTCTTATCCTATAAGTAGGAGTGCTGTTTAAAACCCAAGCACAATACAGACACCATTTATCAAGATTCCTTGGTTTCTCTCGATCCATCCCTTCTATTCTTAAAATATTTACTACAATTACCATATCTTTACACCAAATTAGAACTTGGAATCCTCTCTAAAAAGTAACTATCTTTATTCTGATAAATCATACTAGAGTAAGAAAAAATTTAGAAAGGAAAAAATCTATATATATATATTTCTTGCTTGATTATTAGACTACATTCATTTTACCTAACCAAATTAAATTTTAACATTGATCTTTTCTATTGATAACAATGTGAATGGGGAATTGAATACTATTCAATTAATATAAGGGACCAATATGGATCATTTTTAGATCTGATATATGTAGTTTATCAATGTAGCTATCTCAGTTTAAATAGAAAATAAATTATAACTTGTTATAATGTCTCCATTTGTGTCTCTCAATGTAATAATCACATCAACTCTGCAAGAACTCAATTTCAAGTCTGTGGAGGTCAGTTTTCTCTCATTTTGCTAGAAAGGAAAGAGTTCTCTTGGTAAGATTTAACTAGCCAGTGTAAACACTGCTACAAGATCTCAAATCTGAAACTAAATTATCCCCTTCAACTCTTTATAGCATCAGAGTCAGTGAAGAATAGCCTATATTCACTTCTGGCATAGATCTAGTCATTGTTAGACAATTTATTACACAATGGAAAACAGGACACTCTAAAACATCAGGCAAAAATAAAGAGCAGATCAAAGTCATTACAAAGTTTGTATTGCACTGAATTTATTCTACACAATGAGGATCAAAATGATAAAAAGTTCTTACCATTTGCAGGCAAGCAGCCTGAACTGAAAGATATATCATCAATAGCTATGACTTCATCCTGTTCATGAGTTGAAATCAGTTGACCTTGAAAAACAACCTACATGAAATAAAATAAAATTATTTGCAAAGCTTAAAGGAAAACAAACCTGCCCAAAAATACAAAAGAAATAAACAAAAATAAAAAGCAAAGAACATCACTATCTCACAATCTTAAGGTAGAGAGCCTACAAATAAGAAACATCACTTCCTAGAAGCACTTGGGTGACCATGCCAATTCCAAGTGGAAAGGGATCAAAGCGTAAATGCGAAAGGACTGGAAAAAGTACAGTCGTTTCTGTGTCTCACATGTCTAGCATAGGTTAGGTAACATGTTTGTGAAATGATACAATATTCACCTGGCTTCTGCCCTATAATCATCCTCTGTGTTTGGTTCCCATGTGTTCATACTACTTAGTATTTTTCAGTTTTTGTATCCATGCTCCATCTTGAACTCTATTCTTGGCATTTCACAACTTTACCACATTTTCACCTCTGGTTTTCTGAATTTTACTCACAGTCTTGCCTTGGATGTCCTTGTGCTATCCTCCACATTTTCTGCCATGATCTAAACATAGCTTGAGACATTGACCAGAAATGGTTGTTCAGTGACTTACTGTTACAATAACTGAAAATTATATTGTGATGTGCAGCTAGCCCACGTCTGCACCAAGAGAAAATACTTAGGTATAATTAATCTGAAAAACTTAGAAAAAAACTACTCTCCAGTCTCTTAATTACTTAAATCAAAAGAAAGGAGGTGTGTTGGTAAAGAGTATTATCCCACCCTTACTAAAAATACCATTGACATTTTAGGCTTAATTCATGGATACATTAAATTTGTGTTCATTGTTAGGCCTTGTTTATAATATAAACATTTTATTATTTTAAAGAGTCAGCACTGCTTTTGAGCTTAACAACAGGTCTGCATGCAGTCAACCCCAGCAGATCATTTGGTGTGCTGCATTCTCCTATGTTCCTGTACAACATGGTGCACTGATACATTTTGATCAAACCAGACACTATCTGCAAGTCTGTTAAAAATATGAAGAGAAATATCCATAACCTATTGAGCAACTTGTCAATAAGTAGCCCTAAAAAAGTCAACTTTTCTTCACAAAACAGAATAACCGTGTGCCTACTTAAAAGCAGGACCAATCTATCAAAGATTGTTGTGTAGGGATGGTTTTATATGAAGGCAGTAGAGAAGAGTGATAAAAGTGCATATTTGGAAGCAGACTACTTGGGTTCAGGTACCCGCTACACCACTGAATAGCAACCTGACCTTGGAGAAGTTACTCAAGAGGTCTGTGCCTCGGTTTTTCCTTTGTAAAAGGGTATTGACAAAAACGAGGCTATTACCTATGTGATAAACCATTTACAAGGATAAATGAGTTATTATATGGACAGCGTCACTTAATACATAGTTAGTATTTAAATAACTATTATAACAGATTTATTAAAATATTTAAGCTATTATATGAATACTGTGTTTACAGAAAAAAAATCTATTCTCTGCAGATTAACATTTCATTCTTCTTGAAAGCCTTTTCATATAGATACATTCCCCAGTCATTGCTGAGCTAAGCTTACACACACCTATAGTAGCATATTAAAAGAGATAAGTAGAAATAGGTATTAACTAATCATCAGGCTCTTCTATTTTTCTCCGCACTCTTTCCCCAAACCCATTCAGCCTCAGGATTTCAACTGTCACCCAGGTTGATGAAACACAAATTTACATCACAAATGTCAACTTCTCTCCTGGGCTCTCCTCCCACATCTCCACAGCCTGCTGTGCATTTTCACTCAGATAGTGTTAAGTCCGTTCTAATTCATAATGTTCGTTCCCTTTGAACTGGACCTGTCACCTGACCTTCACTCTCTGACAATGGTACTGATATCATTGTAATTAGCTACTTATTAATAACTAGTGGCCCAGTGCATGAAATTCATGCACATTAGAAGGGGATTAATTAGAGGAAATATTTTAATATTGCTATTTGCCCTTTCTCTATAATAGAAGTGTCAGAGATGAAAGAAAATTAGTAAAATGTATATGAAAATCTTCCTCCTGTCAGAGTCTGGGGCATGCCATGGAACCCAGAGTCAAGTCCCTGCTCACCCATGGTGCCTCAAAATCACATGAGACCCAGACCCAGCCGGCCCCGCCCCCATTGGGCGAGATCCAAACCCAGCTGGCCCCACCCTTGTAAAGCCCCACCAGGTGGGGGGCCTAGCCTCAGGTCCCCTGGCCCGGCAGCCTCAGGTCCCCGGTCAAGCCCTGCTGGGTGAGGGGTGCAGCCTCAGCTCCTCCGTCAAACCCCAGCAGGTGGGAGGTGCAGCCTCAGGTCCCCCAGTGCACCCTCAGGTCCCCTTGCCTGGCGCTGGGATGGGGGTCATGGCCTGAGGTCCCTCAGCCCAGTGCCAGGGTGGGCAGCATGGCCTGAGGTCTCCCATCAAGCCCCACCGGGTGGGGGGCGCAGCCTCAGATCTCCTGCCCCGGCCCATCGCCCTGCAACCTCAGGTCCCTGCTGATTGCTTGTTAAGGCTCGTTATGGGAACTCAGCCTCCACTGTGGGTGCAGCCATCTTGTGTTACGGAAACCCTGCCTCCGCTGTTGGCACCGCCATCTTTGTGATGGTGTGATGGTCAATTTGCATATTCCCTCTTTAATAGATAGATAGGAAAGGAAAAAGGGAAAACCAGAAATTATAGCATGTCATTTGGGCAGTTTCACCAGGAAGCTGCAACTTTGCCCTCCCCAGGGAACATAAACACATGCCCAGTAGATTTGGGGTGACATAAGGAAGACACTTGCTTGTAAATCACACCTGAGGACAGAGATGGTTGGCCAGAATGAGTGTGGCTACTGCAAGCCCATGAAAATGTGGGAATGCATAATCCCCCTTAACAAAGGAATTCTCTCTTGTTGCTCTCTATTGTTACTCTTGGCATGTGACTTGTGACTCCTTGGGCTCTTTTGCTTCTGCTTCCTTGCATTCTCCCATACAGCCCAGAGGCAGGCAGATCCCATATGCAATGTACCAATGATCTGCAGCGGGAAACACAAGCTAAGCTATCCTGATGCTGGATTAGACATGGCTCCCACATGGAAAGAAGACTCTAGACACTGGCTCTGATTTGAGCTCTACTGAAACCCCAGTAGAGCTCTATTTCTTTTATGACTGTACTAAGGAAAATGGGACTTCAAAAACCCAGGGTGTAGTTCCAAGTAAATAAAACTTTCTACAATATCTCATCCTCCCATGGGGGCTTCCAGAAATGCTTATTCCAAGAATCCCACTTCTACTAGCAACTGGGGGAGATGAGCCCCTCTCTTATTCATAACAGTACCCGAAGATGCTCAAAACTTCAAATTGACCTTTGGAACTACTTTCTCCTTCAGTCCCATGTCCAATCAATCAAGACCTAGGAAACCCTCTCTTCTTTCCATGCCTATTTATAATCCTCTATCTTCACACATTATCTAATAAAGTAAATTAAATTTAAATTACCTTCTTACCTTGAACCCTCTCCTCATCAGAGTTTGTAACACATATAACGTACTTATTGATTTTACTAAGTTATTGTTAACTTCGTATAACTGAAGAAAAGTTAGTATGAAAATTGGTTACCATTTGAGCGCACTGATCCAACAAGAGGAAATGTTTTTCTATTTCTCTAAGTGTAGGGGAATTTACTAATGGCTCTCAGTAGCCACAAAACACAAGATCCACCAGGCATAACTAGATCATCTAGTTACATATATTCCTACAAAAAGATTTTCCAGGGATTTTGGTTGAGATCCCAAAAAGAGGGATGGGTTGAAACATATAAGAAAGTGGAATCCCAAGATGATTTAAAAAGCCCGGTCCTGTGATCAGAGGCTGTGTTGGGGTATAGTAGTAGTATTTCTTAGGGAAGTGGTGTTTAACATTCCTTGTTTTCTTCAAAACTTGGGCAAAGGATATTTTTCCCCAAACATCCTCCTCGTTTTAACTGTGTTAGGGGAAATAATAAAAGTTAAAAAGTGGCAAAATCAAAGCAGATTACAACATAGATAATGGAGTTGGCAGCATCAGGAAAGTCAAGTTTGGCCTGCTCTGGTCCAATAGTAAACATGAGACAAATTCCTTTCAGCCCTAACATTTTAAGAGAAGATGGCCTTTGAAGAGAGTGAAGGGGTCAGCACTTGAGCTACTTGATTTAAATCTTAAATAAACTTTGACAGGCCCTAGCCGGTTTGGCTCAGTGGATAGAGCATCAGCCTGCAGACTGCAGGGTCCCAGATTCGATTCCCGTCAAGAGCACACGCCTGGTTGCAGGCTTGATCTCTAATAGGGGAGATGCAGGAGGCAGCCAATCAATGATTCTCTCTCATCATTGATGTTTCTATCTTTTTCTCCCTCTACCTTCCTCTCTGAAATCACTAAAAACATATTTTAAAAAAATACACAAAATTTTGACAGCAAGTGAATGCATGTGAACCTAACTTGGATTATACAAGTAACTTCATGAACAGAAACTCTTATAATGATATTTATTATATTAGAGTTTTCTTAATTAGTAGTATACGTTTAATATTATTTCCTAAGTAAACAGGAAAGATGACTAATTCTGTCCCCATCATGTGTTCAGATACTAAATATTCTTGAATTAAAAGGTAAAATGACTTCAATTATAATTTTGAAAATTTTGAGAGTAGAATTTTTAACATTAAGATAACAATTCATATTGATTTGTATGAATAACTTATTTTTTGTCTATTTTTATAATATCTACTGTTTCCGGCTGTAACCGGTGTGGCTCAGTGGATAGAGCGTCGGCCTGTGGACTGAAAGGTCCCAGGTTCGATTCCGGTCAAGGGCATGTACCTTGGTTGCGGGCACATGGGAGATGTGCAGGAGGCAGCTGATCGATGTTTCTCTCTCATCGATGTTTCTAACTCTCTATCTCTCTCCCTTCCTCTCTGTAAAAAATCAATAAAATATATATTTTTTTTAAATCTACTATTTCCGAATAGGAGGCTGCTGAAAATTCTTTGGCATTTCTAAATGGAATATCAAAGAAATGAGAAGTAAATAATAGCATATTAAAAATGCTTCCAGCCATGGCTGATTTTGTTCAGCGGTTAGAGCATCAGCCAGCACACTGAAGGGTCATGGGTTTGATTCATAAACCTTGGTTGCAGGTTCAATCTCTGGACCTGGTTGGGCTCAAGCAGGAAGCAACCAATCAATGTGCCTCTCTTACGTCGATGTTTCTCTTTCTTTCTCTCTCTTCATTCTCTCTCTCTCCTCCCCCTCTTCCACCCTCTCTAAAAATCAATGGGAAAAATATCCTCACTCCTCAAGTGAGACTTTAAAAAAAAAAAGCTTCCATATCTTTTTACTAGTAAAATTTAGGCACTGACTGCTCATTTAGCTTAAGAATTCAAACATTCAACTTGAAAACCATTGTCAGTGATATATTTAGCAACATAGTATTCATTCCTTTCTATCCATAACACCAATACACGGGTTCCCTTCAAAACAAAAAAGAGGGTAGCGGGTAATAAAGGAAGGTTTCACTTGAATTGGGGACTAAATTCCTCCTTTATGTTATGACTGTTTTATTCTTTGCTTCCATGAACATTTTAGGACAGTAGTACAATTACTTGCTTATGTCTGCAATTTTGAAAAATGTGATTGTGGTTAAACTGCACCATACAATGCATAATAATATCGTTTCACCCAACACTTCAGACAAAAGAATATCTAATGCAACAGATATTCATGCAACAGATCTGACCAAATCTGGGGGTTGGATGTTTTTTCTATCTTATAAATCCTCATACTGCTTTCACATGACAAAAATTATCATGGCTTAGTGACTACATGGTTGATATCTGAAATCAAACTAATCTGCTTGGAGTTATTCCACTGTCTAAAGCTCCTAATCCTCACTGAATAACAGGGTACATTATAGGTTTACTGCAGAGGACTGCTGTGAAGGGTCAATAAGATAATATACACAAAGGACTAAATGCAGTGCCTTACACATAGCAAGTGCTCAATAAATTGGTGGTTGTTATTATTCCTTAAACATCTTCATGACTTACTGAAATGCAGCCATCTTTGTTGACTAAATGCATAAACACCACTCTGTTTATGTAGCAGTATTCTCTCAAAAATTAGCATGCTTCATTTTCTGAAAGGATGGACCCAGTACTTTACAGATGAAGGTGAAAAAGCCCTCACAGTCCAGAGGGTTTCTCAGAAACTCATGCTGAGCCAAGGTCCAGGTGGGTCTAAAATCTCCTATTGATATATTTCTAAAGGAAGCACGGATGGCTTTAAAATGACCAGAAGGCAGCATGGTGGGGAAATTGTGAAAAACAGAATAATTCTCAGAGGCTTGTAAACTGATGAGGCAACAGACACTGTCTGGAGATACTGATTACAAATGCCCTCCAATAAGCCTCTCACTATAGCTTTTCAGGAATGAGCTACTGGATGGTGACAGGCAGTATTACAAGCACAGCACATCTCTGTGGCCCAGCCAAACAGAAGCAAATGAACATCTGCTCACTTGCTGACAGGAGAGAACTAAGGCATACCTGCAACCTGAAAGATTGATGTAGCCAAAGGTCCCAACAGAGTCATATTATTTCCTAATTTTTACAAAGCCTGTAAGGTAGCAGCACTGTTTTCATATCAGCAACAAAGTATTTGGGGAAACAAATTAATACACTGCACATGCGTCTGCTTTGGATGCAGCCACTGTTGCATTTTAGAGCACTCAAATGAATAACCCTGCTGCCTCAGCTACACTGGAGATGATAAATTTGGGAATTTTAAGTTTTATATTTAGCTACTACACATATTTAATCATCAACCCACACAATGTGCCCTTTGGGAATGGACAGCTGAAAAAAACAAGGAAGGTATTTTAAAAGCTCTAACCTAGCCCTAACCGGTTTGGCTCAGTGGCTAGAGCATCAGCCTGTGGACTGAAGGGACTGGCTCAGTGGCTAGAGCATCGGCCTGTGGACTGAAGGAACCCGGGTCAAGGGCATGTACCTTGGTTGTGGGCACATCCCCAGTAGGAAGTGTGCAGGAGGCAGTTGATCAATGTTTCTCTCTCATCGATGTTTCTGGCTCTCTATCCCTCTCCCTTCCTCTCTGTAAAAAATCAATAAAATATATTTTTAAAAATATAATAAAAAAAATAAAAGGTCTAACCTACAAAACCAACAGGTTCCAGCTCTGCCCAACATCCAAATGAGTTGCTCTACCAGTAAAAAGCCTGACCTAAAGAGAGACAGTTTGACATAAAAAGATAGTTCAAGACTTTTTTACCATCCACTCTGTTTGAAAGATGGAAAAGATGTGTAAACACTGATAAAATTTATATATAAACAAGATTCCCATGTCAGTCATTAAAGTTTATACAAGCATGCAGACAGAAGGACTTCAACAGGTTCATCCTGCAGCATCTAGTCAATGTGACTCAATCCCCTCAAAAGCACTCTTGGCTCTGTATTATTGCTTTTGTTGTTACTGAGAAAAGACAAAGAGGCATAAGGGAGTAAGAAGAGAAGTGTAAGAAATAAACTAGAAATTTCTAGCACTTCAATAGCCACATCAAATTAGATACATTATTGGTATCTGGATTCTCATTCCACACACCAAATCCAGGAACACATTATGTCTCATTCCCAAGCCTGTCAAAAGTTTTCTCTTTGATGACAATATACCAGTAAGGGGTTAATATCCAATATATGTAAGGAACTCATACAATTCAATAGAAAATAAACAATATGGGCAGAGCACCTGAGTAAACATTTGTACAAATTGCTAACATTAAAAGGTGCTCAGCATCACTGATTATTAGAAGAATGCAATCAAAACCAAAATACACTTCACACATGTTAGAGTGGAGAGGATGTGGAGAAAGGGAAACCTTTATGCACTGTTAGTGGGAATGTAAATTGGTCCAGCCACCATGGAAAACAGTATAGAGCTTCTTCAAAAAATTAAAAATAGAACTACCATATGATCAAGCAATCCCACTTCTGGGTATATATTCAATGGAAATGAAATAACTGTCTCAAAGAGATAGCTATACTCCCCTATCTGCAGCATTACTCATAATCACTAGGACATGGAAACAACTCAAGTATCTGTGGATGGATAAATGAATACAGAAATGTCGCGTGTACATACAAAGAAATAATTCAGAAAAAAGGGAAATCCTACCATTTATGACAATATGGATGGATTTAATGGTATTATGCTAAGTGAAATAAGTCAGACAAAGAAAGAAAAATATTATATATAATCTCACTTACATATATAATCTAAACAATCCAAACTCATAGAAAACAAAGAGTAGAGAAATGGGGATGGAAAGAGACCTTGCTTTGGGCGATGGGTGCACAATGCAATGTACAGATGATGTTTTATTGAGTCGTACACTTAAAACCTGTATGGTTTTGTGAACTAATGTCACTCCAATAAACTCAATTAATAATAATAACTTTTAAAAAGAGCAGAATGGTAGTTGCCAGGGGCTGTTGTATGAGGGAAATGTTAGTCAAAAGATACTAACTTCCAATTACAAAATGAATAAGTTCTGGGTATCTAACATGCAGCATGGTGAATATAGCTAATAGTACTATAATATGAACTTGAAAGTTGGTAAGAGAGTAGATTTTTTTAATTTTTAAAATATTTTTAATTGATTTTTAAACAAAGAGGAAGAGAGGAGAAGAGAGAAACAATGATGTGAAAGCAAAAATATCAATTGTCTGACTCTTGCACACCCCCTACTGGGGACTGAGCCTGCAACCTGGGCAAGTGTCCTGACCAGAAATTATAATGGCAACCCTTGGGTGCATGGGGCAGGGCCCAACAAACTGAGCCACACTAGCCAGGGCAAGAGAGTAGATTTTAAATGTTTTCAGCACACAACAACAACAAAAACAACCTATAATTATGTGAAGTGATCGGTGGGTTAACTAGCTTTATTTTGATAATCATCTCACAATATATAACTGCATCAAATCATCACTTTGTACCCTTAATTGTACATAATTTCACATGTCAATTCTATTTCAATAGAGCTGGGGAAAAACTCTTTTCCCATTAATATGGAGCTGGGAACATTCCCTGAATCCCACCTATAGCATCCTTAGTGCCCCAAATAAGTCTTTGTTAAATAAGTGAATCAATCATTTAAATGCCTAATGCTTAATGGCTTAAGATAACCTCACAACACACTGATATATCATTTAAATTGAGTGCAAAGGCTCAAAATGACAGAACTGTGTTTCTAACCATACAATTCCATTTAAGTTTTATCTGTCCAGGTGTCATTTAACCATCTACTAAGTGCTTTTCTTTTCATTTCTTCGAATACACATTTAGTTTACAAAAGCCTGAAAATTCCAAAATACTGTGATTTTATGACAGCTCAATTAAAAAAAAATATGCCATTCTTATATCTTATAATTTAATTTTTATAATAGTGACCCTGCTCATTCTCCTGCCTTTCCTCTTAGCCATTCAAAATAGCTGAACTTAAAATTAAATCCAATTCAAGTACTATATTTAAGCAAATGCTAAATTCATCACATATCAAATGATTTTGCACTCTTTAACGAAATTATAAAATTGACTATATTACACTATCTTAATAAAGATGATAAAGGAAACCCACTTGGGCTAAATTGGCTCACAAATCAGGTTTAAAAAGCAAATTAATTCAGAATAAAATGCTTTAAGATCCTCTTTTAACTGGAAAATTTTGCTTGGCTGTCCCAAATGTTAAAATATGCAATACTTTTCCAAGAAGCCTTGTAATAATTATTAGATTATAATTTCCACCATACATAAGTTTTATTAGGTTGTATAAATAAGTTTATATTTTAAAGGTTTGCTTTGACTTTATTTCTCAAAATTATTTTGGAAAATAAAGGCTGTATTGAATAATTTGAGTTTAACCATGAAATGAATATGACCATTATTTCATGTCAGCAGCATTTGGAATTAGTATTTAATTAAACAGTCTATTTCCTCATTACCCAACATAACCTGTTCTCTCAAAAGCATGAGAAAAGTCTGAAAGGGAAGTGAGCCTTAAGAATAAATGAAAAGAAATAGGACATTGAAATAGTAAGAGAAATAAAGAAAAAAACAAGGAGGATTCAAGAATTTAAGAAGAAAATCAGAAGGTTATATTTTACTGATATATCAATATATCTTAATATTTATCAACTCCAGTTTTGAGAGATAAACTTAAAGCCTTTTTTAAGTGTCTTTTGGGGGTGACTGCCCAACCCAATTTCCTGGATCTATTTGGTCTCAACTCTTAAAAGTCCTGGCAAATCCCTCAGTCCTATGCCAAATGGGACAGTTAGTCATCCCACTTTTAATTTACCTAGTACTCTCTAAATATCAATAAAACCATATTTTTAAAGGAAGTTCTTTTTTTAAAAAATTGAATCTTATCATCTTTCTTTCAAAAATAGCTAGAAAATATAACAAACATACCTGAAACTTCTGGGAGCACTGAATTCTGATGGCCTTTCTCTCCCACTGATTTTGGGCTACAGCTATGTTTTGCCATAAAGGTTGAATAGGACCCCCACATGTAGTTTGAAGGCCAGCTGTTAATTTGGCACTCCTATGACTGGAGAAGTAATAAAATGTAATCTGTGAAAAAAATAATTAATATTCAAACAATTATAATAAAGAAGTTCCCAAGTGTAAAAAGTTTTAAAGTGCTGTGTGCTTTCAAATACCTGACAAGCATGCAGATTATTCATCGGAAGAAAAACTCGGCTTCTTAAGTTTGAAGGAAAGTCCGCTTTGGAGACCAGTGAGAGAAAGTGGGCTATTAGAAACAAGAGTCAGCATTTAGATTTAGGGTAATCACTGGTAAGCTTAGTTAATACACCAGGCAGTAATTCAGGCTTATATCTACATTGGATCAATATATTTTTGCTCAAAGAATTAAACATTTAACTATATCATTTGCTTTTGCAAATGATCTGACTGATATTTTTATATTCATTATATTCCCCACTGAAATAACTAATTGGGATTATATTCCCTATAGCACTATTATGGCCTGCAGTCCACAACCCAATTTAGCTTATATAATGCAGAAAGTTATAATTCTGCAAAGATGGTATCCAGAGAAAACATTATGTTAGGATTGCTCTCCAAAATAAGCAATTCAATGAGGAATTCAAAAGAGATCATTATTTGCTGTGATTCTCTCCAGAAAGGATTTGATCAAATGTCCCAGCTTTTTCCAGGATTATGGAAACAATACTGAGCCCTGATACTCTCTTGTATGCTGCAGTACAGACTGTGCCAGCTACTGTTTAAACGCCTATAAAATAAATGTAGTCCTAGCTAGTGGTTAGAGTGTTGGTCTGTGGATTGAAGGGTCACGAGTTTGAATCTAATCAAGGGCACATGCCTCGGTTGCCCGTTGGAGTGGATGCAGGAGGCAACCAATCGATGTGTCTCTCTCGCATCAATGTTTCTCTCTCTCTATCTCTACCTCTCCCTTAAAAAAAGAAAATGGAAAAAGTATTCTCGGGTAAGGATAAACAAAAATAAATACATACATACATAAATAATAACATTCTCTGGACTTTCATAGATTTCCTGTAATACTTGACAAGGCTGTAGTATATAATCTGAGAACCATTATTTTCTGTGTGTGCCACTATTTGTCAAAAAGAATGAAAAAATGATGTTGATGATGTTATGATGATATGTCTACCCTAGTTATTTAGTGGTATTTTAAAGCTAAGTTAGAAATCAAATTTAATTGTCACATCATTAGTAATCAATAGTAACATTATGAAACTTTACATACCTCTTTTTCTCTAGACCTATTCCAAAATTGTACTCTAATTAAGCAGAAAGCAATGACATTAATGATTACTTATAGATATAGTCTGATGCATAATTGAAATTCCAGCAATAACAGAATGTACTCCCTGGAATCTATAATAATAAAACCGTAATATGCCAATTAGACTGGATGTCCTGCCAGGGAAGCCTGGGTCCTGGGTGCCGGCCAGTGGCTGGAGGGAAGCCCCAGTCCAGGGTGCCAGAGGGAAGCTGGTGCTGGCAGCCGGGGGAAGGAAGGCCTACTCTTGCATGAATTTCATGCATTGGGCCTCTAGTTATTACATAAACATAATTTAGATGACGGTATCACAGTGATACAAGTGGACTATCAGTTTGTTCCTACTTCATATTCAGCAGTTAAAGCAAATGTTAAGCAAGTGATTAATTAAATAAGCCTAAAGAGCCATATTAAAATATTGTTTTAAGTTTCAATAATATTATTAGCAATGCAAATGATAATAGTATTCAACAGGCCCTAAATTATTGTTTATAAATATTCAGCTACTAAAAAAACATTCATAAATATATAGGAAAAATTGCTTTCATTTGTCAAGAAAATTACTTAATCATGTTTATTTCTTAAAGTTTGGTCAAAAATCAGATTTGCTACATTATGCTAATAAGTAATAAGAGTAGCATTTGCAATAAAATAAATTATTTAAATAAGTAAGATATTTTATAAATATAAACTATGACATCTGTTATGTGCTATGACACTGTAAATTCTGTATTTTGTCAGAAATTAAATAAAGGTTAATCTTTAGGTTATCATGCAAAGTAAAGTTTTAAATTCAGAAACAGCTTGAGTTCCTTTAATATTTATACTGGTAATAAGCTTTCCTTCCATGGACAAAAAAAAAGAAGAAGAAAAAAGTGTTCAAAATGCATCCAATAGCAATTTCTTGCTTTCTACCTTTAATTTCAACTTGGTGATAATAACAGACATATTTTAAATGCACTTGTAATTTTACCTTATTCTCTACAGTATGAGTAGAGAATTTCTTGCTTTCCATAAGACCTTAGTCATCAAATCTATGATTATAAAAGAAAGAAGCAGATCCTTGGCAGCATAACCTTTTCCCACATGCCCATTCCCTCACCTGACACCCCTCCTACTACTGGCTCTAAACATCAAGAAGACACTTGTGAAGCTGACAACAACAAAAAACTCTAACCAATGTTCTCTCCACACACCTCTTACTCCTTGAAGGAACATAGTAAATCAAATCACACATATATCATCACCATCATGTATTTGCTATTAATCTCTAATATATTCACTTGTTTGTTTAAATGATTCATAAATTCCTATTTTAAACCTACCTCCCTAAAAGCAAGTGCATAGAATATCTTCAAAATATACTTAAAATAAAGTTGTGACAAAGTGTTAATTATTAAAATTACAAAGAACATAAACCGCATGATTTCATTTATAATTATAAATGTTAATGCTAAAGGGCTTTCAAAATTATTTTTTCTTATTTGTTGAGTAGGTGTCGAAGTAAAATCCAACATAACCAAGATTGATGACCAAAAAAAGAAAGTATATAAAACATAAAAGCAACAAAAAACATGAATCAAGTCTTGAGGCTAAATCCAATAACTTTGGCAGTGAATTCCACCAACTTTGATCCTCAGGAAAGAGAAGGTAAAATTTTCAGTCTTGCTTTCTTCAACTAGTAACAGGCAGTCTTGTGTTTCCTCCATTTCCAAGTTCTAAGTGATTAATGGGTATGATTGTGAGCAGGAGAAACATAAATCCCATTGCATGCTACAGAGTAATAAACTGGCTCAAAGGAACTAAAAACATTGAGTATTTTAGCAGTGAAATAATAACAGTTCTTAAGAACATTTTCCAAAATATCAGGCTGCAGGAATGGATCACCATGACAAGGTCCAAGACCTGAAGCAAAGGTTAAAATGTCAACCCTAACCGGTTTGGCTCAGTGGATAGAGCATCAGCCTGCGGACTCAAGGGTCCCAGGCTCGATTCCAGTCAAGGGCATGTACCTTTGTTGTGGGCACATCCCCAGTGGGGAGTGTGCAGGAGGCAGCTGGTCGATGTTTCTCTCTCATTGATGTTTCTAACTCTCTATCTCTCTCCCTTCCTCTCTGTAAAAAATCAATAAAATATATTTTTTAAAAAAAGGTTAAAATGTCAAAACTTAGAAAGGAAAAGGTGTGTTCATCTATGACAGAAATACGCCTTAGTTGAGATAACATAGAGGAAATAATGGTCTTAGATATAAAATCCCTCTCTCTATTGATATAGAGAATGTCAATAAAGAGAAATTATAAGTATCAATAACTAATCATTATCATTATAATTAGTTATTATGATTTCTAAAAATCAAAATTATCATTCAGTATTGAGGAGTACTCAATATGTAAAGATGTAATCTGTGGCAGTAGCAGCATAAAGATGGGAAGAATGGAGCTACGCTGGACAAATGTTTCCATAAACTATTGCAATTAAATTGGTATTAATCCAATCTAGATTGTTTTAATCCCCAGGCAACTACTAAAATATTGTTCAAAAATATATAGGGGGGAAAGTGAATCACTATGACACAATAAAAAATATCTATGTAGCACAACCAAAAAAAGAAAGGCCCTGGCTTGTTGGCCCAAATGGATGGAACATCATGTACACCAAAAGGTTACAGTTTGATTCCCCATCAGGCCACATACCTAAGTTGCAGGTTCGATCTCCAGTGGAGGCTCCTACGGGAGGCAACTGATTGATGTTTCTCTCTCACATTGATGTTTCTTTCTCTCTCTTTCCCTCCCTCTCTGTAATAAAAAGAAAAAAATAAATACAAAACATAGCCTCAGGTGATGATTAAAAAAGAAAAAGAAAAAGGAAAAACAAATATCAGGTGGCAAGTGTGAACCTTATGTTATCTCTAACTGTGATATGTAAATGGATAAAGTATCCAATCAAAAGTTTAAGGTTGGTATCCTATATAATAAAAGCCTAATATGCAAATCGTCCCTTCCACCAGGAGTTCGACCAGGGGGCAGGCCGGTGGGCCAACCACCTACAGCCCCCTCCCCCTGGCTGACCCACCTTGGTCAGCACCGGTGGCAGGCGGCTGAGGGAAGGGAGGCCCCTAGGGACCCTACCCTGTGCACTAGGCCTCTAGTATTATATAAAAGTATGACCCACTCATA
The DNA here is from genome assembly GCF_000412655.1 of Myotis brandtii. NCBI lineage: Eukaryota > Metazoa > Chordata > Mammalia > Chiroptera > Vespertilionidae > Myotis > Myotis brandtii. Next base: position 241,458 of record NW_005363130.1, on the reverse strand, counting down.
AGGTGTGTCTCTTATAGAAATCTTGTAGAAAATCTTATATAATAAAAGGCTGATATGCAAATAGACCAAATGGTGAAACAACCGGAACAACCAAACAACCAGTCACTATGACATACGCTGACCACCAGGGGGCGTGCGCAGAACATGGTGGGATGGTGGAGCAGGTGAACGAGGGCACCAAACCAAGGCGGGGAGCTGGTCACTGTCATGGGGGCAAGCCTCTGGTAGTTACCGAAAATTCTTTGCTCCTATGCACCACAGTCCCACCCGGCGCTTGCACCTGCACTGGCACCGGCCCTGCTCGCATCCACTGCTGGCACTGGACCCTCCGCTCGCACTCACTGCTGGCACGCAGCGCCAGCCCAAATTGATCGGTGCCATCAGCAGGTGCGAGCGGCAGCTGCCAGCCCCAGTTGCCCCTCAGGGCTTCTCCACCTTACCCTGCTCCTGAGGGGAGATTGGGGCCGGCAGCCACCTCTTGCACCCGCTGCCAGCAACGGCACCACTTGAACCTGCAGCCGGTGTCAGAGCCGGAGCCACTGCTCGCACCCACTGCCAATGCCTGGCACTGGTCCTGATCACTCAGCGCTATCAGTGGGTTCGAGTGGTAGCTGCCGGCCCTGATCACCCCTGAGGGATCCTCCACCTCCCCCTGCTCCTGGGGGGTGACTGGGGCAGCAGCTGCCGCTTGCACCTGCTGCTGGCACCTGCCCCAATCAGCGGGTGCAAGCGGGGTCAGCACCATCAGCGCATGGGAGCGGGAGCGGGGGAGTGGGGCTGCCAGCCAACAGGGCACCGGAGGCTGCAGCTGGAGGGGCCAGGTGAGGGCATGGAGGATGGGCTGAGACCCACCCCTGTGCCTACTGAAGCCTCAGGGCCCACAGTTCCTTTCAAGGTGCACAAATTCATGCACTGGGCCCCTAGTATAAAGATAAAAACATAACATACCAAAAAAAATTTTAACAAGAAGGAGAGCTAGAATTCCAGGGGGAGGGTGGAGACATTTTAACACAAAAAAAAATTTTTTTAGATAAAAAGGACACTTATGGTACAGCCCACTCTGCCACTGCTGCCCCTGGCACCACCACCCACTCCAGGCTGGCTTGCGGCGGGTGACCAGGGCGCACACTATGGCCAGCCAAAGTGGGCGAGCACACGGCCATGGCCCCGTGGCTGCAGCTCTGCTGTCTTCTTACCTGTCAACACCTGTCTAAATGGCTCACAGCTGGCAGTAACCGCGGGGGGAGGGGGGGTGGCGGTGTTCCCAGCAGAGCATGGGGCACCAACACCTGTGGTTGGAGAGGAGTAAGGCCGGCTAGGAGAAGCAGTGAGGCTGCACAACATCACCTTCAGATATGACAAAACATAGAATGGGCCAAGTGAATCTGTTCCAGATTGGCCCTTTGGTTGTCTCTGACGTAGGCCTCGGTTCCAACCTTGGTTCCCTACTTATCAAATCAGACTGTTCCACATACTTGAATCCTGTGGGGAAGCGTGTGATTGCTGACACCCAGAACATCACCATCAGTCAGTTCGCCTGCCACGACCAAGTGGCAGTCACCATTCTTTGGTCCCCAGGGGCCCTTGGCATCGAATTCCTAAAGGATTTCGGGTAATACTGGAGGAGCTGAAGTCAGAGGGAAGACAATTCCAACAACTGATTTTAAAGGACCCGAAGCAGCTCAACAGTAGCTTCAAAAAGAACTGTAATGGAATCTCAACCTTTCCTGAATATGAAGTTTGAGACAGATTTCCTTGTCAAGATTGTCCCTTTTCCTTCCATTAAAAACGAAAGCAATTATCACCCTTTATTTTTCAGAACCCGAGCCTGTGACTTGTTGTTACAGCCGGACCACCTGGCTTGCAATCCCTTCTGGAAGCCTCCGAACCTGAGTATCACCCAGTACGGTTCGGATATGCAGGTGTCCTTCGACCACGCACCACACACCTTTGCCTTCCGCTTCCTCTACCTTCATTACAAGCTCAAGCATGAGGGACCCTTCAAGCGAAAGACCTCTAGACAGGAGCAAAATACAGAGACAACCAGCTGCCTCCTTCAAAATGCATCTCCAGGGGATTATATAATTGAGCTGGTTGATGACACTAATACCACAAGAAAAGTGATGCATTATGCCAGTGGTTCTCAACCTTCTGGCCCTTTAAATACAGTTCCTCATGTTGTGACCCAACCATAATATTTTCGTTGCTACTTCATGCCTGTAATGTTGCTACTGTTATGAATCGTAACGTAAATATCTGATATGCAGGATGGTCTTAGGAGACCTCCGTGAAAGGGACGTTCGACCGCCAAAGGCGTCGCGACCCACAGGTTGAGAACCGCTGCATTATGCCTTCCTGCCAGTGCATGCCCAGCGGGCTGGGCCCATCAGAGCTGTTGCCATCACTGTGCCGCTGGTTGTCATATCCGCATCCGCAACACTCTTCACTGCGATGTGCCGAAGGAAGCGACAAGAAAACATGTTCACATTTAGATGCAGAGAGTTCTGAGTCCCCCACCTACACCTCAGCACTACACCTACACCTACACCACAGAGAGGCTCTGGCCGCGGCCGAAGGTCGTCTTCTGCTTTCCAGTGGAGACGGCCAGAATGCATGGACACTCCCTTCAGGACTTCTGTGGCTGTGAGGTGGCTCTGGACCTGTGGGAGATTATAGCCTCTGCGAGAAGGCCAGAGAGAGTGGGTCATCCCGAAGATCCTCGAGTCCCAGTTCCTCATCGTGGTCTGTTCCAAAGGCATGAAGTCCTTCCTGGACAAGAAGAACTACAAGCACAAAAGCGGCGGCCGCAGCTCGGGGAAAGGGGAGCTCTTCTTGGTGGCCGTGTCCGCCATCGCCGAGAAGCTCCGCCAGGCCAAGCACAGCTCCTCGGCGGCGCTCTGCAAGTTCACCGCCGTCCGCTTGGATTATTCCTGGGAGGGAGCGGGTCCTGGCGTCCTGGACCTGAGCACCAAGTACAAGCTCATGCACCGCCTGCCCCAGCTCTGCTCCCACCTGCACTCGCGCGAGACCACGGCCTCCCCCGAGACCACGGCCTCCCGTGAGACTACGGCCTCCCACAGCCCGGACACGTCAGCAGGAGAACTACTTCCGGAGCAAGTACGTGACCATCTGCAATATGCCACAACTCATCTCCAAGGAGCCGGACTGTCTTGTGAAGCAGTTCATGCCCTCGCAGCCTCCCCCGCTCCACTCCCGGGAGCCAGTTCAACTCGGGCCTGGTGCTGAATGACGTCATGTGCAAACTGGAGCCCGAAAGTGACCTCAAGACTGAGGTGCCAGCCCCGGGTCGCCTGAGGGTCAGCAGCTGGGCCCCACGAAGCCATGGGCACCCCCGTCCTGCACGCCCGGAAGGCCGCGGCCGCCTTGGCGTGCCTCAGGGCTCCAGCATCTACGACTCTCTACTCGGCTGTGCCCTCCTCCGAGCTGTCTCTGCCCCTCATGGAAGAACTCTCCGCGGACCAAACTGGAACGTCCTCGCTGACCGAGAGCCTGTCAGCCTCCTCAGGCCTGGGTGAGGAGCACTCTCCTGCCCTTCCACAAGAGCTCCTCACCTCTGGGGTGTATAAAACAGAACCTGGTTGTTGCAGCTACACTGGTGAACTCCACGCTAACGAAACGGAAGAGTTTAAGCATTGTCACTGTAGCTGCCCCCTCTCTCTGGTTCCCAGCTCATCTCTCTGGTTGTGCAGCCCACTTGGAGCTGAGGTCTCCTACAAGGATGTTTGGAGTGAAATTCGTGCCAGTACTTGTTCTCCTTGCCCTTATCCTCTAACAGATATCTTGACAAAGTCTCCAATTTTCTAAAACCATATGGAGCTCAGAAAGACATGTCCATAAGATCTGACAATAGCTTGCCATGGTAGGTCAGACCTTGGGTTAGAGCCAGTTCTGGAAGGTAGGGAGGAAACATAAAAAGAATCAGGAAAATACCTGCACTGATCATCCAGACTTAATTTATCTCTGCAAACTTTGTCTATTCATTGTTGGCTACTTTGATTTGAAATGCTTTGTAGAAAAAGCACTTTTAATACCTTCACAACCACAGAAATCAAGTGTCAGTCTCTCTGGAACCCATGTCATTAGAGATGATACTCCTGTCCACTTTAGGTGTGGAATTTATGATGCCATGGCTGTTTAAAAGGTCAAGAAAGTGACTGGCCGGAACCGGTTTGGCTCAGTGGATAGAGCGTCGGCCTGCAGACTGAAAGGTCCCAGGTTCAATTCCGGTCAAGGGCATGTACCTGGGTTGCGGGCATATCCCCAGTGGGAGATGTGCAGGAGGCGGCTGATCGATGTTTCTCTCTCATCAATGTTTCTAACTCTCTATCTCTCTCCCTTCCTCTCTGTAAAGAAATCAATAAAATATATTTTTTTAAAAAAAAGTAAAAAAAAGAAGGTGACTGAATATATAATCACTTTTCATAAAAATGAGTCTTAATGTATTCATGGGGGCATGACTGGATGAGGTGGGGGCCAGGATGACCATCTAGACCAGCGGTCTACAACCTTTCGGACTTCACAGACCACCAGTGGTCAGGGGACCACTGGTTGGTGACCACTGCATTAGAAGGAATCAAGAGTAGATTAGATGAAACAGAGGACTAGATCAGCAATTTGAAAGATAAGGTAGCAGAAAATGCTCAATCAAAACAGAAAAAAGGAAAAAGCTATCCAAATAAGGATAATTTAAGAAGCCACTGGGACACCAAGTGTACTAACATTCAGGAAAAGAGAGAGCACACAGGATTAAAACCTATTTGATGTAATAATTATGAAAATCTTCCCTATCCTGGCAAAGAAAACATAGATGTAAATCCAGTAGGTATAGAGAGTCCCAAACAAGGTGAACCCAAAGAGGGCCACACCAAAACACATCAGAATTAAAATACAAAAGTTTAAATACAAAGAGAGAATGTTAAAAGCAACAAGAGAAAAGCAGTTAGTTACCTAAAAGGGATCTCCTATAAAACTGTTAGCTTATTTCTCAACAGAAACTCTGCAAGCCAGAAGGGACTGGCATGAAATTGTCAATGTGATGGAAGGCAAGGATCTACAAGTAAGATTATTCTACCCAGCAAAGCTATCATTTAGAATTGAAGGACAAAGAGTTTCCCAGACAAGAAAAAGTTAAAGGAGTTCATCACCACCAAACCAGTATCACAAGAAATATTAAAGAGACTTGTTTTAAGAAGAAGAAAAAATATATCCTATCTAATAATAGACAAACATGGTAATTAACCATACATCCACTATGCTTCCCATTGGCTAATCAGCAGGATATGCAAATTAACTGCCAACAAAGATGGCGGCCGGCAGCCACGCAGCTAAAGCGAACATGAGGCTTGCATGCTCCAGTGATGGAGGAAGACAAGGTTCCCCACCTGCCGTGGCCCAGCTCTGAGCTCCAGAAGCAACAATGTTTCAATTATAGAAGCTAAACAAACCCAGACACCTGCTTTCAGCCAGCCACGGCCTCAGAGCTTAGAGTGCCAGTGATGGCAACAGAGTTTCAATTATAGAAGCTAAACAAACCCAGATACCTGCTTTCAGCCAGCCGCGGCCTCA
>NW_005363130.1:234097-235446 GCF_000412655.1 Myotis brandtii | reverse complement strand
GTTGCCAGAACAGCGGTGGTGGCAGGAGCCTCTCCTGCCTCCTCAGCAGCGCTAAGGATGTCCGACTGCAGCTTAGGTCTTCTCCCTGCTGGTAAATGGACATCCCCCAAGGGCTGCCGGGCTGCTAGAGAGATGTCTGATTGCCATCTTAGGCCCAATCCCCTGGGGAGCAGGCCTAAGCCAGCAAGTGGTCACCTCCAAGGTATCCCAGACTGCGAGAGGGCACAGGCCGGGCTGAGGGACCCCCTACCCCCGAGTGCACAAATTTTTGTGCACCGGGCCTCTAGTATATGAGTAATAAAATGGCAATAACTACATATCTATCAACAATTATTTTATGTGTAAATGGATTAAATACTCCCGTCAAAAGACATTTGGAGACTGCGTGGATAATAAAACAGGACCCTTACATATTCTGTCTACAAGAGACTCACTTCACAACAAATGACACACACAGGCTGAAAGTAAAGGGATGGAAAAAGAAATTTCATAAAAATGGAAACAACCAAACAAAGAAGCCAGGGTAGAAATATTTATACCAGACAAAATAGACTTTAACTAAAAGCCTATAACAAGAGACAGGAAACGACCCAAATTTCCTCTTCTGGTTATTTAAAGCAGCCGTGGGCAAACTACGGCCCGCGGGCCGGATCCGGCCCGTTTGAAATGAATAAAACTAAAAAAAAAAAAAAAGACCGTACCCTTTTATGTAATGATGTTTACTTTGAATTTATATTAGTTCACACAAACACTCCATCCATGCTTTTGTTCCGGCCCTCCGGTCCAGTTTAAGAACCCATTGTGGCCCTCGAGTCAAAAAGTTTGCCCACCCCTGATTTAAAGAAACCCAAAACACTAATTCAAAAGGACATGTATCCATACGCTCATTGCAGCATTATTTACAACAGCAAAGATATGGAAATAACCTAAGTGTCCATAAATAGATGAATGGATAACCCTAGCTGGTTTGGCTCAGTGGATAGTGTCGACCTGCAAACTGAAGGGTCCCGGGTTCCATTCTGATCAAGGGCACTGCCCAGGTTGTGGGCTTCATCCCCAGTAGGGGACATGTGGGAGGCAGCCAATCAATGATTCTCATCATTGATGTTTCTATCTCGCTCCCTTCCTCTCTGAAACCAATCTACACTAATAAAAGACAAACATGCAAATTGACCATACCTTCGCTACATGTTAAGCCATGCCCACCAGCCAATCAGAGTGACTATATGCAAATTAACCCAACCAAGATGGCGGCCAGCAGCCACACAGATGAAGCAAGCAGGAGGCTTGCTTTCTCCAGTAATGGAGGAAGCCAAAGTTTCCTGACTGCAACGGCCTGGCTCTGACCT
>NW_005363130.1:230647-233633 GCF_000412655.1 Myotis brandtii | reverse complement strand
AAACAGCCATCAGCCCCTCACCCAGGCTGGCCAGGCACCCCAGTGGGACCCCCACCCTGATCCGGGACACCCTTCAGGGCAAACCAGCTGGCCCCCACCCATGCACCAGGCCTCTATCCTATATAATAAAAGGGTAATATGCAAACTGACCCTAATAGCAGAAAGACTGGGAATGACTGGTCACTATGACACACACTGACCACCAGAGGGCAGACGCTCAATGCAGGAGCTGCCCCCTGGTGGTCAGTGCGCTCCCACAGGGGGAGCTCTGCTCAGCCACAAGCCAGGATGATGGCTGCCAGTACAGTGGTGGTGGTGGGAGCCTCATCCGCCTCCTCAGCTGCACTAAGGATGTCCAACTGCAGCTTAGGCCTGCTCCCAGCTGCCAAGTGGACATCCCCTGAGGGCTCCCGGGCTGCCAGAGGTATGTCTGATTGTCAGCTTAGGCCCAATCCTCCATGGAGCGGGCCTAAGCCAGCAGGTGGTCATCCCCCGAGGGGTCCCAGACTGCGAGAGGGCACAGGCCGGGCTGAGGGATCCCCCACCCCCCCGCCGAGTGCACAAATTTTTGTGCACCGGCCCTCTTGTCTATATATATAAAAGCCTAAGTGACCCATCGCTATGACGTGCACTGACCAACAGGGGGCATACGCTCAACACAGGAGCTGCCCCCTGGTGGTCAGTGTGCTCCCACAGCCAACCTCCCATGGCCCCTCCCTCCAGCTGGCCAACCTCCCGAGGCCCTGATGGGCCCTATTGCCAGCCATGCCAAGGGACCCCACCCATGCACGAATTTGTGCACAGGGCCTCTAGTAAAAATATATATTTAAAAAAATAGATGAATGGATAAAGAAGTGGTACATATGTACAATGAAATATGCCTCAGCCATAAAAAGGAACAAAATCTTGCTGTCAGTGACAACATGGATGGACCTAGAGGGTATTGTGCTGAGTGAAATAAGTCAGTCAGAAAGACAAATGCCAGGTGGTTTTACTTATATATGGAATCTAAAAAAGAAAACAAAATAAGTGATCAAACAAAACAGAAACAAACTCACAGATATAGAGAACATTTTGATGGTTACCAAATGAGGGTTTGGGTGAAAAGGGGGAAGGGTTTAAGATGTTTAAAATGGACCTTGGCTAGGTGGCTCAGTTGTTTGGAGCATATTCCCTTACACCAAACAGCTGCGGGTTCAATCTCAGAGCACATACCTACGTTGCAGGTTCAATTCACAGTTGGGGCACATAGGTCAGTGTGCCAAGTGGTCTCTCTCTCTCTCTCTCTCTCTCTCTTTCTCTAAAAATTAATAAAAACATAGCATCAGGTTAGGATTTTTTTTTAAGTACAAATTTGTAATTATAAAGTAGTCATGGGCATGTAAAGTATAACAAAGAATAAAATCAATAAAATTGCAATAACTATGATGTCCGATGTACTAGATTTATTGGGGGTGATTACTTCATAACTTATATAAATGTCTAATCACTATGTTGTACACCTAAAAGTAATATAATATTTATGCCAGCTGTGATTAAAAAAATAAAAATAAAATTTTAAAAAAGAAGAGATGTGATATCTTAATAAACTGTAACAAGTAAAGGGAATGAATCAGTAATAAAAAAGCTTTCAACAAAGAAATTCTCAAAGAAGGATAACTGGTATATGCTATAAAACATTTAAAGAAGAATTAACAACACTTCACAAACTCTATCACAAATTAGGAGAGAATACTTCCCAACTTATTTTGTGAGGTCACTATTACCTTGATTCTAAAACCAAACACATCACCAGAAAATAAAGCAATGAATCAATATCCTCGATAAATATAAATATAAAAACACTAAACAAAATACTAGAAAGCCTTATTGAGCATGTTATAAAAAGGATTATTCACCATGACCAAGTAGAATTTATACAGAGAGTGCAAAGTTGGTTCAACATATGAAAAACAATCACTAACTTGATCAAGAAAAGGCCAAAAACCTCATGATCATCTTGATAGCTACAGAAAACACATTTGATAAAGTCTAACACCCTCTCATAATAAAAACACTCAACATAATAGTAACAGAAGGGAATATGCTTACCTGATAAATGGCATCTACTAGCATCATAACTAATGTAAAAGATTGAAAATGTTTCTCCCAACAGGAATAAGATAAGGATATCTGCTACTGCCACTTCTATTCAACATTGCAGTGGGGTTTCTAGCCTGGCTATTAGAGAAGGAAATTAAATAAAAGGCATCCAGAATGGAAACAGAAAGTAAAACTATTTGTCAATGACAGGATCTTGTATATATAAGGTCCTAAGGAATCATGTAATTGCATTGGGGTCACTTGAACTATTCAGGATAACCTTCCTATTTTAAAGTTATTTCATTAATAACGTTAATTACATCTACAAAGTTCTTTAACAGAAGTACCTAGATTAGTGTTTGATTGAGTAAGCGGGGAATGGGAATCTTGAGGAAGGGCATGCATCTTTAGAATTTTCCCTACCATAATTAGGTAGGCAATAATTTGGTTCTCTTGTTCCATTTGCTGTGTTTTAAGGTATTAACCAAAGTCTATAAAGCCTGAAGTAGTTGAGTGTAAGTTCTTCCTTGACTAATTCAGTTGTAGGACACACTAAATCAATGTGACTACTAATTACGGTTGGCAGAGAACGTTGGTTTGCAGAGAACAGAAATCTGCTCGGTCACTGTAATTGCTAAAATTCCCTGCCCACTTTCATTAGACAGAATCTCAGTCTTCTGATAATGTGGTTATGGTTCAAAAGATAGATTCCTTGAAATTTGTGTTGTATTTTTTTCAGGGTACTAATATTTAATTTTATGTATTTCTGTTGAATCTCAATTTTTCACTTGTGGCTGAATTAATTTGAAAAATATATACCCATATAAACTTAACAAATAAATAAACCATCTTCCTGTAAAGATAAAATTTCTGCCAAAAGGAAAGAAAATTATACATTAAAAAT
>NW_005363130.1:226477-230528 GCF_000412655.1 Myotis brandtii | reverse complement strand
TCATATATTTTTATTATATATAAAATATTATATATTCTAAAAATAAATAAGTTATAGAATATATTTAGCTCTAATTAAATAAATAATATTTATTATTTACTTTAAGATATTTGAAAGCTTGACTAGACATGTTATGTGGAGCAATTTCATTGATGTCATATAAGTTAATTCAAATATTCAGCTAAGTTGTCAACTCTGATTCCCTGACCGATGTATTTCTCTGAATTTGAAATAAAAGAAATGGGAAAATAAACATATTATATTATACAATAAAATAGGCATAACATTTGTTGAGGAATTATGAAAAACGCATGTAGCTTACTCATTTAAAATGTGCACTCATGCAGACACCTATCGAGGACCTTGATATTATTAGCTTGACAAACAAAGAATTTGTGGAAGAAACTAAAATTCTCTGCAAAATACTACTTGAGACAGAATGAATCATTAAGTACCAAATGTGTATGCCTTTGAAATCCTTTATGCAACTCCTCAGCCACTGCCACATCCATCAATGTCTCTCATTTCTGCTGCCGGGTTGGGCAGCAGCAGAGTTAGAATTATCAACTGTGAAGGAGTTTTGGTAGAGGAGGGAAAAGAGGAAAGGACATGGTACTGATGAGTAACATCAATATCCTTTCAATAACATTTTAATTTTAGAGAGAAAGAGAGATATCAATTTGTTGTTCCACTTATTTACGCATTCATTGGCTAATGTTTGTATGTGCCCTGACCAGGGATCAAACACACAACCTTAGCATATCAGTACCACACTCTAACCAGCTGAGCTACCCATCCGGGAACTGGTGACATAGTCTTGAAATTCCCAAATACACTTTCTGCCTTATCTTCTTTTCCAAAGACAGCATCCTGTAATCATAGCAGGCTGCTATATAATTGCCTGAGCACACTAGGTATGAATTTGCTCTGACTAACATTATAGAACTTTTAAAATTTCTACTTGTATCATAATTAATTGTGTTATTCTCAAAAATGCTTTCCAAATCTTCCTTAGTCCCCTCCTTAATTTCAAATGCCTAAAAAAACTGCAAGACTGCCAGTCCAGGTGGTGGCATAGGTAAATGTGGTACTTGCTCCCTCCCACAGCCACATCAATATTAAAACTAAACAACAGAACAGTCATTATTCAGAATTGCTTGGAATATGACTGAATGGAAGTTCAAAACTACGGAATTAAAGAAGCAGCTACATCAAGACTAGTAGAAGGGGTGGAGACACAGAAGGGTCTGGTCCCACACCTACATGTGGTAGATTAAAATTGGGAGAGATTTCACGGCTATGTAAGTTCCCCTGAAGAGAAGGGGTCTTAGTCCCATACCAGGTCTCCCAACCCAAGGTTCTAGTGCCAGGAAGAGAAGTCCCCATACCTCTGGCTGTAAAAACAGCAAGCGATTGAGGCTGAGGGATATGGAGGGCTGCTGGTGTACCAAATAGTTCCCCTTAAAGGGCCCACACACAAACTAATTCTGACTCACTTCCTCTAAACTCCAACATAAAGGCAGCAAATAGAAAAGCACCAGAGAATTGAGGGAAGGAACTAAATTGTCCAGTATCAGGTGAGAGCTGGAGGAGCAGCTTTCTCCCCGACTGAAGTGCTGCAGAGGCCATTTTTTCTTTGATGAGCCCTCCCCCTACAGAACCAGCAGGTTGGTGCCATATCTGAAACTTGGCTAACACTATTTTTCCTGCCCTAGTGATCCCTGAGGCCTTGCCCCACCCAACTTTCTGGCCCACCCAAGCTGTTTTAAGTGGCTTTTCCATACACCAGGCCTGTCTTGGTTTATGCTTCAGATTTTCCTAAAATCTCTCAAATAATCAGTATCTGGCCTCAGTGGGCCCCATACCTCTTGCTAAATGACCCCAGGCCCAGCACTAGCCAGCCTTGGTTTGCAGCTTGGCCTCACCTGGGCACCTCCAAGCCCAGCATAAGTAGCAGCCATCTTCAGATTGCTTTGTAGCTCATGCCAGTTGGCCATGAGCAGAACATAGGTGGCAGCTAACCTTGGCTTGCAACTCCTGGGAAGCCCCAGAACCAGTGCACCCAATTGATAGCTTCAGACTACGCCAAATAACTACCATCTAATCACCTCCACAGTCAACACACTGAAGGGATGAACTCAATGAACATCAAAGCCTTGCTGAAGTAAGTCCTGCTCTGTGGGGTGGGCCCCTGAACAGCTGACCCTCCATGGTAGTCAGAGGTCAGTGGTCATTGGTCACAGCCAGTCCTTGCAGCTGATCGGCCTGGAGGCAAACCTCTCTCATTTATGTGCCAATAGCAATCAAGGCTCATCTACAAAAGGAGGGTGTCCACATGAGGGGGACATACCTGAGTGTCCAGCTTGGGGTCATGGGTTTGATTGGGGAGGCTGGACCTTACTGAACATCTACTGCATTAGGCCACTCTACCGAGCCTGGGTGATGTAGCAGTTCTACCTAATACATAGAAACACACACAGGGAAGCTGTCAAAAGGAGACAAAGAAATATGTGCCATGTGAAAGAACAGAACAAAACTCCAGAAAAGTAATTAAACAAAATGAAGACTAGCAATTTACTTGATGCAGAGTTCAAAACACTGGTTATAAGGATGTTTAAGAAACTTAGAACTTCCACACCATAAAAAAGAACCAGTCAGAAATGAAAGATAAACTAACTGAAATGAAGAATAATTTACAGGGAATCAACAGTAGCGTAAGTGAAGAATTAAATCAGTGATTTGGAATATATGGGAGCAAAAACATCCAATCATAACAACAAAAAGAAAAAAGAATCCAAAACTGAAGATAATATAAGGGACCCTCTGGGACAAATTTAAACATATCAACATTTACATCATGGGGGTACTAGAATAAGAAGAGAATGAACAAGAAATTGAAAACCTATTTGAAAAAATAATAACAGAAAACTTCCCTAATTTGGTGAAGGAAAAATAGACATACAAGTTCAGGAAGCACAGAGAATCCCAAACAAATCTCAAAGAGGCACACACCAAGACACATCATAATGAAAACACAAAAGGTTAAAGACAAAGAGAGAATATTAAAAGCAGCAAGAGAAAAGCAGTTAGTTACCTACAAGAGAGCTCCCATAAGACAGTCAGCTGGTTTCTCAACAGAAACTCTATAGGCCAGAAAGGATTAATTAGAAATATCCAAAGTGATGAAAGGCAAGGACCTACAACCAAGATTACACTACCCATCAAAGCTATCATTTAGAATTGAAGGACAGATAAAGAGCTTCCTAAACAAGAAAAAGCTAAAGGAATTTATTACCACCAAATTAGTATTACATGAAGTGATAAAGGGTCTTCTTTAAGAAGAAAAAAGGCAAATATTCAAACAATAACATCACAATAAATACATATCTATCAACAATTGAACATGAAAAACAAAATAAATGAACAAGCAGAACAGAAATAGACTCGTGATACAGAGAACGTTTTGACAGTTGCCAGATGGGAGAGGAGTTGGGAGGATGAGTGAAAATGGTGAAGTGATTAAGAAGTACAAATTGGTTGTTATGGAATAGTCATGGGGTTATAAAGTACAGCATAGGGAGTATCTAATAATAGACAAACATGGTAATTAACCGTACCTCTGACATGCTTCCCATTGGCTAATCAGGGCGATATGCAAATTAACTGCCAACCAAGATGACGGTTGGCAGCCAGACAGCTGAAATGAACAGGAGGCTTGCTTGCTGCAGCGATGGAGGAAGCCAAGGTTCCCCGCCTGCCACTGCCGGCCTCTGAGCTGCACTCTAAGAAACAATGTTGCAATTATAGAACCTAAACAAACCCCAGAAACCTGCTTTCAGCCAGCCGGGCCTCAGAGCTGGAACTGCAACAGTGTTTCAATTATAGAAGCCAAACAAACCCAGATACCTGCTTTCAGCAGCCGAGGTCTCAGAGCTGGAGCCGAGCCTCAGAGCTAAAGCCGGCTCTCAGTTCCAGTGACAGCCATAGAAGGTAAATAAATCCCAGAATAAAAAAAAAGAAAAAAAGGAGAGGTTGGGAGCTTCAGTCACCC
>NW_005363130.1:220903-225950 GCF_000412655.1 Myotis brandtii | reverse complement strand
CCCCTTCCCCCCAGTGCACAAATTTTTGTGCACCGGGCCTCTAGTAGTCAATAATATTCTAATAACTATGTATGGTGTCAAATTGTGATGATCCCTTAGTAAGTTATGTAATGTCTAATCACTGGAGTATACACCCAAAACTAATATAATAATGCATTTCAACTGTGATTTAAAAATGGTTTTAAAAAATAAAGTAAAACAAAATTAAAAAGTTGATCAAGAAAAAGAAAAAACTATATTTGAGATATTGCTCCCGGGCATATGTCCTCAGTTTAGCTCAAATAAACTCATAAAAATTCTCTATATGTTTGGACATTTCTTGCACTGATACTCTTCTTTTCCCTTAAAAAAAAAAAAATGTCTTGGCCCAAGCATAATCTTCTTTTATTCTTTTGTCAATAGCTCCCCTTCCCCACCCTACTTCCTATAAAAATCTTACACTTCCTTAAAAAAAAAGCTTTCTAAAATGATCACAAACACCTTGATATGCAACAGCTATTTTAATAGTCTTTATAATATTCACAGAATTTATCGTGATGCCTTACACACACTGGGGTTAATAAATGCTTTTGAATTTAAATGAACAATTGTCACCACCATATGTAAATATGTGTACATAAACATATAAAATAAATTTTTCTTTGTTACTTTTTACTTTTAAAATAGTGTAACTACAACATTTAAAACAGGACAAGTAGAATAATACACTGTAATTCCACTTCATGAACACAATTCTTATTTGTATTTTTATTATTAAAAAACAGGCTTGACTACTATAAAAATATCTTTAATTGAAAATTCAGATGAATAGCAAAGCTAATTTTTTTTATAGAATCAGGGTAAACATCAAGGTAGGCTTCAGCTACATTTGCTACAAAAGTGGCCACTAAAATTAAGATTGTAACTTGTTTGTTCTTAGAGGAGGAATGTTATCCTTTACTCATGTATCACCAAAATTGCATATTGTTAGATGCAAAAATATTCAATGTTTATTAAACAGATGAGGGGACAGCAAACTACAGCCCACAGACAAATCACATTTGCCACCAGGTTTTGTATGAGAGCTAAGGGTTTTTACATTTTAAATGTTTGGAATTTTTCCAAAGAGTATTTTATGATCTGTGAAATTTATATGAATTATAAATTCAAGGGTCCATCAATAAAGTTTTATTATAACACAGCCATGCTTGATTCTTACGTGTTGTCTATGCTACTTTCACAATACAATGCAGAGTTGAGTAGGCTTTATGGCCTAAAAAAACAAAATTATTTACTGTCTGGCCCTTTAAAGAAAAAAAAATGCAGGTCTCTAGAATAAAACAGGTATTAGATTTATGTCTCCATTACTAGATTACAAATTCATTGAGGACAAGAGCCATGTTCTTGTTAACTATTATATCTGTAGGTCCTAGGACAGATTGTGAAACAGTGGAAATGCTCAATAAAAAGTTTTTTAAAAAAATATATACATAAAAGAATAAATGAACATTAATTTTTTACTGATTCCCAAATAAAAAGATGTTAAGATTATAAAAGCTGCAAAAATGTGATCTAGAGAGTGATAATGTAAGATTCTTCTTTCCATTTTTTGTCTTTTGCTGTTTTTCCTTAATGAAATAATCCAATTTACTGTCTACATAATGCAGCCTGACAAGTATTGAGTAATAGATTATGGTTCCCAGAGACCTTCAGAAAGGACAGCATAGACCAATTTAGGACATGTTGGTATTAAAAAATCCAGTGATTAATATAATGCTTATATTTAAAAAGAAAAAACAAATTGGGGGCTTTAGGAGGTTTTAAGGATAAACAAAAGGGGCATAGTGTTATGGGAATGGATACTTGAAGGAATAAAACAAAACAAGTTAGCCTGATTGGTATTGCTAAGTAGTTAGAGCATCAGTCCACACATCAAAGGGTCACGGGTTTGATTCCTGGCCAAGGGAATATACCTGGGTTGCAAATCCGGACCTAGTCAGGGCGCATGCAGGAGGCAACCAGTTGATGTGTATCTCTCACATGGATGTTTCTCTTTCTTTCTCTTTCTTTCCCCCTCCCTCCTTTCACTCTCTCTAAAATCAATGGGAAAAATATCTTTGGGTGAGGATTAACACACAAAAAAATGTTTAAAGCTGTTTTATTATAATAGCTCAAAATAAGAAAAAACAAAGGTGTCAGTCAATAGAGTAATGGATGAATAACCCATATAATTGCATACTGGCCAGCAATAAAAAGAAAAAAATTAAAGATACATGCTACAACATGGATGAATCAGAAAGCATTATACTAAGTGTAAAAAGCCTTATACAACAGTGTATACACTATACTGTATGAACTCATTTATATGAAGTTCTAGAAGAGGCAAATCTAACCTATGGATGTTTCAGAAATAAAAATAGTGATTGTATTGAGAGTGAAGGGCAGGAGCATGGATTGACTAGGAGGGTACATGAGGGAACTTCCCAGCATTGAGAAGAAAAATAGGGGGGCAACTCTGGGGACTTACAGCCTAGTTCAGTGTCTAGTTAAACAGTAATCTTACAAGCTGCATTCTAACTGACTTGGGCAGAGCTGCAAAGCCCACCCGAGGGGCCCACCGCAAGAAGAAGATCGAATATATATATATATCCTCCCAACATTGGCAGTTCAGGCTTTGGATGAGAATCCCCTGGACTAGCAGCGCTGCACAAGAAAGGTTTACTCTCCTGATTCCTCTGAGTGCTGACTGATCATCCTCCTGAGCCATTTGAACGGCTGCCACAACAGCATGACAGTGATGTTTCAGTTTGTTACGGATTGGTTGCACAAGTGAACACATTTGTCAGAATTTATCAAAGAGTACATGTAATATTGGTGTTTTTATATGATTTTAAGTTTTACCTCAAAAGAAAAAAGGAGAACTTGAACTCTAGTGTAGGAGCAAACAAACTTTTCTTAAAGGGCCAAATCATTTAGACTTTGTGGACCATATGGTCTCTCCAACTACTCAAATCCAAGTTAGCAGCACAAAAGCAGCCACAGACAATTTGTGAATGAATGGACCTGTTTGTGTAAAACACACACACACACACACACACACACACAAACACAAACTAATAAAAACCAACAACTTTATTTACAGAAACCAGAAAATGCCCCAAGGCCATGGTTTGTTGACTACTGCATTTAGTTAAGGATACCATGCTTTCATTTGGGGTAAAGTGATTCCTGCCATTTTCTTTGAATGCATTGAAAATATGATAGATTGAGGAATAAAGGGATGGGTAGATGAATAGCTATTTGATAAAACAAATATAGTTATTTGAATTGTATTACCTAAGTGGCAAATATATGGTTATTCACAGCAAACTTTTTCAACTTTTGCATATCTTTGAAAATGTTTATAATAAATTGCCAGAGGCAAAAATTAAACAAATAAAAAATAAGTGGACACATACACCTTGCTTATTTCATAATATACAGATTTTAGCTCCAATTTAACAATTGGTCAAAGTAGCAACAGTTTTAATATTACCATTTAAATCTGATTTTAAATACCCATAAGAAAGATGATCTTTAAAAAAAAAAGTATCATTATTGCTGAAAGTATTACAGATGTTCCCTGCCCCTCCCCCCATTGAGCCCCTCCTTCCCACCTCTGCCTTCCCCAGGCCTTCCATAAGAAAAATTATTGTTTAAAAATCAGTAATACATTGTAATCACTCTGCCCTGAGCTTTAGTAGACTTCAAATATTGACAGAGGCATGTTTTTAATGTTCTAATAGATTTTAAAATTTAGCTCTGAAAATTTATCATACATACCCTGATTGAAAATTTACAACAGAGTGAAGATTAGGTAGCATTAATCCCATTTACAGATAAGAAGCCTAGATTTAGAGATGTTACCTACACATGGTCTATCTATCTCCCCATAAATGAAGAGGAAAGAAGGCATTAGACCTCAATTCCAACCCATCAGTATAACAATCACTCTGTTTGGCACTGAGGATACAACTGTAACTAAAAAAGACAAAGTCCATGTTAGCACTTCTACTACTGAAATATTGGCTTTATTTTAATCTCTCAGCCAGGATCTTTCCACACTCTGCTAACAAGCTTCTATGCTAATATACTAATGCCAAAGAGATTCTCTTTTTTAAAAATATATTTTTATTGATTTCAAAGAGGAAGGGAGAGGAAGAGAGAGATAGAAACATCAATGATGAGAGAGAATCATTGATTGGCTGCCTCCTGCATGCTCCCCACTGGGGATCAAGCCTGCAACCTGGGCTTGTGCCCTTGATCGGAATCAAACCTGGGACCTTTCAGTCCACAGGCCGACGCTCTATCCACTAAGCCAAACCAGCTAGGCAGGATTCTTGAAATCAGTCTAGCCAAAAGCAAAACATAAAATTGATGAATTAATTTATGTAGTCTCATGTTTAAATTTCACAATTTCCATAAAGAGTCAAAATACTAGTATATAGAAAATCCTAATTATTATCTAGATACCTTTGAGATCCCATGAACTTAATTATAAGAATCCAATGTGATATTTTAGAATAATAAATATATTGAAAATAGTTACAGTATAAAGAAAATTAAACAGCATAATTATTCATATCTAATCATTAGCCAAGATTCTACTGCCATAATCAAACCCTTGACAAAAAAGAAATGAAAGAAAGAAATAAAGAAATTCCAAGTATTTACCAGATATAACACCATTGTGATCATAAAATGGAGGTGATAGACCAGTCATCCCATTTCTCTTTGTCCAACCAAGTTGCAGACTCTGATCTTGTGTCATATTACAGATCCCATCCTCAAAATCACATCTTTCATAATTTGAGCCTAATGAGAGAAAAAAATAAATTAGCTTTTACAACCCATTTGGCTTCTTAAGAAATAAGAAAATATTAGAAAAAGAAAGCTTAGCAACAAATGACAAGTTTAGATTAGCATAAGGATTATTTCTCATATTTAAGTTTACTTTATTAATGTAAAGCTTTTTTGCATATGACATTCTAATAAATCACCACACACAAAACCCAGTGAAATCAGAATT
>NW_005363130.1:216658-220034 GCF_000412655.1 Myotis brandtii | reverse complement strand
TCTTGTTTGTTCATTTGTTACTTTCAGTTTTATATCCCACATGTGAGTGAAACCATATTGTTCTTGACTTTTTCTCTCTGACTTATTTTGCTTAGCATGATATTCTTAAAATCCATCCATTTGGTCCCATAAATAGCAGTATTTCATCTTTTTTATGGCTGAGTAGTATTCCATTGTATATATGTACCACATCTTCTTTATCCAATCATCTCTCGAAGGACACTTCAGGTGTTTCCACATCTTGACCACCATGAATAATGTAGCATTCTACATAGAGGTGCATATATCTTTACGAATAAATGTTTTCAGATTTGGGGGATATTTACTCCAAAGAGGGGTTGCTGGGCCATATGGTAACTCTATTCTTAATATTTTTAGAAATATTTATATTTTCCATGGTGGCTATATCAGTTTGCATTCCCATAAGCAGTGAATTTTTATTTAATCACATTTTGGACAAAATATTATACTAATATATATAAAGAGCTAGATGCTGTCACAACTGAATGGGCGACCGGTCACCATGAAGTGTATGGAGCACATCTCGCCCCCCTCCTCAACCCCCGAGCCACTCACCATGAGGGGAGGCTGGCAGTGGGGCAGGACTGGGGACTTTTGAGAGGCGGTGGCAGGCTACTTCATGGGGTGGCCATGAGCTTAGTGGAACAGTCACCCGGGCGGCAGCGCTTTTCACGAAGCAGTCGCCAGGTGGGGGTAGTTTCGCAGAGCATCCAGCATTCAGCGGCAAGCTTCATGGAGCAGTCATGGGGAGGGGGAAGCCTCGCGGAGCAGTCAAGGGGCCACGAGCATCATGAAGCATCTTGGGGTGGGGAGCTTCACTTAGCATCATAGGGCAGCAGAGGCCATGAGACGGAGACCAGGCTAGGCCTAGGGACCCTCGCTGCTCCAGCCAGAGCCTTCAGTCTTCGCTCCGCCGCTTTGCACCTATGTATGCAAATTAACTGCCATCTTTGTTGGGTTAATTTGCATACTCTCCTGATTGACTGGTGAGCGTAGTAGAGGGATGGTCAATTTACATGTTTGTCTATTATTAGGTACGATAGATGCATGCATAAAAGTTCTTCTTATCAAACACCTAGAATTAGGGGTCTATCAGAGTACCTAGTTAGCCTAAGGACACTAATATTTCCAGTTTTTTCCCCCCGCCCTTGACAATCCCCTGCCCTCCCTTACCCCCCAGTGTCTTATGTCCATTGGTTTTGCTTATATGCATGCATACAAGTCCTTCGGTTGATCTCTTACTCCCCTCCCTTCTGCCCCCCAACCCTCTCTGGCCTTCCCACTGCAGTTTGACAATCTGTTTGAGGTAGCTCTGCCTCTGTATCTATTATTGTTCAAAAGTTTGTAATGGTCTCTATTATCCATGAATGAGTGAGATCATGTGGTATTTTTCCTTCATTGACTGGCTTATTTCACTTAGCATAATGCTCTCCAGTTCCATCCATGCTGTTGCAAATGGTAAGAGTTCCTTCTTTTTTACAGCAGCATAGTATTCCATCGTGTAGATGTACCACAGTTTTCTAATCCATTCATCTACTGATGGGCACTTAGGCTGTTTCCAAATCTTAGCTATGGTGAATTGTGCTGCTATGAACATAGGGGTGCATATATCCTTTCTGATTGGTGTTTTTGGTTTCTTGGGATATATTCCTAGAAGTGGGATCACAGGGTCAAATGGGAGTTCCATTTCCAGTTTTTTGAGGAAACTCCATACTGTCTTCCATAGTGGCTGCACCAGTCTGCATTCCCACCAGCAGTGCACAAGTGTTCCTTTTTCTCCACATCCTCTCCAGCACTTGTCGTTTGTTGATTTGTTGATGATAGCCATTCTGACAGGTGTGAGATGGTACCTCATTGTTGTTTTGATTTGCATCTCTCGGATGATTAGTGACTTTGAGCATGTTTTCATATGTCTCTTGGCTTTCTGAATGTCCTCTTTTAAAAGGTGTCTATTTAGGTCCTTTGCCCATTTTTTGATTGGATTGTTTATCTTCCTTTTGTTAAGTTGTATGAGTTCCCTATAAATGTTGGAGATTAGGCCCTTATCAGATATAATGTTGGCAAATATGTTCTCCCATGTAGTGGGCTTTCTTGTTGTTTTGTTGATGGTTTCTTTTGCTGTGCAGAAACTTTTTATTTTGATGTAGTCCCATTTGTTTATTTTCTCTTTAGTTTCCAATGCCCTAGGATCTGTATCGGTGAAGAAATTGCTTCGGCATATGTCTGAGATTTTGTTGCCTTTGGATTCTTCTAGTATTTTTATGGTTTCCCATCGTATATTTAAGTCCTTTATCCATTTTGAGTTTATTTTTGTGTATGGTGTAAGTTGGTGGTCTAGTTTCATTTTCTTGCATGTATCTGTCCAATTAATATTTTTAGAATTATTTATATTTTCCTTGGTGGCTATATCAGTTTGCATTCCCACAAGCAGTGAATTTTTATTTAATCACATTTTGGATGAAATATTATCCTAATAGATATAAAGACCTAGATGCTGTCACAACTGAATGGGCTACCGGTCACCATGAAGTGTATGGAGCACATCTCGCCCCCCTCCTCAGCCCCTGAGCTGCTCACCCTGAGGGGGGGCTGTCAGTGTGGCAGGACTGGGGACTTTTGAGAGGCGGTGGCAGGCTACTTCATGGGGTGGCCATGAGCTTAGTGGAACAGTCACCCGGGCGGCAGCGAGTTTCACGAAGCAGTCGCAGGGTGGGAGTAGTTTCGTGGAGCATCCAGCATTCAGCGGCGGCAAGCTTCATGGAGCAGTCACGGGGAGGGGGAAGCCTCGCGGAGCAGGCAAGGGGCCACGAGCATCATGAAGCATCCTGGGGTGGGGAGCTTCACTTAGCATCACAGGGCAGCAGAGGCCATGTGACGGAGACCAGGCTAGGCCTAGGGACCCTCACTGCTCCGGCCAGAGCCTTCAGTCTTCGCTCCGCCACTTTGCACCTATGTATGCAAATTAACTGCCATCTTTGTTGGGTTAATTTGCATACTTTCCTGATTGACTGGTGAGCGTAGCAGAGGGACGGTCAATTTACATGTTTGTCTATTATTAGGTAAGATAGATGCATGCATAAAAGTTCTTCTTATCAAACACCTAGAATTAGGGGTCTATCAGAGTATCTAGTTAGCCTAAGGGCACTAATATTTCCAGACAGAATTGATGTCATTCTATCCAAAAGCAACGAAACTTGGTTAGTCTATGAATCAAAGCATGGTTAAATTTACAATCTCCATAAGGCCTTTGAAATAGCCAGAATATCCCAATTATTACCTCATGGACCCCTAGTGGTTCAGGGACTTCAACTAAACAAAAATAAAAATAAACTGAGTTAAATATTTAGATGTAATA
>NW_005363130.1:214140-216209 GCF_000412655.1 Myotis brandtii | reverse complement strand
GCCGGCGTGGTCACCCCACACAGCCTGCTGCTCAATCCTTTGGTCGTCCCTCACTAACCCCCCTGCCGGTCTGGTCGCCCCACACAGCCTGTTCAGTGGTCTGTTCGGCTGTTTCAAATGTGATGGCCCCTGGCTCTTTATATATATAGGTGTGTGTGTGTGTGTGTGTGTGTGTGTGTGTGTGTGTTATTCAATTAGCTATGCATGTATCTGCATAAATATGTATCATTATCAAGTTTCCTTTAATTCCCATCAATTTTTAGAACTCTCTACTTGTGATTATAAAATATTCAAAACTATTTTATCACCATATTTTAGCAATTATGTATATAAAATGTACACACATTTTCTATAGGTGTCAAAGATTTTTTTTAAATACCAAGAAATTACCTTACAGTACAATTACTAGTTGACATCTGTTTGCAATGTTCTTTGTTCTTTTTAATACACACGGATAATGATAATGATTTCTGGAAGTGGTAGAACTAGAAAAATAGCTAAATAAAACATTTTTTCCCTTTAGTCTCAACAGGGTTTCTTTTTGTTATAAAATAAATCTAAAGAGCATACATTTTCAACTAATTCTTATTTTAAAAAGGCAATCATGAACTTCTAATAACAGCTGGATTATTCAAAAACGCATCAGAAAGTTTCTAAGTATTCATTTCCTCCAATAGAGAATTGTATATTTTAAACCATTTAAACATTTTTCTTGAATTGTGCCTGATTTACCTTTTAATTCCATATGCCACACATGTACATTCAAATCTGAAACTACCTGCTGCTTTAAAATCTGCCTCCATGTAGATTTCTGCTGCCACAGGCATCACTAAATTGTAACAGTTGGACACTATGCAACAATGAGGAATGGTATGCAGGAACTTAGCAGTAGAATCCATGTTCCTGGGTTTTCTAAACTTGTGGAACTCATCATTTCATTTTCTTTTCTTTTTATTTAAATTTATTTTTATTGTTGAAAGTATTACAGATGTCCCCTTTGTTGTTTTTTCCCATTGACCCACTCCACCCCACACCAGCTCTTCCCAGACCTTTACCATACTATTGTCTGTGTTTATGGGCTATGCATATATGCATATAAGTTCCCCTGCTAATCACTCCTCCCACCCATCTCTGCCTTCCCTCTGAAATTCTTCGGTCTGTTCCATGCTTCTATGCCTCTATTTGTTCATCAGTTTATTTTGTTCATTAGATTCTACATATGATCATTTTCAATTTTATGATTCCAAAGGTCAGACACAGTGTAGTACAGGAGGGAGGGTGTCTCTGTGTTGCAATTTGTGGTTTCTTGGAAGGCCCAATTCTCTCCTGAATTGGCTTCCACAGTACCAGATTTTCTCATTAAAGTTCACTGAAGAGTCTCTCATTAACGCCATAATGGGAAGAAAATATTAAATTATGTCCTCAAGAGATAGTAAACTTTAAGGCATACCTCTAAGAAACTGGGAAGGAATAGAATAAAGTTTTAGTTGCAGTAATATTGGAGAAACTGGTGGAGAACTCAGGAAAGAATGATATGCATAGATTATCACAATGTAAAGTCTTAGAATACAGAGAAAATATAAGAATTAGGAAAAATCTAGAAAGGAAGAGGTAGAAGGTATTAAAAACAAACCACTTATTTCACCTGGGCCATATTAATAATGCACATCTACTTTCCTCCTCAAAGTTCTATGAGACACGGTTGTAGTCTTTCCTTAACAATAAATCCCATTCTTTTAATTTAAATTATGGTAAAATATACATGGCATAAAATTTACCATTTTATTCATTTTTAACTGCACTGATGGGATATTAAATACATTCATATTGTTATGCAACCATCATCACCATCTATCTCCAGAACTTATGCATTTTCCCAACTGAAACTGTATACCCATTAAATAATAACTCCTCCTCCTTCCCTTCTTCCAGCCCTTGGGACCCACCATTCTACTTTATTTGTCCTTTTGTGACTGGCTTACTTCATTTACTATAATGTCTTCAAGGTTCATCCATGTTGTAGCATGTGTCAGAATTTTCTTCTTTTTTGAGGCTCATAATAATGGAAT
>NW_005363130.1:205292-214109 GCF_000412655.1 Myotis brandtii | reverse complement strand
TGATAAACTCTTGGGAGTCTTTTGCCTCTTGGCTGTTATGAATAAGGCTGCTATGAACATGGATGTACAAATATTTGTTGGAATACCTGCTTTCATTTCTTTTGGGTATATTTCCAAAAGTAGAATTGTTTTATCATATGATAATTTTTTTTTGAGGAATTGCCATATCATTGCCACAGATTCTACAAGATTTTACATTCCCACTTAAAATGCATAAGCATTTCATTTTCTCAACATCTTTGCTAAAACTTGTTATTTTCTGGGTTTTGTTTGTTTGTTTACAATAGCCATCCTAATGGGTATGAGGTGACATCTCGTTGTGGTTTTGATTTATATTTCCCTAATTATTAGTGATGTTAAACATCTTTCCATGTGCTTATTGAACATTTATATTCCTTTGGAGAAATGTCTATTCAAGTCCTTTGTCCATTTATTAAATCGGTTGTTTTTATGTTGCTGAGTTGTAAGAATTATTTATGTATTCTGAATATCAATCTTTTATCAGTTATATGAATTGCAAATATGTTCTCCCAGGCCTTTTCATTGTGCTAGTGTCCTTTGATGCACAAAAGTTTTTCATTTTGAAGTCAAATTTATTTTTCTATTTTTTTTTTGCCTGTGCCTTGAGTGTCATATCTAAGAAATCATTCCCAAATCCAATATTGTAAGGTTTTCCCCCTATGTTTTCTTCTAAGAATTTCATAGTATTAGCTCTTACATCCATTTTGAGTTAATGGTCTTCAATTCATTTTAAGTTAATTTTGTGTGTGATGTATGATAAGGATCCAACTTTAATCATTTTGTGTGAATATCCAATTTTTGCAACACTGTTTGTTGAAAATACTGGTCTTTTTCTATTGAAATGGTTTGGTGCACGTGTTGAAAATCATTTGACCATATCTGAGAGAGCTGATGTTTAGGCACTCTGTTCTATTCCATTGACCTATATGACTATCTTTGTGCAAATTTCACACTCTGTTAATTACATTAGCTTTGTAAAAATTTTTGAAATCAGTGAGTGTGAGGATTATAACTTGGTTCTTTTTCAGGATTGTTTTGGTTACTTGGAGTTCCTTGAAATTCCAGATACATTTTATGATAAATTATATTATTTCTGGAAAAAATATTCTTGGGATTTTAAGGATTACATTGAATCTGTAGATTGCTTTGGGTTGTATTGATGTGTAAACAATATTCATTGTTCCAATCCATGAACATAAAATGTCTTTCCATTTATTTGTGTCTTCTTTCTTTCAGCAATAATTTCTAGTTTTCCATAAACATGTCTTTTATCTCCTTGATTATGGTAATTACTAAGTATTTTATTCTGTTTGATGCCATTGCAAATGAAACTCTTTTATTAATTTCCTTTTCAGATTGTTCATTGTTAGTGTATAAAAATGAAAATTATTTTTATGTGTTGATTTTGTAGCCTTCAACTTTGCTTATTTGTCCTAATAGGATGTGTTTTGTTATTGTCAAATTTTTAAGGTGTTCTATGTTTAAGAATCACATTTTATGTGAACAGAGATAATTTTATTTGTTCATTTCCAATATGAATGCCTTTTATTACTTTTTATCTAATTACTCTGGCTGAGACTTCCAATACTGTATACATAGAAGTAATGAAAGAGGACATCTTTATCTTGTTCCTGGTCTTGGAGGAAAAGCTTTCAATCTTTTACCACTGAGTAAGAAATTAGCTGTGGCTTTTTCATACATAGCCTTTATTGTGTTGAAGTAGTTTCCTCTATTCCTAGTTTATTAAGTGTTTTCCTTTTTACGGAAAAGAATGATTTTCACAGTCACAAAAGTTTATATATAACTTACTTTGCTTTTTAGAAAATTATTTCCTTCAGGTAGATAACATAGAAAAACATTTTCACAAAGAATTATCTCCTTTACTCTCATTAACTGTAAAAAAAAAAAATAATAATGGCCAGTTCCTACAAAGGATGAAATGATCCAAATAGTCTAAGTAAATGAAAGTAAAAATTAATTATCCTCAAAAGTAAATTTCTGTGGGAGACTGCTATTATTTGGACTGGCAATTAGTTTTTTTCCAGAAATGTTTGTTATCTCTCACACTGAATTAATTTTCATATTTTCACTGGGACAGAAACAGGAAAAAACCCAATTCACAAAGGTATGTAACAGCAAATGGAATTAGCACTTCCATAGCCCACACCAATTATTCAATATTACTTAAGTTTGATTCTTTTCATATAATTGGCTTTATATTCAAATTATTGAGAACATCTTTGGTGGTATTTGCATCATTGATGGTATCTATGTCAATGAGAAAAGGATTATCAAACCATGTTTTCTCTTTACCATTGTTTAAGGTTAGTAACCCTTAAAGAAAGCCTCTAGTGTTTCTTAAGTGTCTGGTGATTTCTGCAGAAATATGGACAACACATGGCATTCACTCAATCTACAGCAATATATACTCAAGTACTATAAATGCTGCATAGCTATTTGCATATAATTCTCTGTTTCAAAGTAGCAGTTTGATCAGAAGATCTTACGGCTTTTTCAGTAATTCCTATAATGGTGAATGCAGAGCCCTGATTAGAAAATTTTATCTCTTGCATGGACAAACTTTTCTATCAAGTAAACTAATTCAGGAATAAATGAACTCTTGTCATTTTCTTTTCTAAACAGGTTTTCAATTTCTCTCAAAATAATTATTTCTCTCTTCCAAATCCAATCAAGCATTTCAATACTTATTCACTGGAAAGTCACAATTATTTCTGGGTAGTAGAAAACATTATATTCTATTCCTATTTATTTGATGGAAACTTATTTAATGACTGTGACTCAATGTCCTTTCATAAATTGGTAATTTTGACAACAGAATGCAAGCCTTCTCTTAGAATTTCTAGTCAAGCCTTTAGTGTCAACATGCACGTGTAGAAATGATGTTTATTGACAAACAGAAAAGTTCCGTGGGATGACAAGCTTGGTAAGAATTCTATCTATATACAGACACTGGGCTTCAGAAAAAAATTTGCTTGTGAAAGAAACAGTTTACCATTTGATGTCATCAGAATCTTTGAAATGTAAAAAGGGAGCTCACAGACTGAATGTCCCAGATGATATGAACGTGAACACTTGAATCACAAAACCTTGTGAAAGAAACAGTTTACCATTTGATGTCATCAGAGAATCTTTGAAATGTTCAAAGGAGCTCACAGACTGAATGTCCCAGGTGATATGAACGTGAACACTTGAATCACAAAATAAGAGCAGATTACATGGCAAGACTGAGCAGTTTTATCTAGCTCCACGGTGGAAGAAAAAACTACAGCTGGTAGTTCCTCCGACCAGTAATGCATCAGTCTATCTAATATTTATTGACTGTGATAATCAGGGTTCTAGAAAATGGGGGAGGACTAAATAAATGTCCTGCCCTAATAGGACTAATATTTTTTTTCAGGGCCTCCTTCTTAAACTGTTTGTAACTCTAGGGTGGTATCATTTCATAAAGACATGCTTTATTTTTCTGAAAGTATCATCAAGATACATGCTCCATCAAGTTCATTCTGTTTGTATAAAGCATCTTTTGTTGGGATTGTGGATAGAAACCCTGTAGGATGGGTCAAGATAAAATTCTAGTAACGCTTTAACCTCTTTTCTTAGGAGAAAGACTCACTGTCCAGCGAATTTTCAGAATGCACCAATAATGCTTCTTCAGTGTGCTGCTTTCATGTTTTCACATACTCAAAGATGAAAGAACAACCCATATAGCATGTGGTTCACTTTTTCTCTCACATTTCCATTGCCCATTATGAACACAAATAGTCCACACTGTGAAACAATTTTAGACATCAAAACCTATTAAGGGAAATGATTTATGTTACACAGCTGTGCACAGCAGCATCCAACACTGCCAAGAGGGAAGAGCTCCTGATAGTGCTATTTGACATGAAAGTATTTTATAAAGATTGTTTTTAAAATAGCAGAAAGAACTCTAATAGGCATACATATAAAAGAAAATGCTCAGTTCAAGGTCTCTCTGAAGCCCATCCTTTGGAGCAAGATTAAGATTAGCTTTCTTAGGAGAAATCACATTCAGGTGGAAATTAACAATGTATATTTTTTTGTAAAAGGCCTTTATCATCTCAAAGTATGAAGGACATTTTCCCTAAACCTATTACCTTATGTAATTAAAAATAGGTAAAGAGGTTCTCATTATCAAGTATTGTAACATTAAATCTTCTTGAAACTATAAAAAAAAGATTAGCTCTCTTGCAAGCAAAATATTGTCTGAGGAAAGAAAAGACTAGTATAAAAACAATAAAAGACCCAGTGAATGTTTATTTTTAGCTCAAATAAAATGATTAAAATTCTAAACAGACATTCATGCTATTTTGTTATTAGTACAAGTGGATACATCTAATTTCCATTTGATATCCCTTACTCATTGGAAAATTTTCAGACTCCATTGGCAAATGATTTAACAAGGAGCTTATAAATTCATTTCCTTTGCACAAAAAGAGATTTACAATCTTTGTTAAAATATTCCAAGCTTTCTCAAGTTTGTGATGTCAGCATTCTTGACATCCCTCTCCCTAAGTCTTTTTAATTTTTTTAAAAATTTATCTTTATAGTTGGAAATAATACAGATGTAGCCTTTTTACCCTGTTGACCCCTTCTAGCTAGCCCCTCCCCATCCCAGGCCTTACCCACACTATTGTCTGTGTCCATGGTTATGAGTATGTATGTATACAGGTTCTTTGGTTGATCTCTTCCACTCACCCACCCACGCCTGCCTTCCCTCTGAGATTCCACAATCTGTTCCATGTTTCTATGTCTCTGGATCTATTTTGTTCATCAGGTTATTATGTCATTAGGTTCCACATATGAGTAAGATCATGTGATACTTGTCTTTCTCTGACTGGCTTATTTTGCTTAGCATAATACTCTCCAGGTCCCTCCATGCTGTCTCAAAAGGTAAGGATTCTTCATTTTTTACTGCTGCATAGTATTCCATGGTGTAAATGTACCATAGCTTTTTTATCCACTCATCTACCGATGGACACTTGGGATGTTTCCAGATCTTAGCTACTGTAAACTGTGCTTTTATGAATATGGGGATGTATACATTCTTTCTGATTGGTGTTTTGGGTTTCTTAGGACATATTCCTAGAAGTGGGATCACTGGGTCAAATGGTAGTTCCATATTTAATTTTTTGAGGAAATTCCATACTGTTTTCCATAATGGTTGCATCAGTCTGCATTCCCACCAGCAGTGTACTAGAGCCTTTTTCTCCACATTCTCTCCAGCACTTGTCATTTGTTGATTTGTTGATGGTAGCCATTTCTACAGGTGTGAGGTGATACCTCATTGTGGTTTTAATTTGCATCTCTCTGATGATCAGAGACTTTGAGCATTTTTTCATATGCTTCTTGGCCATCTGTGTGTCCACTTTCTTGAAATGTCTATTTAGGTCCTTTGCCATTTTTTAGTTGGATTGTTTGTCTTCCTTTTGTTAGGTCGTATGAGTTCCTTATATATTTTGGATAATAACCCTTTATCAGATGAACCATTGGCAAATGTGTTCTCCCATATGGTGGGCTCCCTTTTCATTTTGTTGATGGTTTCTTTTGCTGTGCAGAAGGTTTTAATTTTGATGTAGTCCCATTTGTTTATTTTCTCCTTAGTTTTCCTTGTGCTAGAAGAGTATCGGCACACATATTGCTATGAGAGATGCCTGAGATTTTATTGCCTATGTTATCTTCTACATCCCCTGGTTTTGCCTCCACGGTCATTCTTAGACAGATCTCATAGACCTTTCACCATAAACATTGAAACCAGTGTGCAGTTCTGTGGACTTAGGTTTTATTCTACGTTAGTCTTTTTAAAATCTGCACTGCTATCCATTTTACCTCACTTTTCTATTCATTCCATTCTATAGAATATTTTCTATTCTCACAGGTACCTCCTCTTCCTGTTCACCTCAACAGAAGTACCCTGCAATTGGTGCAAATCATACATAACAGATCTGAAAGTATTTGGGTTGACAATAAAGTATAGATAAATAATATTGCCTATATGCAAATGTTATTGAAAGGAAACAATTTGAAAGAGATTTATGCACATATTCTGATATCAATAACTAATGGATAGTTTTATTTAGAAACAATACTATATAATAAAAGGCCAGGGACCATAAGCATAACGACCGGATCGACCGCTCAACCAGTCACCATGAGGTGCATTGACCACCTCTCAGTCCCTCCCCCCCGCCGCCGCCCTCAGCCCACGAGCAGCAGCTCGTGGCAGGGCAGCTTGCAGCTCACGGCAGCAGGGCGGGGCGGCTCGTGGATGCTCGTGGACACTCACCTGTGCACGATTTCATGCACTGGGCCTCTAGTGTCTATAATTACTTCTAAAACCTTAGATAACTCATATTTGAAACATAGGATGAATAGGAACCCCAGTTTGAGTCTTGAGGCACTATTAATTAGTACGTACCCCTCAATTATTAATCTCTTGGCTTAGTGTCTCACCTCATTCACATTTACAAAATGAGGCTTTTGACTTAGAGGAGCTTGAAGGCTTTACTCCTCTAAAATATAAGGTTTCTAAACTTGTGATTAAACACCAGAGAAGACCAAAAGATATGCAGAGACATTAAAGCAAAAACAGTCCTAATGAGTCTGCCCAATGCAATAAATGAAAAATATATTTTGCTATTTTTCAATGAGTGGCCAATTCAGTGTGCTTAAATTGTTACATAAAATTAAAGTAAATGTCACAGAACTCAAAATTATAGCACCCATTTAGGCCAAGACTAAAGTCTGTGAAAATTTTCTAATTTTCTTTAGCTAAGCTCTACATATTTATTATTAGATCTCTTATACATATAAATCTGTTGTGCTGTGGACTGAATGTCGATATCCCTCCAAAATTCATGTTTAAGCCCTAATTACCAATGTGATGATATTTGGAGGTGAGGCATTTGGAATGTGATTGGGCCATGAGAACAAAATCCTCAAGATGGGATCCCTGCCCATATAAGAAGAGACACTAGACATGACCTCTGTCATGTGAGAATGTGGCAAGAAGTCAACTGTCTGCAAACTGGGGAAGGGACCTTCATCAGACATCAACTCTGCCGGTGCCTTGATCTTGGACTTCCCAGCCTCTAGCTCTCTGAGAAATAAATGTTTGTTGTTTAAGCCAGCCAGTCTATGATATTTATTATAGTAGCCCAAGCTAATATGTGCTGCTATGGTAAAGAGGATTTTTAAAGTATTTTTATTAATTGTTTCATGACAATGTGTATACTAATTTTGCATCCAATGATGTAATAAATATTACACATGAAATCTCACATTTCACTCTATCAATGCTTTACCTTACAGTACTTCAGTGAAGCAATTACTGTAAAAATACTTGATATTTATATCATTCTAGTGAAGAAATATTTTGCTTAAGTTAAACACTATCACCTCTCAGATTTGATAATGTACCCCTAAGGTAGTTTTCACATATTTTGCATATACATTTAGATTTATATTAAATTAATACACTTTGAAAAATGTTTGTTCTTAAATTCAAACAAATAGTTTGTAAAAGAAATTAGGTAAAATCTTAATTCTTTATGATATATTCCATGAAACCAAAGTATAAAAGACTTCTATCTCCTTATTAAAATACTAGAGTGAATAAAAAAAGTTCTTAAGCATGACATGTAGGTAAGGGGACAGTATTTTATTAGCTGAATATATTTTTTCTCTTTTGGATCACAGTAAATTCTGAGAAAATTTAGCTCTAAAACATAGTTTTAATACTATCACCAGGTATGCAAAAGTAATTTTCTAAGTATATTTTCTGGGAACACTCCAGTGGGAGGGATGCATTGCATTGATATATCTCAACATTGTATCAACAGTACATTTTGTAATTTTTTGATTGATTTGGATTTGAATGGTAGCAATATAAGTCACACAGCTGCCTTTATGCTAAGAAAAATAAAGCTGAGTAAAGCCTTTGTACATCAAATAATTTGAAGCAATTGCTAGAAGTTAGACTATCTCTGTATTTAGTATTGACTCTGATATTAAAATAAATAAACAAATAAACATAAAAGAGAATGAACACCAGGAAAAGGGAATCTGCTTGGAAGCAGACAATGCAACATTTGGAATATGATTTTTTTAATTGTTTTTTTTAATATATTTTATTGATTTTTTACAGAGAGGAGGGGAGAGGGATAGATAGTCAGAAACATCGAAGAGAGAGAAACATCGATCAGCTGCCTCCTGCACACCCTCTACTGGGGATGTGCCCGCAACCAAGGTACATGCCCAGGACCGGAATCGAACCTGGGACCCTTGAGTCCACAGGCCGACGCTCTATCCACTGAGCCAAACCAGCCAGGGCCTGAGTTAATTGTTGACTATTAACTATCCTGTTCCCCTTACGCAAAAGAAGTGTGTGTCTATCATTTTACTTTTTCTTTTCTTGAAGTATTACAAAGAGTATTACACATGTCTCCTTTTTTCTCCCCCTTGACATTCCCCCGGCTTCCCCCACCCCCCAGTGTCTTGTGTCCATTAGTTATTCTCATATGCATGCATATAAGTCTTTCGGTTGATCTCCTGCTCCCCCCAATCCTCCCCAGGGTTCCCACTGTAGTTTGACATTCTGCTCATTGCTGCTCTGCCTCTGTATCCATTTTTGTTCATCAGTCTATAATGTTTCTTATTATTCATAAATGAGTGAGTTCATGTGGTATTTTTCTCAGCTTCCCAGGGGCCGTCTCAGTTTCACAGGGGCCATCTCAGCCTCACAGGGGCCGTCCC
>NW_005363130.1:195985-204971 GCF_000412655.1 Myotis brandtii | reverse complement strand
TTCAACCTCACTGGGGCCGTTTCAACCTCACCGGGGCAGTTGCAACCTCGCTGGGGCCGTTGCAACCTCACCGGGGCTGTCTCAACCTCACTGGGGCCATTTTAGTCTCACTGGGGCCGTTTCAACCTCACTGGGGCCGTTTCGACCCCACCGGGGCCGTTTCGACCTCATCGTGGCCGTCTTGACTTCACTGGGGCCGTCTCAACCTCACCGGGGCCGATTCAACCTCACCGGGGCTGATGCAACCTCACCGGGGTCGTCTCAGCCTCACCGGGACCGTCCCAGCCTCACCGGGGCCGTCCCAGCCTCTCTGCTCACCGGGGCTGATTCAACCTCACCGGGGTCGTCTCAGCCTCACCGGGACCTTCCCAGCCTCACCGGGGCCATCCCAGCCTCCCCGGGGCTGTCCCAGCCTCTCCAGGGCCGTCTCGACCTCACAGGGGCCGTTTCGATCTCACAGAGGCCATTTCAACCTCACCGGGGCAGTTGCAACCTCACTGGGGAATATGATTTTTTTTAATATCCAGATCAGTTACACAACATTTTTCCCTGGCTCAGTATATCAATAAAATCTAATAAAGAGGGATTCTTGTCAACACCAGAACTAAATAATTGTTATACTTAAAAAATATTTTCCTTGCTTACTATATATTAAATGCTCAATAGTGTGCATAAATAGAACTTAATCTATTGGGAAGATTCAGTCTTCTCAAACCTAATATCTTAAAAAACAAACAAAACAAAACAAAAAAACCTGAGTTAAACAGTTGTAGTATTTTTAAAAGAGTTCCATCATATAAAATAAGAACATTTTTAAAAACCTATGAATAGAATCAGTTGCATCTGAAATTCAACTTCAACTATGCCAATTTCATTTAGATAATCAACCTATTAATCTATTTCTTAAAGGTCACATCATTTGGACGTTAAAGGGGGCATGGGTTGATTTTTTTCAAAATGTGACTACTGTACCATCATTATAAAGGTAGCTTTTAAAATCTCGTCACAAATTTTCATGAGAGAAATTGGTTGGCTATTATTATTCCCTAACAATATTCCTCCCCTCTCCTACCCCCCAGTGTGGTATACAACAGAAATTCACATTTTAAAGTGGTTCTCAATTTTATCTACAGGTTATTGTTCACATTTTAAATAAAATACGGAAGTAGACACTTCTCAGAAATGAAAATGAAAAACGAAAAGCCAAAAGGTGATCTCCCAATGTAACATTTTAAATGAAACCTGTTTATGCGACAGATGTGTTCCTTCGCTTTCCTCCACGGCTGCATGTTATTAGAACCTTTCATTCAGCTGAGACCTTTCTCACCCTGTGGCTTCCTCCTTCTTTCACATTTACCTTTTCCCTGAAGCAGGACCATGCATGTTACCCCGGCAGGTGCGCTAAAGGGAGATTCATAGAGATTAACAATGGAAGGGACTTGGCACTTCTTGTCAAACCAGCCGAGTGGTTCCTCTTTGCTGCTCACCAGACAGACCCAAGAAGGGGAGAGGAAGGGCAGCTCGCCCACATGTAGCCTTTCTGGGGAAACTGCACAAATATTGAATCCTCATCTTTGGTTGTGCTTTGCATTTAATAGTTGCTAACTGCATGATAGCTATCCCAAACTATGGGGCAAAAGTCATTAGACTGTCTTCTTCTACAGAGAAGAAATTTTTCATTAAACTCTTTTCTGGTTTTAATGTAACAACTGAACATCTAAATAGAAGGCCAACAATAGCAAAATTGAATATGTAGAATCTATTTTAGCAGAAGAAATTCTGCAAACACTAATTAATATCGTTATCTGAACAAAGGAGTTCTGTAAACATTAATTAATATAGTATCTGAATAAAAATAGAAAATATGTTTGAGTAAAGTGCTCTCACTAGAATTAGTGCCTTCAGACAACTAGGTCATATTACTATGAACCAACAATGACTCCATTTAATCCATTAGTTGTTTACGAAAGGCAATTGTATGTAAGAACAACACAAGTTCCATTGGTGAAGTGAAATAATTCCTTCAGGATGTCTTATTGGCAGAGAAACTACAGACACATTAAAGTCTTTACCCATGTCTTCCGCTGGTAAGTGGTTTCCTGTTTATTAATATTACACCAGTAGGCAATGGAGCGCATTCCCGCCTGTGAGAGCGGGTTTCTCTTATAATGAGGTGGAGGTTCAAGATCACACAATTGGTAGATGGTCTCTCCAGGCTCCAACCCTCCGTCCTGCACTCTGTGAAGCCGGTGCTCTTTCCTCCGCCCGAAACCAAATGACAGAAGCCAGAGAGCTGTGCTCAGTGCGCAATCATTTCACTTGGTGGTACCGGCCTAGCAGCAAAAGTAAAACCTGCTCATGTAATTTAGAATTTAGCTAAAATATTTTCATACTGCATTCAACCTTGAGCTGATATTTTCCATCACAGAACTTTAAAGCTGCAGCACTGCATTTCTTTTGAAATTTGCTCTACTAATATAAAATTAAACGCTATACTTCTGCCTATCATTCTTTCCATATAATCAGTAAAAACTGATTTAAAATACATCCAGCTAGATAGAATCTTAGCAATGTGTATTGCTTAATTAGAGTGATTTTTATTTATGGACCTGTCTCTTTAATGAAAAGACTATTTTAGTTTCTGTCTTACACTAAGGGCTTATAAATTAGATCCATGCAGGGCCAGGTATCTATCTGAATCTCCCTGGCTGCTCATCAGCCCCATCCCCCCCCCCCCCCCCCCCCCCCCCCCCACTCCGGTGCAAAGGTACGCAGAAAGTGGAGAAAAGAAAGGAATGGAACTTACATTGCTGTTCGTCACTCATGTCCCCACAGTGATCTGTGAAGTCACACACAGTGTCAGGAGGCACGGAGACCCCATTGCCACACTGAAAGGCCTCTGCTCCTTGCTGAACCAGTGGAGAGAGGAAGACACAGAAAATCCAAGGAACACAGGAAGCTCCATTCTTTGGGAATGCTAGCATTCTGGCCAGGCAGAAGAGCAGTCCTTGGTATGTCTGCAGAAGTCAGGCAGTTGTAATAGGTGAGTCCCTAATTGGAAACATTATTTTTCTTTTCTCTGTTCTTCCTTTTTCGGGTTTGCCTCCTGTGACTGGGTCCTATTGGCAACAATCTGCAACTCGGGCAAATGACTCCCAAGGCAGTTCCTTTAGTCTTTCACAGGAGTGTCTTTAGAAAATATTTAACTGGAGTAATTGCACCATTTCCATATCTAGATGAACATACATGTTTATTGCTCTGTTTAACAATTTAAGCCTTTATGTTCCTGCTATCTCCTGAAAGAAAATTTAAAATAAAAAAGTGGGCAAGTAGGTAAATGGGGAGAAAACCACAATAAAATTATAAGCGATGTAGAAATGTTCTGTGTGAACTCATATGCTTATTTAATCACATTCATGTAATTTAGAACATTATTGTGGCCGAAACCGGTTTGGCTCAGTGGATAGAGCGTCGGCCTGAGGACTGAAAGGTCCCAGGTTCGATTCTGGTCAAGGGCATGTACCTGGGTTGCGGGCACATCCCCAGTAGGAGATGTGCAGGAGGCAGCTGATCGATGTTTCTCTCTCATCGATGTTTCTAACTCTCTATCTCTCTCCCTTCCTCTCTGTAAAAAATCAATAAAATATATTTTTAAAAAAATAGAACATTATTGTGGTTACTAAAACTTACTCAAATATTTCAGGCCCAAGTATTAGAATGGCTCCATGGGAATG
This sequence comes from Myotis brandtii, assembly GCF_000412655.1. Lineage (NCBI taxonomy): Eukaryota > Metazoa > Chordata > Mammalia > Chiroptera > Vespertilionidae > Myotis > Myotis brandtii. Next base: position 201,237 of record NW_005363130.1, on the reverse strand, counting down.
AAATGCATATCCTTTATTATTGAATAAAAACCTTGCATTGCTTGTTTAGATGACTTGAGAACAATAAGATTTTAAACGTTAAAAAGACATTGGAGATCATTGTTTTACAAATCACATAACTTGGGTCCAAGAAAATTAAGAGACATAGATGAGGAAATAGAATCACTTGGTGTTAGAAAGTAGAACTCAAATATCCTACTGCCGAGTGCAGTGCTCTTTCTTCTATAGTCAGTTCATTTTCATTTGCTTTTAGAGGTGGAACACATGATTTTAGATGCATCTTTGGAACGCACAGTGTACTGAAGTTCAGAATACACTGACATATTGATAAAATTCTATGGGCTGAATAGTTATAGAAGTTATATGAAGTTGAATATTCAAAATATTCCTTTATATTTGATTTCTTAAAGGCATGTTAAAGTTATTTTTCAACTTCTTTCTTTTAATTTCTACAATATGACAACAAGAGACAGAGATAGCCCAGGAGATTATGAGAAGCAAGTGGGCCATGTGCAGTGGCAAGGACGATAGCTCAGGGGCAGAGAATGCATCTGCACATTTAAAGGAAGTTTGAGAAAAGTAAGATTCCCCACCCTCCCTCCCACATTCTAGAAAGAAAAGACCCAGTAAAATATTAAATTCTAAGATAGGAGCATTCAGGACTCTGGGAGGAAAATCCATAATTTTGGCCTACCATTGAGCACTCCACATCCTCTAGTATTTCATTGCTCTTTGCTTTATTCCAACTTCAGAACTATTTGTTCTCCTTACTTCTCTGTCTTGTAAAAGAATATTGAGTAATACCTTATTACTCCTCTTTGTGTATCTCTTAAATGTCCCTTATATTTCTACATTAGTCCTCGTCTCTATTCAGATTATACATTTTTTCACTTTTTTCTAGGCTTCCTCTTCACACTACTAATTTATTATCTATACACTAGAGGCCCGCTGCAAAGATTCGTGCACTGGTGGGGGTCCTTTGGGCTGGCCTGCGCCCTCTCACAATCCAGGACCCTGGGGGTGGGGGTGTAGTAGTGCACAAAGCAGCAGGTGGCCGGGTGCCTTGCTGCTCCCGTTCATCCCGGCCGAGCTGAGCCTACCACTGCTTCCACTCCTTAACGCACTGCCACGGAGGCGGGAGAGCCTCGTGCTGCTGTAGCTGTGCTCACCAGCCCTGAGCTTGGTGTCTGGCACCCATCAGTCAGCTGAGCGGCACTCCTGCTGTGGGAGAGCACTGATCACCAGGGGGCTGTTCCTGTATTGAGCGTCTGCCCCCTGGTGGTCAGTGTGCATCATAGTGACGGGTTAAATGGTCGTTTGGTTGTTCGGTCACTTAGGCTTTTATATATGTAGATTGTTGTTTCACAAAGCTATATCTGAAGTCCTGATATGATATGTTGTCCAAACCTACATTTTAAGTCTTCTTCCTGAGTAAATGTGTACATACACACACATAGCAAAGAGCCAGCCTAATTGACATGTCTCTTTGAATCAAAAACTAAACTCATCTTCCTTTCCTCCTCCCAACTGATCAACATCACTCCCATATGTTATATTTCAATGAATGGCATTTTCCTCTCATCCAGCTTCCAAACCGGGAACCTGTATGTTGGTCCTGGATGACTCACCCATTCTACTACCAATCATCAAATCTTGTGCATTCTATATGTCAGTTGAAGATTCCATCAGTTCTCATCTCAGCAACACCTTGAACCCGATGTCTCTCTTACCCACAATCCATTTTCCGTTCTTTAGGCAGAGTGATCATTCTAAGGCACAAATTCATTCCTACATATTTCCATCTGAAATCAGCATAAACGTCATACTCCTTAGCATGGCTCGCAAACACAGCTCACCTTTTAAGGCTTACTGCTTATTATACCTGCCCTTATCTTCTCAGTGACAATTTTACAAAACTGTTCCACTGGCAGTACTCTCAACATGCCATCTCTAGACACCAGCTCTGAGATCCCTTCCCCACCCCAGTCACTAGGTTAATACTACTTATTCTTGATTTCCCACCTTAGAGGACTTTCTCTAAGGTATCTTGGCTGATTTTTCCAGGCTGGGTTAAATTTCATTCCTGGGCTTCCTCACAGCCTCTGTCCTCATTCATCCTAGCACCCGCAGATCTAATGTGGTCATTGTTGACTTCTGTGATTCCTCCACTAGTCTGTAACAATGAAGCAGGCTTGTGACTTCTTCACTATTGCATCCCCCATTATTAGCCAAGTTCCTGGCAGACAGGAGGTGCTCAATAGGTAATTGCTAATTGAATGAAGTTAATGAGGGCTTACAAGCCTTTCAACCTTTGCTGGGCACACAAAAATAAACATGATGAGTATGGTAAATTTTAAAATGCTACTCCATAAAAGATATATAACTCTTGTGTTCAATGTTGCTTTTCCATTTCTAAATGTGTGCTATTTTAAAAGGCCCTCTAGATTTTGAAACTACAATTTCGTGTTGTATTAGCAATGCACTCCACCATCTTCCCACACTAAATAAGTAAATGATTGTGTCATGTCACAGCCCATTTCAGGTTTTCCTTGGCAGGGAAGAGGAAAGAGAAATAAAAAGGAGTAAAGAAGCATACAAACAGAAACATTTCAATTTTACATCCTGATTCTGAATTCAGGTCCCATAACATTTTATATATTCCATTTTTTAAAAATCACATATTTTGTTCCTTTCATAGTTGTTTATTGCCTAGTTTCAGCTGGGAAACTCCTTTATCAACTGTTATTGTCTAGTAAAAATAACATTACCCTACACTGTTTCAGCTGCCATTCATCATTTAGATAAGAAATGAACTTATCTAAATGATGGTACCCAAAGCAAATCAGTATAATTCAGTCACATAATATTTTATAAAGCAAATTTATATTTTGCTGCCAAAAGATAAAATTATTCTCAGCTGATTATAACTTTTTCTCTACATGTACCAAAAGGGGCAAGGAATAAACATGCTGCTAGCAGGTAGGGTTGTGTTTGTCTGGTTTATTAAGGAATGGGAAGCGTCTCATAGACCCCAGTGCTCTAATACTCTGCTAGGCGCATCAAACACAGTGTCTCATTATGTCCAAAATACCCTCTTGCATTGTTTCCTACTTTTACTTTAAAAACTATTACTCAGTTGTCCAAGATCACATGAAATGATGGAGCTTAGATGAAAACCCAAGATTAAAAAAAAAAAAAAAGACCATATGATTTTGAATTGAATTGCAGTTGACCTTTGAAGAACACAGGGGTTAGGGCACTGACTCGCCTTGCTGTTGAAAATTCACATATAACTTTTTACTCCTCAAGACGTAACTACTAATAGCCTACTCTTTACCAAAAGCCTTACCTATAACATACTCCATTGATTACATATATTTTGTATGTTATATGTATTATATACTGTATTCTCACAATAAAATAAGCTAGAGAAAAGGTTATTAAGAATGTTATAGAGAAGAAAATTTCATTTATGGTATTTATTAGGAAAAAAATCTGCCTATATGTGGACCCACATGTTGTTCAAGGGTCAACTGTATGTTGTCAATGATTTTCAATGGGAGACCCTGGCTGAGAATTCCAAAAGGCAAAATATTCAAAGCTGACAGCAAACTCATTTAAAGTAAACACACTGTTTTATCTTTTTAAAAAAAATTAACACCTACTTTATGCTAGACATTGGGATCACGGGCAGGAAGACAGGAGAGATAGAAGGAAGAATAAGACAATATCCCTGAGTTAAATGGATTTACAACCTGGGACACATCAAAATTGTACACACAATACTTCTAGTTTTGGCTAAAAAATAGTGGATTATATTTATTTTTAAAAAGCTACCTCTCAAACTATAACAATGTTAAATGTTGGATGGAGTGAAATATAAAAGACTTTTAAATACATAACCGAGGGGTGAGGGCATGAGTGGGGGGGGAGATGGGGGGTAATGTGGGGATAAAGACACAAATGTAATAACTTAATCAATAAATAAAATAAAATAAAATAAATAGATACATAACCGAGTCCTGAGCCTGAAAAATGTAAAGCAAAGTTGAAAAGGAGATAGGAGGAGATAGAGACAACACAGAGGAGTCTATTACTAAATGACCATCCAAAAAATAGTTTAAGGAAAATTCCAGAATTTATGCAAAATAATAATTGAAAGAAGGTATGAAATGCAAGTAGTGCTGAGTATAGACTGAAGTTATATTACAGATAAAAGCAACACAGAACCCTAATTTTGAAAGATGTACTGGGAAAAGTAATAAAAGGAGTTGGGTCTATATGAAGTAGGAAATTAGAGCTGATATCCTGCATAAAGCCAGAGGGAGAATTTGCTAGGAAAAAAAATTCCTGGCATCTTCAATAAGGTACTTCAGGATTCCCATAGAATCTAATTATCCAAACAAGGGCTCACAGTGAAAAATTAACTGGAAAGTGACCAATGCCTCAGAGCCAGCTCAAATAATCACATAAACAAAGGCACAATAAGGTACCCAAAGATTTCATACACTGGCACTATGTGCTAGTGAATAATCAGGTATCAAATCTTTAAAAGATTAAAAATTTAAAATAAGCACAAGGAAGAAGAGACTAGGCATGGTTTTATAAAAGTGACCATGAATAATGTAATCATTGAAAATGAAAACAAAGTAGATAGTAAAAATAGAAAAAAATGAATATAGAATTTAATGAATTGGAAGAGAAATAAGAAAAACTTATATAAAATGCAACATAGAGACTTATGAAAATATGAAAAAATATATAATTCAAGAGACTATAACACAGAATGATAGGGCCCAACATGTGACTAAATGGAGCTTATAGGGGAGATAAAAGAGAATATAGGGTGAGGCAATATTTGAAGTAAGCATTTTCCAGAAGTGAAGAAAATCATGAACTCTAAAAATAAAGATGCAAGTTAAGTAAAAAGATCCAGCTAGATACTTCATAGTTAAATTGAAGAACTCCAAAGAAAAGTGAAGATATTAAAATCAATTAGAGAGACAAAACATATTATCTACAAAGTAATATTATTTAGACTGGCATGCCGGGGTTCATGTCCCAGCATCAAGAAGGGTTCAGGAATCTGGAAAAGGCTGCGCATAGATGACATAGGAATTCAGAGACTAATAAAGAGTCCAGAGACGAGATATAATTTTGAAAGGCATTGGGGGTCAGAGGACCTTCAGCTAAAGGAACTGAAGAGTCCCTCCTTGTCTAGGACCCTTGCTTTTATTAACACAATTTGTCCT
>NW_005363130.1:173697-195468 GCF_000412655.1 Myotis brandtii | reverse complement strand
GATAGAGTGCTATTTGGCACACTCAGATTTATGACTCGGTGGATTTATTTTGATCAGCTCAAGTTGCAGGGTCACTGGTGTCTCATGATCATGAATTTAGTCTCAATAGCTATTTCACAAAAGGAGAACAGCTGTTTTCTGGCTTAACTCCAAAATGATAGGAACCTTACAGAGTTGGACATAGTGTTATCAAGCACGCCAATCTTCCACAGATCTTGGCACTGCAGTCTCAACAACTCAGGAACTTACCCTTGTTTTAGGTACCACACAGCCTTATGCTCTCTTTGCTTCCAAAATTCCAATAGGCCAAACAAATTTTCTGCCTTTCTTTGAGATATAAGGTGCAAGACGCAGCAAATTTTCTCTCACTTTGAGAGTTATCTTCATTCCCTGAACTCCATGAAGGTATCAGAACCCTACATAGCCACTGAGTTTATCACCAACCTCTGTCACCTATGGGTTTCATCGAAGTGTTTAGGGAAGCTGCTAATCCATGCTCGCCAGATTCTATCATAAGAATGCCGTATTGATCGTGGATGAGCATGATGCCCCATACAATGGTGAGACAATCAAGCGTCTTCAGACACATTATGACTTAAAGCAAGTGAGTTGGCTGTGTTCAGAAGTATGATAGTGAAGGCATGTTGCTGACCCTCTTCACTGAAAACAAAATATTTCTAGCATTCTCTGCTCTTGGGATAAAGAACATTGGTACATTTATCCCATTCACAGCTATGCAGGGCTTTACTGATTTATTTTAGTAAAGAACCTGCATCTGGAAGACTAGCTGTTATAGAGTCGCTATCTGATTACACGTCCAATAATCCTCCATTAATTTCTGAGGCCCCTCCACCCGCTGCATTGGACATAAGGGCAGGTCCAATTAGGGGCTGCCAGGAGGTAGTGCTAGTGGTAGCACCAATCTCTGCAATTCCCCTGAGGTGGCACTCCCTTTGTGTGTTCCTATCTCTGCAGGAAAGAATGGCACAGCAGGACTGACTGCTATCCTTAGGAGGCAGGCTCACAGTGCTGGCCCTTGGTTGATGTCTGGGAACCTCCATTTTGGGAAGGTTTCCAGCAGTCTAAATTGTAAGAGTGGCTCACTGTGCCGGAGCTGTTTGGACAAACAAAAGTATAGTTTATGCTGGCACTTGCTTCCCTCTGCGAGTCTGAAATTTTGGTTTGTGCCAGGCAGAGTCTGCCTACTTAACTAAACCCCAATTTAAAAAACTCTCAGCACTGAGTATCTTAGGAGCTCTGCTGGTGGGCACCATTTCGCCTGTGTTGTCACACTTGTTGCTGGAATTAAGTGTGTCCTGTGTCATTCAGCCACTGAAAAATAATACCCACAGCATGGCTTTACAGACCCGTGAGCCACTGACAAGTGGAGTTGTACATAAATTCCATTTATCATGTAACCTTCACCTGTCCTTTTTCCATCTGATTTTTCCAAATGATAGGACCATGGTAATTTTCTGGATATCCAGGAATTAATGTAAGCTTAGGACCAGCATCTATTTCTCATTTTCCAGTGAACCATTGCCATTAAATAGCACAGGCACAAGACCCAGAAGAGTATATGTGTGTGTGTGTGTGTGTGTGTGTATAAAACCATGTAGGATTTTAATAAGTGGCCCACCTCTTTTATTCCTATGGATAGCTAGCTTCATTACCCACCACCAATAATCCCTGATGTATTCCTATTAATATAATGGGAGTATTATGGTAATCATGCGAATCTTGCCTCTGATAATTTAGTTTTTTTTGTTTTCTTAAAAATATATTTTATTGATTTTTTACAGAGAGGAAGGGAGAGGGATAGAGTGTTAGAAATATCGATGCGAGAGAAACATCGATCAGCCGCCTCCTGCACACTCCCCACTGGGCATGTGCCCGCAACCAAGGCACATGCCCTTGACTGGAATTGAACCTGGGACCCTTGAGTCCGCAGGCCGACACTCCATCCATTGAGCCAAACCGGTTAGGGCTCTGATAATTTACTTTTATTACTGTCCAGCATTATTTTGAGATACCATCATCTCCACTTCATACGAAATATGAATAGGTGAACCACTACAATATTTTGTAAGAATACTGACAGTCTTTTCACCAAAGTACTTCGAAATGTTCTATTATGCAGGGTCTTATAGGCCTCAGTTCACATAGAATAGGGATGAATAAACAATGCACACCAAAACCCTATTGGTGACTGCTTGTCATTGATTACCCAACAATCCACTCCAACATTCCTGTTTTTCTAAGTCTTGAATTCCTTCCTCTTCATTACTGGCATCTCAAGTCCATTGAATGTAAGCCTCCTTAGAGACTAGGTCTCAAGCAGCAGATCTGAGCAATCAGCTAGAACCCATTCTAGATGTTTAAAAATAAAGAAATCTTTAGCCCAATTCAAAATTATGTTTCTCCTTTACCTAAACCAACCTCCTTATCCCCATACAGGTCTCCCATTTCCTACTGAATATGATTTAGCATAAGGTTGACATTCTTTTGGTGGGGAGTCTCCTCCTCACAGGTCTGCGCATGGTTCTGGAAATAGTGGGGGTGGTGGGGATGAGACATGAGGAAAACCACATGCTCATGGGAGGCAATGCCTCCAAATGAGGTGACTGCATCTCTCCAGGCAAGGTAGGACCAGGCTTACGAGTTGGAGCAAGGGCTACCTCTTTTCTCAAGGTGGGGTGGGTGGAGGGAGGCGTTAAGTTACTTGCAGTCATCCCAATCCTCCCCAGTTCTCACACGTTCATGATCAGCGCCCCGACATTTACATAAGAGCCTTAGTGAGTCTGTGGACTCAAACTGCATTTGAAAATCAACAAATTTAAAAAAACAGACTCAGTCTACAAGTAAATCAAGGTTAATTTAAGGAAGCATAAATTTCCTGGTCGGTTGACCATGTCACTGCCAAAGATTTAATAGCCCAAGTCTGTCATTTCCTTTCTTTAAGGATTGTACCCAGCCAGTGGCACAACCCTTGTGTTCCTCATTCTCAACCATCATGATCTCAGCAGCAGTAACTTGGTCTGCCACACCCTCACCTTCAATACACCCTTAGTCCATATTAGCACAGATGAAGTTTTACCACTTTTACCACAAAATACAGTGCCAACCCTATCATGCTAACAGGATTTTCATGACTTTGAAACCCAATCAAGTCCAAACCCACCCTAGATATCAATGTCTTTGAGAAGCTGCAGTTAGCAACCATCCTTGTAAACAGGTCAGCTAAGGATCAGTAACACACAGCAAACAAAATGTATCCCACTTAGTGTCAACTTTCAGCTGTTTCAAAATACTGTGCAAGCGCTGAAGAGTAAACATTAGGAGCATTTCTAGGGATAGTTCACAGATTCCGAAATCACTATTCTGTCTTGTGTTCACTTCTTAAAGGACCTGGATTAACACACCCAGTGAAGCAGATACCTAAGTAAATGTTCATAGGACCTCTGGGAAAGGGCTTAGAGAATAGTTATAGTCTATATTTTTCATGGTGTTGCATAATTCTTCTCCCTATCCACCTGGCCACCTTTCAATCAATAGGTTCCAGACATGAAGATTGGCTCAAGTCAGGCTGGTATCTACTAAGGAAAATAAATGGATAATTAACAGCTTTTTAAAAAGAAAGCACCAGACCCTGATTGTAACAATGGTGACCAATAACCAAAGATTGAGGAAGAAATTATTCCAATTCTGTACAATCTCTTCCAGAGACTTGCTCAGTGACCACTGGCTTCTCTCCCTTTTTTTTTTTTTTTTGCTCCTGCTTCCAACCAGGATCAACCAGAGAAAGTAAAATACACTCCCAAACTAATCACATAACATGCCTCACTTTTAGTTAGCTACACCAACTCCAGTTTGGCCATGCCAACAATGTCCAATGAGGGCATACCTGAAGCTCTTCCCTTTTTTATCATAAAGCTTCCCTACTTCTCTATAGAAGTGCCAGGGACGGACTCTTGTTATAGAAAACTCTTGAGCAAATAGCCTCTATTTATTCTCATTTTGGTGGGCTTGTTTATTTCCACACCGGTACGGGTGTTAACATGCCTGCCCCCCACTTTGCTCTGGTTGTCCTGCCCACTGAGAAACTTGGGGATAAAAGTGCATTAGATGTGTTAAAAGTATAGATATTCAGTGTGTTCTGCCATTTACATGGATTCTAGCAGCTGACTGCACTTTTTGTCAACACCATAGCACTGCCAACTTAGGGAGGGGACAGCCAGCTAGCGTAGGGGCACTAGTGCACCTGCCAAAAGCAGCTCATGGCAGACCCCAGCCCACTCACACCCACAACCAGGATCCCCCCACACACACACACACACCCATGGGTGGAGACGAGCGAGACAGAAAGTCAATCTCCCCCTCCCCTTGAAGATACCACACCATCTACAAGCTTTAATGGTTTGGGGTCTTCTGCCCAAAAAGAATCCTCAAGGGCCTCCATGCGGACGTTTTTATTCCATGTTTCAGGGTGTAAGGTTTTCCCAGTGAGGGTCCTGACTTTGGAATAGCAGGCATGTCTTGCCTGAACCTTTAAATGCCTCTGAGCTCTGCAGCTATAACTATAGGGCCTCGGGCTCCTTCCCCAGCATGCCATGCACATTCTTCCATGCTGACTCTCATTCAGCCTTGAACTGCTTGCTAAGGACCCACAGTTCCTCATCACCCCCCTGCAGGGACCAGTACCACTTAGCAGTAAGCAGCCCACTCCGCTGTTTCCCCTACCTCCCATCTACCCACATCCCTGCATCCCCGAGGGCATTTATTTCCCAGGTCAATAAATATTTAGCAACTGGGAAAATATTTAGCATCTGCTCTGTCACCTTGTGCCAGGGGTTATTTTGCCCCATACACCATGCAAGGTGGTGTCCATTTTACCCCCAAGGTGATACTTGCACCGCCCCAAACCTCATCCTACCACCTCCTTTCCAGACCAGTCTTACTGTTGCCTGAATGTGACTCAGGTCCCTTCAGATCAGATGCAAAACGGAGGATAAGAGATTGATCTGCGGGGCGGGGTTGGGGGAGGGGACCCTTCATGATGAATAAAGGGCTGGGAGCTGGAGACGGGGGAAGCGTCTTCTAACACCTTAGAGAGAAGAGGGGAAAGGGATTGGATAGCAAGCATCTAGGACTGTAACAGAGAATTTTCCAGAAACCATTCCTGAACTGTTTAGATGCTATAACCACGCTAATAAAACCAACTTAGGAAAACATATAATTTTGCCTTTAAGACTTGAAAATGTTCTGTTGACAATGCTGTTCCCCCAAGACTTGGCATAAGTACGCTGATCACAGTCCTACTTGAAAAAGAGCCATCCAGAGGCTCTGGAGTAATCAAAATTGTATGATCTCCCGACTGCGGGCTCGATTGCTTTCCTCCTCCGTGGGGTGGGTGTTTGTTATTATGGGTTTCTGCCATAAAATAAATACCGCTCTATAGAGAACTAACTGCATAAGTGAAGAGAGCATAAGAGAAGTCAGACTTCCAACAATTTTTGGAGTTTCTCTTTTGAAGATCTCTGTGAGCACACGGCTAAACTTTTTCAGCCACATCACACTCAGGGCACTTCCCGTTCAGACTCTTTCCAGTAAAAGAGACAACTTGTACAACACAGCACTCCTGACCTGAGTTCCTCCCCAGAAAAGCCAGGGGCTGGTGTGGGTGGCTCCAGCCTCCCGTCAGTTCTCATTGGGGGGGTGCACGCCACAAGGCCGAGGCCCAAGGAAAAATTACGTGTTTCATAATTTAGGTCAACCTGTGAATGAGAAGAAAAGAAGGGAGAGATACAAACGCAGTCTCTAAATTTCTGTGGTCCCTGATCTCCCTCTCTCCCTGAAACCCCTGCCCCACACCTTCTATCTCTAACACTACTCTGGGGCAGAACCCGTGTAAGGTCAGCTCTGTTCAGAATTTGAAAGCCGGTCTCTCCCCCCTTTCCCTCCTCCACTCTGTCCCCCAGTTACATAATCTTAAGTCACTGCAGCACCCCACCTCACCTTCCACCCTCTCAACACTCAGTTACCTACATTCCTTCACCAACAAAATATCTTTCTTACATCTCCTAACACTCAGGGATTCACCCTCTGATTAATTCACATGGGGGGGGGGCGGAGATGATCACAAAGATTTTGCATTATTTAATGGAGCTTAAAAATAATATATTTATTTTTAAATATATATTTTTATTGTTAATAGTATTACAGATGTCTCCCTTCTTCCCCTCCTTCACCCCCGTCCGCCCAGCCCTTACCCACCTCCCCAGGCTTCACTACCCTATTGCCCGTGTCCATGGGCTATGCATATACGTATATAAGTACTTCGGTTTATCTCTTCTTGTCCCTCCATCCCCACATCATGTGTTGAATCAAACAATAATGAAAAGGTTCAGGATTTCTGGCTATTTGTGGGAAATAACTTCCCACAAGAGGGATTACTCATAAAACCAGACTTTGCTAATACTGCAGCGTAGACAAGAGCTGCTTCACAATATCACTATCGATGGCACAAGAGTTATTTTAGTCTCATTTCTTTTGGTTGCTCCTAACAGCTTTATTCAAATTACCCCCAGACAGGTGAGTTGAGGAGATTTGTTGGAAATATGCATTAAGACTGCAGTTACTCAATCAGTCAGTTTTTAATCGATTGCCAAGCAGTTTTCGAAGTATTAGGACATAATGTTAAACAAGTCAGACAAATTTCATATTTGTGTGTGCTTATAATAGAGGAATCATCCAAGGAAAAATTAAATAATTAATAATACAGAAAGAAGCGAGAACAGAGGGCAAGGAGAAGAGAGAATAAAATAAAGGAAGCAAAAAAGAGAGGAAGGTGGGGAGGTAAGGCAGAAAGAAAGGGAGGGAGGAAGGAAGCGAAGGAAAACTTCAAATACTCTTAAGTTTTATGGAAAAAATAAAACAAGAAATGATGGCCGAACCGGTTTGGCTCAGTGGATAGAGCGTCGGCTCTTAGGCCCAATCCCCCTGGGAGCAGGCCTAAGCCAGCAGGTGGTCATCCCCCGAGGGGTCCCAGACTGCAAGAGGGCACAGGCCGGGCTGAGGGGACCCCCCCCCCGAGTGCTCAAATTTTTGTGCACTGGGCCTCTAGTAATTAATAATATAGAAAGAAGTGAGAACAGAGGGCAAGGAGAAGAGAGAATAGAATAAAGGAAGCAAAAAAGAGAGGAAGGTGGGGAGGTAAGGCAGAAAGAAAGGGAGGGAAGAAGGAAGGGAAAGAAAACTTCAAATACTCTTAAGTTTTATGAAAAAAATAACACAAAAAATGATGATACAAAGTAGATGGTGAGGTGATTTTTTTGAGAAGGTGTCATTTAAGCTGAGTCTTAAATAGAAAATTACTCATGGGAAGACCTGGAGAAAGTACATTGCCAGCAAATAGAATAGCGAGTGCAAAGTCCCTGAGGTGGGAACACATGTGAGTTCCCTGGAACATAGAGAAGAAGAAGAGGTGTGGCATGTTTGAGGGACAGGGAGCTTGTCAGTGGAGCTAAGCACATGCAAGGAGGGGAAGAAGGGCTAGAGAGGAGGTCAGAGAGGTGGGAAGGAGCCTAATTACATGTGGAGTTTTGCCTTTAGTATATAAGCAAAAAAAAAAAAGCCATTGGGGGATATTTTTTTTCAGAAGCAGTCCATCATCTGATCTACATTTTAAAAGGTCACTTTGACTCCCGTTTGGAGAATGAGTAGGAGAAGAACAGGGATGGAAGCAGAAGGATCATTAAGGCTGTGTCAGGACACAGAAGATAGAGGGCAGTTTGGTTGGTGCTGGAGGAGGTGGGTGAGAAATTCAAGAACCTAGAGGCTCTGGAGATGAAAGCCTTTGCTCTCCTTCTCTCTCTCTAGTTCTTACTCGGATACTCTGGACATGAGGACTTTTCTCAGGCTGGAGAGTTGCCTCTTTCCCTTCTCTCTACTGGGAGCTTCATCTGCTCACTCATAGATTTTGCTTCCTCGTCTTGTTCAACCGTGTCTTGAAGATAACGCCTGTCATGGCCACTCTGCCCCTCTCCAGATGTCAGAAACTTTAGGTTTTGGATTCATCTCTTCATTCATTTTTCCTCTATGTTGATTGACTCGTGTTTATGAAATGAAATTTCCCAACTCTCCTTTTCATGCTAATAGTTACAGTTTTTTTTTCTTTTATTGTATTTAATATTGATTTTGAACTTAAGAAATAAGAAAATATTGATTTCAAATTTAAGAAAAAAAGCATATTATGAAATAAATATCTCCTAGTTACTCTCTATTCAATTAGTATATGAGAAGCTTATTTTATAACTAATAGTATTTTATAGTATTTTCTAAAAATTATAACCAGAGATTCAGTTCATTGTTTTTAATACAATACTACTTAAAAGAAGGCTCTGTGTAAGACAAGATACAATGAGAATGCCAATAGTATTCTCATGGTCTTGCTGAAAATTCATAGGAAATCTAGTCTCATAACCAAATAAAATGTTCTACTTTTATCTTTTTGGAAGGAAAAGTGACTCTCTGATAGAGTAAGATGGTAGAGAACCTAATAAAACATAGTAAATGCAAATTGAATGAAATAGGGTTCCTTCCTACATTGGGAGCATAGTTCATGTAACGTTTGGTTTCATTGTAAGCAGGTGGTCAGCACACAGCTTAGGATGAGCAACGAGCAGATGTTTCTTAAAAGAGAAGAAACTAGAGTACTTGCATTCCAGGTGTAACCTTGGGATCTCACGCTGAAGCAGCAAGCAAGCTTGGATAAAAGTCTCTCAATATTTCCCACAACTGGGACAAGACATCGCCATAAGGGCTAGGATTCTGTAAGGTGGGAAAATTGGAGGAGGTAGCCATCAGCAATGTTATTTTATCAGACTTTACTTCATGTGTTTCTCTCTCAGACTGTGAATGATAAGTAGGAAAAGAACAGTTTCAGTGTGATAGACATTACCAGGTAAAATATAGTCTGTGTAAGACAAGATATAATGAGAATGCCAATAGTATTCTCATGGTCTTGCTGAAAATTCATAGGAAATCTAGTCTCATAACCAAATAAAATGTTCTACTTTTATCTTTTTGGAAGGAAAAGTGACTCTCTGATAGAGTAAGATGGTAGAGAACCTAATAAAACATAGTAAATGCAAATTGAATGAAATAGGGTTCCTTCCTACATTGGGAGCATAGTTCATGTAACGTTTGGTTTCATTGTAAGCAGGTGGTCAGCACACAGCTTAGGATGAGCAATGAGCAGATGTTTCTTAAAAGAGAAGAAACTAGAGTACTTGCATTCCAGGTGTAACCTTGGGATCTCGCGCTGAAGCAGCAAGCAAGCTTGGGTAAAAGTCTCTCAATATTTCCCACAATTGGGACAAGACATCGACATAAGGGCTAGGATTCTGTAAGGTGAGAAAATTGGAGAAAGTAGCCATCTGCAATGTTATTTTATCAGACTTTACTTCATGTGTTTCTCTCTCAGACTGTGAATGATACGTAGGAAAAGAACAGTTTTAGTGTGATAGACATTACCAGGTAAAATATATACCAGAGAAAAGCTGGTGGGTGCATAAATTCCTTAAACTTGGCAATACTCCAACTCTGTTTAGGAAAGGAATCTTATTTAACATAAAAGTTCCATAAATTCACAGAATCTTCACAAAGATATTCTATACAATTTAAAAGAATCTCACTCTAGTCTTCTCTCAGTTATTTCAATTTGCACTTAAATCACATATACAGTACCCAGTAGAGACCCATTGTTCCACTTAATGATTACTGAATATCTACCATTTGTCCAGCACCCAGGTTGGTATTGAGTATGCAAAACTAATTACAGCATTGTCTCAACTTCATGGAAATAACAGTAAATACTCTAGAACTGCATACCAGTTTACTCTGTAAAGAATGTATTTTAATGGATTCGATCTATATTCAAAACTTATCTGGAACTCCATTGATGATACAAATAATACATCTTAGAAGAATATCAACGACCATATAAACCCCTGCACCTCTGTAGATGGTATTGCGGAGACAGATCAGAGACTCGTTTCTTTGAAAATTTTCTCCAAATTATACATTATGGGTAATTTTCACAAACTTGTGTGGTTTTTAAATTTACCAAATATTAATACATTTATTTTAAAGTTAAGACTAAATCTACATTTTACACTATATTATGCAGTTTAAAAGCACAATATACATGTCAGTCATTGCAACAAGGAAAGTCTGAGTTAGTACTGAGAACCTGGGTTCTGGCTCAAAGGATGAAATATAGTCTCAAAGACCGAAATAGATCACAGGAAGTTTGATTTCATCCCCATCAAGACACCTATCTAATCCATCTTTGAAGTCCAGGACTCACTTGTCTCCTTGGTTATAAAAGCTGATACATTCTGTTATAACAACATGCCCACAGCAGTACTTTTAATTTCAAAAACCTTTGAAAGATTTAGCTTCCCTGGGTGACATAAGTGGCACTTTGTACACAAAACACAGCCAGTTATTAAAACCTGGAATGCACCAAACCAAATGAAAAGAATCCTAGAGTTTCCTAGAGTAATGATGTTTTCAAAATCTTCTTGAAACATGACTTTTGAACAGTTCTAATACCAAAATGTTCTAATTTTCTTTATCCTTCCCATTTATTTAACTCTTAAACATAAAATCCATGCTCTGGTCTTAGAATCCAGAACCAACTATCATCATGAGCTTATTTCATTAAAATGGATCAGTCTATATTTTTAGTTTTCTGTTCAATCCATATGTCTAGGACTTCCATTCATTATAAAGTTAGCTTTGCACCCATTGGGTAGATGATGCAAGTGACATAATTAGTGCCTCTAATTCAGTTTGGATCTCCCAGGGTATTGAGACAACTCAGGGAAAACATTTTACTCAGTCAACTTGCGGACTCTTAAAGTTAGTAGATTCGTGAATATGGCTGCTACACAAAGGAAGCCTTGGCTAGTAGGGATTTTGTGCTACTTTTCAGAGTGTAGTCTAATGTCCCACTTGTCTGCTCCCACTAGAATTGAAGACAGAAATGATGAGATCCCCTTCATCCATATATCACTTCATGATAGAGCAAGTATGTCAAACTCATGGCCCACAGGCCGCGTGCAGCCCACAACGAATATTTTTGCAACCCAGCCAATATAACGGTATGTAAGAAATGTTTTAATAAAAATTTCATAACTTAATGTTTACAATATCCTGTTATTCATAATAATTAATAACGAACTACAACATTCGCTAATGACTGATTACTATAATTTTGTTGCATTCGTTTCCCTTATGCACGAACTACAATGTTCGCTAATGACTGATTACTATAATTTTGTTGCATTCATCTCCCTAATGCACCTTATGTGCAGGTCCACCATTTCTCTCCACTAATACTAGCAGCGAATATGTTAGTAGCCGATTGCCACGTCATTAGTCTTGGACTAACTTGTTTGGTGTGAGCAACAGGAAATATTTCGCTTTCAGAGAACAAGAAAAAATAGGTTTATTTGCATTATGTTTACTAATTTGTGCAGTTATTTAGTGTCTGGTAAGTTAATGTTCAAGACAAAATATTAATTTTTACTAAAATATTCTATTATTTTATGTTAACATTTACTCATTTATTTCAGCCTTTTGTATTCAGCATGTCTCTATTGAAATAAACCTATGTTTCTATGAAAACTGAAGCTTTTGACCTAACCGGTTTGGCTCAGTGGATAGAGTGTCAACCTGAGGACTGAAGGGTCCCAGGTTTGATCCAGTCAAGGGCATGTACCTTGGTTGCAGGCACATCCCCAGTAGGGGGTGTGCAGGAGGCACCTGATTGATGTTTCTTTCTCATTGATGTTTCCAACTATCTCTCTCTCTTCCTCTCTGTAAAAAAATCAATAAAATATATTTTTAAAAGAAGAAAATTGAAGTTTTGTTTTTTTGCGGCCCACATAAACTTAAATCTTATTTATTTGGTCTGTGTTAGCCTTTGAGTTTGTCATGCTTGTGATGGAACCCCACAGAAAAGTACTCATGACTAATAAACGATGGACTCCACAAACTGCAGGCTAGGATTTAATACCAATCCAGAAAAATATTTTAGAATAGTTCAAAGAAAGTGTGTGAGCTATTAAGAAAGAAAACAATCTTGATTTCTGCTAGTCTTTTTTTAAAAAACAATCCTGCCTTTTTTTAAAGATATATTTTTATTAATTTCAGATAGGAAGGGAGAGGGAGATACAGAAATATCAATGAGAGGGAACCATCAATCAGTTGCCCTCTGCATATCCCTCAATGGGGACCGAGCCTGCAACCCGAGCATGTGCCCTGGACCGGAATCGAACCTAGGACCCTTCAGTTCTCAGGTTGATGCTCTAGCCACTGAGCCAAACCAGCTAGGACATCTGCTAGTCTTTTTATAATCTATGATATTATTGTGATTTAGCTAAGAAAAATGTGTTTGATATAATTACAGTTATATGGAATTCAGTTCTTGTTTTAAAAAAGTTCCAAACAATTTCAAAATACCAAACCGGAATCGAACCTAGGACCCTTCAGTTCTCAGGTTGATGCTCTAGCCACTGAGCCAAACCAGCTAGGACATCTGCTAGTCTTTTTATAATCTATGATATTATTGTGATTTAGCTAAGAAAAATGTGTTTGATATAATTACAGTTATATGGAATTCAGTTCTTGTTTTAAAAAAGTTCCAAACAATTTCAAAATACATGATGCCAGAGTAGAAGTAGGTAGGCATGCTACTCTGCTTTGACCTCAGCCATGACTTAGATGTGGGACTGCTGAAGACATTCTCCAATAATCAGAAGCCAACAATTTCGATGACAGAATCAGAATTCTAACTTAATGATGTATGCTTAAGTTAAAAACTAACATTTTCAATATGTATCAAAAAAATGAACCAGCAACTCCAGTTCTAAAATTTTCATTGAGGAGAGAGCAAAATTGTTCAAAAAATTTTGTATAAAATTTTGTACTAAACGCATCCCAGTTTCTTAAAATAGGGAAAAGTGTAAGTAGTGGAAAAGTTTAATAATATGATCCTTTGTACAATTTATTTATTGAAAAATCATTGCCTAGATCAAGGTTTGACAAGCTCTAGATTGTAGGCTAAATTTGGCCATGGCCTGCTTTTGTTCAGCCTATGAGCTAAGAAATGGTTTGTATATATTTAAAGTGCAATACAACAAACAACATAATAAAAAGAAAAAAAGAGTTAAAGAAAAAAAGGAAAAAAAAAACAACACAAACAACAAAAACAAAAGAAAGCGAAGAATATTATATACCAGAGATTGCATGTGACTCACAAGACTAAATAAAATACTTACTATCCGGTCCATTCCAAAAATTTTTTCTTGACCCCTGAGAACTGTAAAAATTGACATGAAAAGATGATCAGATGATAAATAGTAGACAAGACCGCATGTATAGAATGTCATTTAATAAAATTTTGCAAATGTGCATATATACACAGAGAAATATGTAGAAGACAACGAGTAAAATTCTGGCAGTGGTAATTTCTAGGTTATGAAATTATATTTTTCTTTATAATTTTCATTTATAGAATGATTTTAAAGTAATGTACATGTACCAGTTTTATAATAAAAGACTATTTTCATTTTGCAAAATAGAGCTACCTAAAATACAGTAAATGCTATTAGTATTTATCCACCCTCTACAGTATGTCAGGCACTGTTCTTAGGACTTGACATTTACTCACATGGATTCTCACAATATCGAATGAAATACATACTTTAAAATCCTATTTTTAATTTTAAAACTGAATCAGAAAGTTAATTATGTGATCCTTTGTGCAATTTATTCCTAAGACTAAGTGTCTAACCACTCAACGGCACTGCCCTAAAAATACATGGATCAGATGTGGCCACCACAATGCTCAGAAAAACTACGAAATATTTTTTTTTTAATTTTTAAAATATTTTTGTTAATCCTCATCCACTGTATTTTTTCCATTGCTTTTTAGAGAGAGTGAAAGGGAAGGAGGGAAAAAGGGAAGGGGAAAGAGAGAGAGAGCAAGAGAGAGAGCTAGAGAGGGATACATCAATTGGTTGCCTCCCACACAGGCCCCAACCCAAGCCCTGGGATCAAACCTGCAACTCAGGTACCGTGCCCTTGATCGGGAATCGAACCCATGACCCTGCGGTGCTCAGGCCGACACTCTAATCATGGAGCCACACTGGCCAGGGCTGGGATCCTTTTTTTAAAAAAATATGTTTTTATGATTTTAGAGAGAGAGGAAGGGAGAGATAGAAACATCTGAGAAAGAAACCTTGATTAGTTGCCTCCTGCATGCCCCCTACTGGGGATTGAACCTGCAACCTGGGCATGTGCGCTGACTGGGAATCGAACTAATGAACTCTTGGTTCATAGGTCAATGCTCAACCACTGAGCCACACCGGCTGGGCTGGGATCCTTTTTGATATACACTTTTATGCAATTTAATGTGTGAAATGGCATCCAGAAAGGATAATTTAATCTCTTATTTCACGAATAGTATCCAGGACCAAAAAAGTTATAGTTCTGCTCCTAATTTAGTGTCACATGACCCCTTGAAAATTATATTCAGTTGGGAGTGTCCCAGTTGGAAAGAAATATTCACAATCTGAAGCATTTCGAAAGGAGAACAAGAGGACAATCAGGATTGTAAAGCGACCCAAATATTTGTCCTAAGAAGTCTAGCAGGAAAAAGAAATCAAGGAAGAACATACAACTGTCTTCGGTGTTTGAAGATCATTTATATGGTGTTGGTAAGCTTTGTTCTCCATGGCCCCAAGAGGTATAGATAAGACCAGTAGGTACAAGTCATGAGGAAGTAACTCTCACCCTAACATATACAAAAATGCTTTTTCTTAACAATGATGGCACAAGAGATGATTATTCATTTTAGTGGTATGCTACATCCCCAAAGTTTTTATAAGAAAGAAGGCTGGGACACTACTTGAAGGGGAGTGAGTGCACTAACTTTTGGATAGCAGCCATGAGTGGCATTGTGAAAGCAGCAACAGACTAAAGGGTAAAATTGTTCCAGACACTAGAAATAACTTGGCAACATAAGAAGTTGACCAAAGAGGCCAGTGTGTTCAAACTTCATACTAGGAAAAACCCATCACAGGATAGAAAAGGATCATCTCTCTGTTCATGATGAGGATGTCAGGGGAAGCACACTTATTTTAGTTCTTCAAGGATATACATAAGGTAGAAGGATGGATGTTGAAATCATAACCATATCGCACTGTCTTCATTAATGTGGCTCTGCTGCCTTTTACTATCTTCATTAGCACTTGTTTACTTTTCCAGGATTGTCTTTGGGATTGCACCCTAAGATTCCTTGAATCTCTGGCTCAAAATCCTCATCTGCTGTTTCCAACAATTTTGATTCTTACCTAATTCTAATCCAGTCCTTAGATTGAAAGAACTACATTAAGCCAGATGTCCAAATCTCTGAGACACTGGGAAGCTTTGTAAAGTTCTCTCTGCCTGTTAAGCAATACATTCAGCTTTGTCTCATCAAAAGGTTTAGTTGTAATGTTTTGGGGGCCAGCTTTTGACAAAGGCAGCTAGAGAAGAGTGGTACCAAATAAAATGATTACAGAGAGAAGTTAGAAATCAACACATATATAAGGAAAATTAAAGTAATAAGACACGAATAACTCAGCAAATGACAGTGATGATAGACATCAGAAGTTAAGGTGGTAAGTGCAGGAAATGCATGATAAGAAATAAAGAAAACAATTGTGTGTCCTTGTGTGTTTGTGTTTAGGAAAAAAGTGGAACTTGGATTATGCTGGTTTTGTTATCTAACAGATGACAAACTCATATCCCTCCATGTGACATATGTAAGCGCTGGCATAGCAGGCTTAACGATAGAGCCAGACAAATAAATCAGACATGGAAAATGCCAGGTGTTGTGATTAAATTTTGGTGATGCACAGTTCCTTGACATTTGCTTTTGTACTTGCCCTTTCCCCTTTGTTTTTTGGCAAGAGTGCAAAGGTAGGAGGGAGATGGAGGAAGCCATAGGACAAGCTGCTTGTTATTATAGTAAAACTCCATAAAGTGGAGTTTTCAACGCTTGAAAGAGAACAGGAAGATATCCAAGTGAGTAATAAAGAATCTTTTTTCTTTATTTGCTTTTCAATGGTAACAAACACACGTCTTGTATTTCTTACTCTCCTCACCATTCTATTTTCTCTTGAACTACTTTTGCTTCAGCTTTTTAAAAGCCCATATGTGTTCTGAGTTCTTACAATTATAGCTGAATAAAATCCAAAGTCAAAGAATATAAAATGTGAATGGTGTGGTTTTGAAGTGAGAAAGTATGAGTCAGACACACTTGCAGAAGACACTGAGAGATAAGTTTAAGGCAGATGATTAACAAAAAGACTTGGAGAAAAACCATAAAGATTCACTAAGATAAGATCAAATCACCAATAAGAAGTTAGAATAGCACCTATATGAAGGCAGGATATCTATAATTGTTTAAATAGAAACTAGAATGTAAATTAGGAAACAAAAAAGCCACTACTTATTATCTGTGGTATAATAGATACAGAAAAATTGCTTATGAAATAATACAAAGGTATACAATAAGTATAATTTAACACAATAGATAGACATAGAATATCCAACCCAAGATAAGATTGTGGAATACAATTTTTGTGTACAATTCTGTAATAAAAGGTACATATTATTTTTTAATGCTATGTGTAAAGTATTTTACAGAATATGTGAATGGTATTTTTTACTTGCTCTCATTCTTTGAAGAATTGTGAAGGAGCAAAGAAACCTAAAGCAACAGAAAATGGGATATCAAACTTGACTATGATAAGACAGCCAAAAAGTGGAAAAGAAGAGAGAATTTATCCACTGCATCTCATCTCCAGGTGGTGTTAACCCCCTGCTGGGTTGCACAAGTATGGATGGGTGGCACAAGCAGGGAGCTCTCCAGGTGACATTAATACAGAAGCCTCTAATGGTGTCTTAGTCCATTTGGGCTGATCTAACAGAATACTGAGTGGCTTATGAACACCCAACATTGATGCCTCACCATTCTAGAGACTGGGCATCCAAGATGAAAGCACCACAGATTGGTTCATAGATGGCACCTTCTCTCTGTGTCCTCACATGGGCGAAGGGATCAGAGAGCTCTCTGAGGTCTCTTTTACACGAGCACCAGTCTCATTTATCATGACCTAATCACCTCCCAGAGGCCCCACCTCCAAATACCATCATCTTGGGGATTATGTTTCAACATATGCATTTTAAGGGGACACAAACATTTCATCTATGGCAGTGGTTCTCAACCTTCCTAATGCCGCGACCCTTTAATACAGTTCTTCATGTTGTGGTGACCCCCAACCATAAAATTATTTTCGTTGCTACTTCATAACTGTAATTTTGCTACTGTTATGAATCGTAATGTAAATATCTGATATGCAGGATGTATTTTCATTGTTACAAATTGAACATAATTAAAGCATAGTGATCAATCACAAAAACAATATGTAATTATATATGTGTTTTCCGATGGTCTTAGGCGACCCCTGTGAAAGGGTCGTTCGACCCCCAAAGGGGTCTCGACCCACAGGTTGAGAACCCCTGATCTATGGCATGCAAGAGGCAAAAAAGCAGTGCAGGTTGAAGGCAATGCAGAGCTGGAACCAATGAAAGGGAGTCTAAGAGGATCTGAAATGTACCCAAGAAGAGCTGATACAGACAGAACTCAAAGCCATGATGCAGGATTGAGAGCATGAAGTCTGAGAGGAGAGAGAAACTTGGAGTCCTGGGTCACTCCAATGTCTCGAAGTCAGAAAAGTAAGGCATAAGGAGGTGGAATGAAAGCTGAGGCAACATGAAGTTCCACAAACTGAATTAAGAAAGAAACTGAATGTATTTGCTATGCTGTACTTTACATCCCCATGACTATCTTGTAACTACCAACTTGTACTTCTTAATCCCGTCACCTTTTCACCCAGCCTCTCAACACCCCACCCATCTGACAACCTTCATTCTGTTCTCTTCATCTGTTTGTTTCTGTTTTGTTTGTTCATTTATTTTTGTCTTTTAGATTCCTCATATAAATGAAGTCATATGCTGTACACCTGAAACTAATATTATAATGCATGTCAACTGTAATCGGAAAAACTTAAAATTAAAGTGATTGTATGTCCGCTATATAGGGTGGGGGCAAAAGTAGGTTTATGGTTGTGAGTATGGGGAACAGAATTTGTTCTTGTATTTTTAAATTAATTATTTTATTATTTTTCATATGAAGAACTGTAAACCTACTTTTGCCCCACCCTGTACTTTAATAGGAGGAAAGAAGGAGGGAAGGAAGAAAGGAAGGAGAGAAGGAAGAAAGGAAAAGAAAGAAAGAGAAACTAAAGGGGAGAGAATGATCAACAATGTCAAATGCAGCTGAGAGATCAACTAAGAAAAGAACTGATGGATACAGCAACAATGTGAAAGTTATTGGTGACTTTGTCAAGAGCAGCAGGCAAGAGCTTACTGGGAGTTCAAGACCAAATGGGAAGAGAGGAATTTGGGAAAGTGATTATAAGTGAGCTTTTCCAAGAGTTTTGGGGGGGGGGGGGGGGGGGAAGTGGGAGAAAAGCTGAACATAGCTGTGGGTTCAAAGGAGCTTCTTTTTTTAAGAAGAAAGAAAATGATGACATATTTGTAAGTTCAAGAGAATAACCTGAAGAAAGGCAAAGATGAATAATGGATAAGAGGAGGAAATTGCTGCAGGATTACCCTTGAGTGGGTGAAGGGGATGTACTGTAGTGACCCGGGGGAGGAGTTGCAGGACAGTTCTTTTATTTTCACTGGAGATGAGGCTGAGTATAAGCAATCACAGAGTTGCATAGGTGGGTGTTCACAGTGGGGGAGTGTAAGGAAGTGCTGTTTGGATTGCTCCGATTTTCTTTGAGATGTAGAAAAGAGCCATGTGCTGAAAATGAGTATAGGGTAGAGAGTAAGTACTGGAGGCTCAAGGAGCGAGGAGATGTACCAGAATAGCCCTGTAGGAGACGTCAATGAGCTAGGAAGTAAATGAACTCGGGACAACTGCATCACAGGGACACACTCACAGCCCCGGGGGAATGACTTGATGCCAGTGGCACAGACTCTGGAGCCAGGGAGCCTGATTGAGAGCAGCCTTCACCACACCACCCCTTACCTATGTGATCTGTGCAAGTTAGTTAACCTCTCTGCTCCTCCCTTTTCTGCTCCATAAAATTCATAATAATAATAATAATACTGGCCTCATAGAAAAGAGAATTAGATGACTATTCATATATATATATATACATATATCATAGAATTTTGTCTGAAACAATTATTTTTATATGTGATAGCTATTATCTATATTGCTACTAATGACAATGAATTTAAATTCAACATAAACACCAAAGATAAACATTTATCAAAGTTATTAAACTCCTCCCTCTCTCACCACCTAACAATACAATGTTACTAAGTCCTGTGAATTGTAACTTTTTTTTCAAATATCACATTGCATCACATAAAATTTCTGATATATAATAAAATTGCTGATTTTATATAATAACTATATACAGTTTGACCTATATGTCTTCTAATTTGTGTCAGACCAACTTTAGATGAGGGACCCAAGGCCTAGTAGACTGGGATTTTCATGGTGCTTTATTGGCAAGTTTCTTTAAATAACAAAATATATCTGCTTTTGTAACCTTTCTTATCTTTTTCCATCACCATCTGTATTTTATTCTAGAACTTCATGACATTCACATGCACACAATCTCTTAAAAGCTTTCTTTTAAAAAAATCACTGGCAAAACATATTTTTCTAAATAGAAGAAAGAGGCATCTAAGTCCATCAGGAGACAAATGAATGATGAGCTCTCAGAAGCTGAAAGGAAAGTGATGGATTCACTGGGTAGAATGATCAATTGAGCCCTGAAGGAAGAAAAGGGAACTTCAGCAAAGACCACCCCCAGGCAGAAGCCTGAAACACAGATTTCCCGGAGAAACATCACAAAGATGAGTGATGAATTGCAGGCGAGGCAAACCCTGGAAACAACAACGATCAAAAAACCCTTAAAAAAGTCTCCTTTCACAACACACACACACACACACACACACACACACACACACACACACACACACCAATTCCAAGACAGAATGGCTTGCATTGTTTTTCCTGAGCCACATACCACACCGAGGGCCACTAAATCAAACACAGGAAGGTCCATCCTGGAAACTTCTAATCTTGGTGATATTGCAGTTACTCCAGTTTCAGCCAAAGCAGTCAATTAGAAAGGAACCCAAATGCTTGGGAACAGGTTTATATACCTGCTGGATAATAATGTGGCTAGTTTCTGAAGAGGGAAAATATCATATAGATTTAATCTGCTGCTTGGACTGTAAGGAAGCCGGTGTTTGCTGTCCCCACGAACCGCCTTCCTTTTACCCTGAGAGAATGGCAGGCAGATGCGCAGGTTGTGAAGTCTCCCTGAGCTCGAGGATAGCATTTCACACACATAATCAGTTCTAAAATATGCAAACTTCTGCCATGTTTACACAGGGACAATTCTATTTTCTAACTTAAAATAGAAAAAATATATTTCCAGAAGAATTCAGTACCAGAGTACTTTGTTTGAAAGTTGAGGTGCCAAGATGCATAATGCATAGGTAATTTATGAGATTTCTACGCATTTTAATTGCCAGATTCAAACTGAATAAACTATATTAATGAAAATGCAGGCAGTTGCAGTAACCCTTGGCTTAATCCACTTTTAACAAGTATTGACAGGCTCTTTTTTATCAGGAAGGCAATAATCACACACCATCTGCTGCCAGTTAAGTGGAAGTAATTCAATTGTTAAATTACAAATGTAAAGGACTGAGTTATAAATATGTTTGATTAAAATGGACCCTGGGAAGATTTCTTTTGGTAGTGTCTGCTGCAGCTAGCTCTCAATCAGTTAAGGGTGGATAATTCAGTTTTTTTCCTTCTTTCTCCCTCACACTTTGCAATTTCAGTGTATGAGCACTTTTGCCAGAGAATGGGCAAAATGAGTAATGATGTATATCCATTGATCCCTGCCAGGTGTATGACTCCATATTAAAAACAGTAATATCCCACATTCTTTGGCCTTGTTTTTAATGACAAAAAAATGACTAGAATACTATCCTATCTAATAAAAGACAAAAGGGTAATTAACCGTACCTCCACTACGCTTCCCATTGGCTAATCAGCGCCATATGCAAATTAGCCGCCATCCAGGATGGCGGCTAATAGGGGCAGCTGGGCTTAGGCAGCACTATCGCGTCACCTAAGCCCCGCCCCAGCCGGGGCCCCTGTGTGCCGCCTAAGCCCCGCCCCCAGCCAGGACCCCCATGTGCCACCTAAGCCCCGCTGCCAGCTGGGACCCCATTGCGATTCCAGAGCAGGCAAGTGCAGAGGGCGGTTGGCCCCCAGGTGGGCCTGCTCCTGGGATTGCCATAGCGATCCCAGAGCAGCCAAGTGCGGAGGGCAGCAGGCCCCCAGGTGGGCCTGCTGCTGGGATCGCCATGGTGATCACAGATCTGGCAAGTGCAGAGGACGGCGGGCCCCCAGGTGGGCCTGCTCTTGGGATCGATCTCAGAGCAGGAAAGTTCCCCACAGGCAGCACCCAGCAGGCCTGCCCCGGGGTCTCTGAAGTGATCCGGTGATCCATGAGCAGGAAAGCGCAGCCTGCAGGCAGCACC
>NW_005363130.1:163933-172563 GCF_000412655.1 Myotis brandtii | reverse complement strand
TCGACCCTGCCTTGAGTGTGACAGGGGGCAGTGCCCCAACCCCCCAATCGGCCCTACCCTGAGCGTGAGTGAGGGTGGCATCGCAACCTCCCGATCCGCCCTGCTCTGTGCATGATGGGGCGGCGCTCCAACTCCCCAATCGGCCCTGCTCTGAGCCTGACCAGGGGCTGCACTTAGGGATTGGGCCTGCCCTCTGCCACCCAGGAGCAGGCCTAAGCCAGCAGGTCGTTATCTCCCGAGGGGTCCCAGACTGCGAGAGGGCACAGGCCGGGCTGGGGGACCCCCCGCCCCCCGAGTGCACAAATTTTTGTGCACCGGGCCTCTAGTCTTGTATAATAAAAGCCCAGCGACCAAAACAGTGGAATGACCAGAGACCAGAACACCATGACCCCTCACCCCAGCTGGCCCTGCCCTCCAGGGAGCATTTAGGGGCAATCATGCAGGCAGACCAGTGGTTAGGGGTGATCAGGCAGGCAGGCGAGCAGTTAGGGGCGATCAGGCAGGCATAGTGGTTAGGAGCAATCAGGCAGGCGGGTGAATGGTTACAGGCAGGCAGGCAAGTGGTTAGGGGCAATCAGGCAGGCAGGCAAGTGGTTAGAGGTGATCAGGCAGATAAGCAGTTAGGAGCAAGTAGTCCCAGATTGCGAGAGGGATGTCCGACTGCCAGTTTAGGCTCAATCCACAGGGATCCCTGTGGGATCGGGCCTAAACCAGCAGTCGGACATCCCCTGAAAGGTCCCAGATTGCGAGAGGGTGCAGGCTGGGCTGAGGGACACCCTTCCAAAGCACGAATTTCATGCACCGGGCCTCTAGTACAATAATAAAAGCCCCCCATATGCTAAATGTAAAACTGTATATTTCATTGGATATATGTGTTCAGATTAATAAATTTCTGGACTTACAGACCTATTTAGTAGATGAAATTGCTATTATTCACTGCTTCTTAACTTACTCAATTCTCTTTGAATTCATTTGTGAAATTTATTGAGTCAATTTATAAAAATATGTAAGAATTTTAGTTAAACATAGCAGATAGCCACTTTGATTCCTAAGCTAACTAATAAAGATAAAAGACCAAAAGATATAAATGCAAAAGTACAAAGAAATTAGGAAAGATGATCATAGCAGAAATGAGGTTCCAACAAAATTTTGAAAGATGGAAAGTAGATGGAGAGATTGTAAATGACTTAGCAAAGAGGAGGATAAAAGTTAGTGTCTCACAGAAATCCTGAGAATTTCAGCCTTTGGAGGCACTGACACCTTGGAAAGCAGCGTCAAGTTGCAGGAATACAAAATAGGACTTCATTAAAATCTGGTTTACAAATCTTAGACGTTCAGATCTCTCTAGCCCAGCACAGCCAGGCCCCTGTCCTTTATTCTAATCCTTTCTCCTCCATTTGGCATTATACAGAGACCAAAGGTTGGCCTCTACAGAATCCTAGACCCTGGCAGTGCCCTCGGCAATCCCTTGGATCTGTCTGTTGCTTCAACAGTATTTGGACCGAACAGACCCAGCCTCCTACCACCCTCCAACCTCTTTTCTTGTAACCACCTTCGGAAGCACCTCAGCCATCTTCAGCCTACAAGGCCAGCCAACACTGTTTTTGACCTTAATTCCTTACTGCTGAACAACCATAAGATCCCAAATCCATCAGAATCATTCCACTGAGGTGGAGGCTGCTGTCAACCACCTGGTCAACCTGCATTGGTGAGCCTCCTACACCTCCTTCTCTCTGAGCTTCTGTTTCCCCTGCAACAATGTGGCTCTGGGGGGCCTGGGACACTTCGATGAGTTGTCAGAGAAGTGTGAGGGTGCTGAGCATGTCTTAAAGATACAGAACCAGTACTGCAGCAGCGCCCTCTTCCAGGACATGCTGAAGCCTCCCCAACATAAGTGGGGCAAAACTCGCCATGGCCTTGGAGAGGAACCTGAACAGACCCTTTTGGATCTGCATGCTCTGTGACTTCCTGGAGAACCACTTCCTAGATGAAGAGGTGAAACTCATCAAGAAGATGGGTGTCACTTGACTCACCTCCACAGGCTGGCCAGCCCCCAGGCTGGGCTGGGGCAAGTATCTCTTTGAAAGGCTCATCCTCAAGCATAACTAGGAGCCTTTGGAGCCCAGAGGCCTTTGAGAGGCCCTCTGCATTCATTCCCCTGGTATCTGGCTTTTGTCTGAGCATCTCCCTGAAATCATTTTAACAACTCTGGAGCCCTCTCCCATTCATTGGACCAAATGGAAACAATAAAGCTTTTTGCAGGAAAAAAAAAAATTCTAGACTCTCCAAATAGCTTTTAATTGTGTCATTTTTTAAAAGCCTGCATAGCAAAGTGCTCAATAGTGTCCATCTGTCTCTCCAGACCGCCCTCCTTCCTTCTCCACCCTGCTGTGTGACCCAGGAGGCCAAGCCCTGGAGACAAGTCACCCAGGCTCCCCATTCCTGCCACCCATGTGGATTAGCTGAACGGAAGGTGCCAGCCAGAATAAAGAAAATCCACCAGAAAGTAGATCAAAGCACAAAATAGAAAAATAAAAGAAAATTTGAGCACTGACCCAGGACATCCAACATCCCACTAATAAGTATTCCAAAAAAGGAGAGCAGAGAATACTAAGAGTGTAAATTATCAAGAAAATAATTTAAGAAATCAGGGAATCTGGATGAGGAATATATGTAAAAATTATTTGTATTATTTTTGCAACATTTTTGTAATTTTATCATTCCAAAATGAAAAGTTTACATATATGTGCACATAGCACATATAAAATTATATTTGACGATATATGTCTACGTAAGAAAAATAACATTTTTGTAATTTTATCATTCCAAAATGAAAAGTTACATATATATGCACATAGCACATATAAAATTATATTTGATGATATATGTCTAAGTAAGAAAAACATATTACATACAAAATATTGAAAAGGCACTGGACTTCTCAAACAGCTACAATGAGGATGTGAAAGCAATGAATCAATAATGTCAAAATGTTGAGGGAAAATTGCTTTTGACCTAGAATTGTAAACCTAGTAGAACTGTGAATCAATCTTTAAGTTTACAAAAAAAAATAGTTCAATACTGGTAAGTACTGAACATATATCATCAATGTTCTTTTCCTTAGGAAACTCCGATAAAATGTGTCATAGAATAACAAGGTAAAAAACCAAGAGAGGAAGACATGGGACCAGTTTGTGTGAACTCCCAGGATAGGAGCTGTTCAGTCTGCTGCTCACCTAGACAGCAGCCAGGCTGGGCAGGAGCACGGCTGAGGGCTACAGCAGGTTTCTAGGGGAAACAAAATGGAAATTGTGGGTTAAACGAGGTGTTGAATATTTGGAAAATTGTTGGTCTAGTGAGTATTTGGTGGAAAATGGAAATGGGTAAAGAAAAAAACCAGGCAAATGGGGGGAAAAAATGAGGCTGCTTTTAATTCCAGAAAAAAAAAGGGGTTGTGCCAGAAAGAAAATTATTGACAGTACAGTATTCACATAAGACTGTGAGCACTGATTATTGGTAATAAAATTATACCAAGATGATGGGGGTGGTGGCAAATGAGTGAAGCGGTCTAAGAGAGGCACATTATCAATCATCATAACAGCATTTGCATGTTGTTTAACAATATGGATGTAAATGTTAGAAGAAACAGCAAGAAACTTTGTAGAAAGTTATTGCCTTTGTAGAAAGAGGTGAAAGGCTGACAAGGGTTAGGGTGGCAGATGCCTGATATTTAGGGTGAGCTTGACATTTGAATATTAAGTGCATATGTTACATTCATAAAAATAAAATTAATTTAAAATTAATTAATTATATGTCTTTTCACTTTCAGTAAAATATATTTGGATCTATATTACTTGTAAATATATTTATAGATGAACTTCATTACCTTCAAGGAGCTCTGTGAAATAAATAACTTGTGAATGGAAATAATGATGTACCTCGAATTACCTAGACCCATGCTCATACCTCCTTAGATTTTCCAGGATAATCATCATTTCAAATATTTTATCCCACTATCCTGATAAGTATGCTTATGCTTTTCAGATAATGTGGCCTCATTTTCTGATGGAAAAATTGTTACTCTAAATATATTTTTAACCTACCACTAATTTAACTTAGGCATATCAAAAACCTTATGCTGTGCTACCATGAACCTTTCACAGGAGAACCAGAAACATCTATTGCCTATATCATCAGTGTGATAAAGGTCACCACCTTCAGACAAAACAATCCTCATGCTGTTTTAGCCTTGGCATTTAAAGAACGACAGCTACCATTCTAGAAATATAGATCAATTTTGAAATCGCCTACCACAGTTTGCTTAACCTTTACAGATAGCTAAATCATAAGGTGTGTTGAAAGTGAAGAACTTTAAAAGAGAATAAATAAATGGTGGATGATGAGGCAAGGGGGGAAAAAGAAACAACAATGGTTTCATACCCATTGATTTATAGGATTCTCTTCACTAAATTAAATAGATCACGTGCCCTTTACAGATAAGGAAACTAAGACATAAAAAGTTTTTAAAGTGACAAGGATCGTAGATCAACTTAATCGAGCAATTATTGAGCTGCTATTTACAAGGTGTAGTACCACCACACTAGGAATACAATGGTGATGGTTTTCAAGGATCTTACAAAGTCAGGGAGAACAGATAATAAATCACTAATGGATAAGGAGAGGTAGCTTACCAGGACTTCTGGGAAAGCTAGCAACTAAACTGAAACCTGTAAAACAAATTAGAATTAACTAGGCAAAACAAGTTAGCTTTCATTCTAGTAATATTGCTTTAGTCTGTGTTAATAAGTATTTTAGAGGGTGCCCAATATATGCAATGCATAGATCCCAAGTGAATGTGTCCTTAACAAAATTCAAATGGTGAAGCCCCAACCTATTTGGAGGTGGGGCCTTTGAGAATTCATTAGGTATAGAGGAGATTATGCGGTCCCACGTTGGGATTAATCTATAATAATAAAAGCGTAATATGCTAATTCAACCAGATAGCCAAACGACCTTCCGGATGACCTTCCAGACGAAGCTGAGGCTGTGAGGGCCGAAGCAAGCCACCACAGCTGCGAGGGCCGAGCCTCTTGCACGAATTTTGTGCATCAGGCCTCTGGTGTCTTTATAAGAGAGAAAGAGTCCAGAGCTCTCTCTCTGTTTCCCCACCATGTGAAGACACAGTGAAATGGCAGCCAGCCAGGAAGAGGGTTCTCACCAGGCACCAAATCAGCTATCACCTTCAGCTTGGACTTCTAGCCTTAAGATCCTGTCATTTAAGCTGCTCAGTCTATGGTACTTTGTTATGGTAGGCCAAGCTGACTAATACACCATTTTTTTTTAAATAAAATGTAAAACCTACCTAGCAAGGCAGGATAGAAATAAAACAAATTAATAAGTCAGAAACAGGCAGAACTAGATAACATGACCTGGATTTGAATCCAAATTCTTCGAGTGACTGAACCTCTCCAAGCCAGAGTGGTCACATCTCTAAATTAGTAACCACGTATGATGAGTATTAAATGCGCTAAGGAATGTGAAGCCCTGTAAAAGACAGGAGAAATGATAACCATTACTATTATGATAATGAAAGGTGTCATGAGACAATAGCCAAGGACTAGTTAGTATAAATCACATGCACTAATTTTTCTCTTCAGCATCTTTGCTCTTCCCTCCCTTTGGAACATACTCTCAATACCTCTTCCCAGGCCCAACCTCCCATTATCTTTGAGATCTCCATTTATTGCCCCCTCCTTTGCCATCTTCCTGGAACTGCCCTGAATCAAAGGAAGCTCTCCTTACTCCTCCTCCTGGCACTATCTCAGCCAAGAACTTGATACCATATGAAACTGCCCATTTTAACTGAATACCCTTATTACCTACCTCCTCCTAATAGAATGTAAACTTTATGAAACTAGAAGCATTTTCTTATCCAGGGCCCTGTCCCAACACCCAAAACAGTATCTGGCACACAGTGGCAGCTCAATAAACATTTTAAACAAATACAGGTTGCTGGATTAAGAAAGTATAAATAAAAAAAGAAATAATTCAAAGGTTTGTGGGAAAGATGGCATCTACATAGAATCTTAACAGTATCTGTGGGGTTCACCTCAAAGAGACATTCTCTCCAGGAAGCCAGTGTCCACAATTTTAGGCGCTGTCCCCATAGAGCACTGATGGCGAACCTTTTGAGCTCGGTGTGTCAGCATTTTGAAAAACCCTAACTTAACTCTGGTGCCGTGTCACATATAGAAATTTTTTGACATTTGCAACCATAGTAAAACAAAGATTTATATTTTTGATATTTATTTTATAAATTTAAATGCCATTTAACAAAGAAAAATCAACCAAAAAAAAATGAGTTCACGTGTCACCTCTGACACGAGTGTCATAGGTTCACCATCACTGCCATAGAGCATTGGGATTTATCTTGATCTTGATACATATGAATGTGTAAGACCTTTTTATCTCACCCAGTGGTTTTTGTCAAGGGACAATACCATTTCTTTAGGGCGTATTGTTTTGTTTTATCTTGTTTGGGCTATAGGGTATTTTTTGACAAGTATATACAACGAATAGGACCTGGAGCATTTTGGTGACACATAAGACTTAAAAATGAGGGATGCTTGATGTCCTGAAGTGCATGGGCAATCTCTCACCATGAAGAATTACCTTGAAGAAAACACCAATGGCTCTCCCCTTAGAAATCCTGCAGGACTAAGCATCATAGATAGCTTCCCTGGCTGCTATGACTGAGTATCTGAGAATTGGGGATTTCCCTTTTAGAACCATTGTACCAATCTGTTGTCTGGCTGAAGAATTCTCTTCCCCGTGCTGCCATGTTTACATTTAGACAGGAAACATTCCCTGAACTGCCTCTTCCAAAATTTCCTCACTTCTGATTATGGTAAACCTCCAAGTTGTATATCTCATGCCTTTAAATCTGCAATATTTTAGTAAATATCTACCAAATTAATTTTCCCAAAATATAAAGGTCTCAAAAGGGATCAAACTAACAACATTAGAGCTTTAAAGAAAAAAAATTAAATAAGATTTTTAAAATAAATATACTCTGATAACTATGGAGGAAATTGAAGCAGTCATCAAAAATCTTCCAGCAAACAAAAGCCCTGGGTCAGATGGCTTCACAGGAGAGCTTTACAAAACATTCAAAGAAGAACTAAAACCTATCCTCCTCAGATTATTCCAAAACATTCAAGAGGAAGGAACACTTCCAAGCTATTTCTCTGAAGCCAGCAATACCCTAATCCCAAAGTCAGATAAAGACACCACAAAGAAAGAGAATTACAGCCCAATATCTCTGATGAACATAGATGCTAAAATCCTCAACAAAATCCTAGCAAATCAGATCCAGCATTACATTAGAAAGATCACACACCATGATCAAGTGGAATTTACTCTGGGGATGCAAGGATGGTACAATATCCGCAAATCAATAAATGTGATACATCGCATAAACAAATTAAGAGATAAAAGTCACATAATCATATCAATCAATGCAGAAAAAGCATTTCACAAAATTCAATACCCTTTCTTTTTAAAAACTCTCAGCAAAGTGGGAATAGAGGGATCATTTCTCAACATAATAAAAGCCTTATATGACAAACCTACAGCCAACATCATACTCAATGGGCAAAAACTAAAACCATTTCCTCTAAGAACAGGAACAAGACAGGGATGCCCACTTTCACCACTCCTGTTCAACATAGTACTGGACGTGATAGCCATAGCAATCAGACAAGGAGAAGAAATAAAAGGCATCCAAATTGGAAAAAAAGAAGTAAAATTGTCATTATTTGCAGATGACATAATATTGTATATAAAAAACCCTGAAGACTCCATCAAAAGAAGACTAGATTTAACAAATGAATTCGGCAATGTTGCAGAATACAAAATTAACACCCAGAAATTTATGGCTTTTTTTATACACCAATAATGAACTCACAGAAAGAGAAACAAGCGAAAAAAAATCCCATTTACCATTGCACCAAAAAAATTAAGATACCTAGGCATAAAATTAACTAAGGAGGTAAAAGACCTGTACTCAGAAAACTACAGGACATTGAAAAAACAGATAGAGGAAGACATAAACAAATGTAAGAACATATCGTGTTCATGGATTGGTAGAAACAACATTATTAAAATGTCCATACTACCCAAAGCAATCTATAGATTCAATGCATTCCCCATTAAAATACCAACGGAATATTTCACAGACCTAGAACAAACTCCAAAAATTCATATGGAATAAAAAAAGACCCAGAATGGCTGCAGCAATCCTGAGAAAGAAGAACAAAGTTGGAGGGATCACAATACTAGATATCAAGCTATATCACAAAGACACTGTTCTCAAAACTGCCTGGTACTGGCACAAAAACAGACATATAGACCAATGGAACAGAACAGAGAACCCAGAAATCAACCCAAACTATTATGCTCAATGAATATTTGACAAAGGAGGCAGGAACATACAATGGAGTCAAGACAGTCTCGTCATTAAATGGTGTTGGGAAAATTGGACCGATACATGCAAAAAAATGAAACTAGACCACCAACTTACACCATACACAAAAATAAACTCAAAATGGATAAAGGACTTAAGAGTAAGA
>NW_005363130.1:142136-163483 GCF_000412655.1 Myotis brandtii | reverse complement strand
ATAGCAGCACAATTCACCATAGCTAAGATTTGGAAACAGCCTAAGTGCCCATCAGCAGATGAGTGGATTAGAAAACTGTGATACATCTACACAATGGAATACTATACTGCGGTAAAAAAGAAGGAACTCTTGCCTTGTGCAACAGCATGGATGGAACTGGAGAGCATTATGCTAAGTGAAATAAGCCAGTCCGAGAAAGATAAATACCTCATTATTTCATTCATTTGTGGAATATAGAGAACAACATAGACTGATGAATAAAAATAGATCCAGAGACAGAGCATCGAACAGGCTGTCAAACTCAGAGGGACGGCAGGGGAGCGGGGAGTGGGGGAGGATTAAGAGATCAACGAAAGGACTTGTATGCATGCATATGAGCATAACCAATGGATGCAGACAGTATGGGGGGGGCGGTGAGGGCATGTGCTGGAGGGTGAGGGTGGCCAGGGAGAGGTCAATGGGGGGAAAGGAGTATTACTATATGTAATACTTTAAACAATAAAGAATTAAAAAAATAAAATAGATGTACTAAATTACTATTAATACATATTAGTAGGATTTGAGTAGATTCAATCTGCAGAAAGAGGTAACATAATCAGATATTTCATTTACTCAATATATATTTTCTTGAGTTCTTAGTTGTAGAAGCACTGGATTAGGAGTATAGGTGACATAAGCATATGCCTTAATAAGTTTGGGCTACTATAACAAAAATATAAGCTGGGTAGCTTAAACAAAAAAATTTACTTCTCGCAGTCTTGAAATCAGGAATCGGGCGCTAACATGGTCAAATTCTTGGTGAAGGCCCTCTCTCTGGTTTGCAGATGGTGATCTTC
Source organism: Myotis brandtii (assembly GCF_000412655.1). Classification (NCBI taxonomy): domain Eukaryota; kingdom Metazoa; phylum Chordata; class Mammalia; order Chiroptera; family Vespertilionidae; genus Myotis; species Myotis brandtii. The sequence goes on along the minus strand of NW_005363130.1, from coordinate 162,647 downwards.
TTGCTGTATCTTCAATGGCAGAGAGCAGAGAGAGGAAGCAAGTTCTATCACATCTCTTTTTATAACCCATTTACGAGGGCTCCACCTTCATGTCCTAATTATCTTCCAAACATCCCACCTCCTAATAGTATTACTTTGGGGAATAGGATTTCCATTTATGAATTTTAGGGGGGACACAAACATTCATACCATAATAACACAGTGGAATTGGATCCTTGCACTGATGACACTAGGAGACTTATCAATTGATCTCCCATGATTTTGCTCATCTTATGAGCAGAAGTACTAACTACCTTTATATTCCAGGCTCTTTTGAAGGATGTTGATAGAATGACCAGTCTTGAAAGACAGAGAGAATAGAGAGCAGAATTGCTGATTGTTTAGTATAAAAATATAATGTCTTCCTCTAGAGCAAAAATCTAGAAGACTTATTTGTAGCCCATTATAATCTTCAGATTTCCTAAGTTTTTTATTCATTCCTCAAATGTGGCACAAAGCCCCTGACTAGACAGAATCCTCCGAGGGCTTCATGTGTTACTCCTACAGGACTCGGGGAGCAAGAAGAACTAACAAAACAAAGCTCATGCTTCCTGCTATGGCATAAGTATTAAAAGTCCTTTGTCTCTGATTCATGAGTCTCATGTCTTCTGCCAGCACCCATAAAATTGTGAATTGCTAATTTATCATGCAATTAGAATAACTCCTCAGACTAGTTCTTGACATTACAAAAGAACAATTACAGTATAAACTAGCATATAGCCTACACCTTGAACAGTATAATAAAATTGTATCAGAGGTGAGAAAAAAAAATGTCCTCAGTAACATTTGAATAAGATCTAAAAGACAAATGTTTAAATGTCTAAGGAATATATTTCAAACAGAAAGAAATGTCACGCATAAAAGTACTGAATTGGGAGATATGATACAATTTTAGGAAGTGACAATTCTTTGGGATGAACTACAAAGTTGATAAAAATAAAGCTAACTATAAGGCACTGTTTTCTGGCATGCAATGTTTATTCCAGGAACTGAGACTGGAGAATAAATGATTTTTTATTCTCAGAGGCCACTGAATACTTAGAATTTGTACCTTCTGCTTTTGGAAATATTGACTGCCTCCAAGATACAGACTAGCTGCATAGCAAGTCTCAGTTCATATCAGCACTCATTTGGAAAGCTGAAACAGACTCCTCGCTGGTTCCCTAACTTCTGCGTTTGTCCTACCCACCACACCACATTCCTTTCTTCACAAATTGGTCAGAAAACTCTTTTAAAATTGAAAATCAGATCCAATTACTCGTTGTTTAACAGTTCAAGGACTTTCAATCAAACATGGATTTGATTTTCAATCAAACATTGGTAGTTTTCAATCAAAACTACCAATCTTGTTTTGGTTACCTCCCTCAGTCATTCTGAAATGGCTGGAGGCTCAGTGTGGACAAGTCTGAGTTAAAAACTCAGAGACCCAGACATGGGAGGAGGAGTCATACTTCTGTGAGTTTTACCTCCAGGAGCTCTACCAAGTTTTCACAGTGAAGATGAGAGAAAAATCCCCTTGGACTTTTGGTAAGGGTGGGAATAGTAACCACTTAATAGGGGACAGTCCTCAAGAGTAACTATTTTATCAGAGCCTCATTTATTGTGGTTTTATCAGAGCTGAAACAACCTTTGGAAGGGAAATTCCCAAGTCCAGTCCCCTCTAGCCATCTTGTACCATCTCAGGGAAAAATAATAGATGACAGATGATAGATAGATAGATAGATAGATAGATAGATAGATAGATAGATAGATAAAGAAACACTTATAAAGTTCAGAACCCAGGGCACAGGCTCACTAAAAGACTGAGACCTAATTACAGGACTATAGGATGCTTCCCCACACTCACCCCCTTAATTGCTGAAGTTCCTTTTACCCAGTACATCATATCTGGCTATCAGGGGAAAATTAAAAAGGCATACTAAAAGGCAAAAAAAAAACACAAAAAAATAAAAGCAAAAACAAAACAAACAAACAAACAAAAAACCAGATTGAAGAGACTGAGCAATCATCAGAAACAGAATCAGATATGGCAGGAATGTTAGAATTATCAGACTGTGGATTTAAAACAAGTATGATTAATGTCCTAAGGATTCTAATAAAAAAGTAAACAACATGTAAATACAGATGGGAAATGTAAGCAGAGAGATGGAGATTCTAAGAATTAAGAAATACTGGAGATAAAAAAACAACAACACTGTAACAGAAAATTTAAAATGCCTTTAATAGGCTCATTAGTAGGCTGGTCTTGTCTGTAGACAGAATCTCTGAGCCTGAGGATATGTTGATAGAAATTGCCAAAACTGAAAAATAATGTCCCACAACTCCCCAAAGTTGATAAGAGATGTCAACTTATACATTTAAGAAGTGCATCAAGCCCCAAGCAGGATAAACACAAAGAAAGCACAATCACATAGCTAAAATCAAAAGAAAAGAGAAATTCTTGAAGCAGCATAAGAAACATGATTTAAAAAGTTATTGTTAACTACTCATTATTAACAACAGAGTCTAAAAGACAATGGAACAATATTAAGTGCCAACAGAAAAAAAAAGAACCACCAACTCAGCATTCTATATCCAGTAAACCTATCCCTCAAGAATAGAGGTGAAACAGACATTTCAGATTATTAATAAAATGTAAAAATTCAGCACTAACAAAGCTTCATTATAAGAAACATTAATAGAAATACGTACCTCAAGCTGAAGGCAAATACACCAGGTGATAATTGGTGGAAAAGGGATAAGAATATTAGTGCATTATCTATAACAGACCACTCCAAATCTTAGTAGCTTAGTATAAAAATGTATTCTTCTCTCCCAAGGACCTGTAGCTTAACTGGGATCATCTGAGCAATACTTACTTGGGATCTTTCAGGTATGTGGCTGCAGTCAGGTGACAGGGAAGGCTAGAGTCAGTTAAAAACACAAGTAGCAAGATCGTTAAGATGACTCACTTTACGGCTGGCAGTTGATGTTGCTGCTGGCTAGGAGCTTACTTAAGACTTCTCCACATGGCTTGGGCTTCTCACAGCATAGTGGCTGAGTTATAAGAGGGAATGTTTCAAGAAACTCAGGTAGAAGCTGCAGGGGTTTTTATGTGCTAGCATTGGAAGATGAAAAACATTATTTTCGCTGTGTGTTATTGATCAAGCATTAATATCATCCCCAAGTTATGTGGATTAGAAATTAGACTCCATATTTCAATAGAAGTAGTAGCAAAAGTAAGTATTTATGCCCATGTTTAATTTGTCACAAAAATATAAAACATAATCCATCACAAAGTATCTTAATTTCTTTGTCATAATAGTTTAAAACAAAAATTATAATATATTACAGAAGTTATAATGTATGTAGTTGTAATGTATGCTACAATTACAAGGAAGAGAAAGGAGCAAATAGTATTAAGCCAGTGAAAGATTCCTATTTCTTAATGGATTAGTACAATATTAACTCTAAATAAGCTTTTATTAAAGACTAGTGGCCTGGTGCATGGATTTGTGCACATTGAAAGAAAATTAATTAGAAGAAAGATTCATGCGGTAATTACGTTACTGCAAAAAAATTACATGTCAAGATAGTATATATGATAAATTATTATAAAATTAAAATACAAAATATTTTAATATCACTATTCGCCCTTTCTCTATTTGCTATGATTTTGATATTGATGTGTCAATATCACATTGCCCGAGGTTTGCAAATACGGGGATGCTACAGAATTGGACTTGATGGTATGATGACTTTACCACCCATTCGAACCCAAAAAGCTTTTTTGTTGTTGTTTTTTTATTCATCAAAACAAAAAAATAAAGGAAAATAAAACAAAAAAACTTCTAAATCATTATGCACATCTATAATAGAAGTATCAGAGATGAAAGAAAATTAGTAAAATGTCTATAAAATAATATATAAATTGATTAATAAACAATAACATCTAAATCATATACATATATGTAAAACAAATCAAATTAAAATAATTAAAAAATAATAATACTGCTACTACTACTATTATTAATATTAAAAAATAATAAAAGAACAATAAAAGATAAAATGAAGAAATGTGTCCGCTATTGAAGACCGATCAATAAATCACGATGTGGTTCAGGTTGAATGTCAACAAAAACAACCAAATTCATGATCGACAATGACAGATCGAAACACACGCATGCCATTGGTGCCAGCGAGAGCTTTATATGTATTGCACAGGAGTGAGTAAACGTTTACTTTTAAATTGCCAGTGCGCATCATTTGTACCACACATACATAAATAAATGTTCTTTTTTTAATTTAAAGACTTTTATAAATATTTAAAAATAAAATTAACATAAAATGTTATATAATCTATTTAGAAATATTATCAAAGATTAACGTTGACTGTTTCAATTGAATTGTAAACGTTTTTGGCTGTGTTTTGTGCTGTTAAGATGCTTGTCATTTGTTAATTCTATACGCTTTTCATTTGTTTTATTTGAAGTGTCACAATTTGATATTTATTTAATAACTAGTGGCCCAGTGCAGAAATTTGTGCTCATTAAACAGAAATTAATTAGAAGAAATATTTTAATATCGCTACTTGCCCTTTCTCTATAATAGAAGTGTAAACCAAATTCACGATGGACAATGACAGATCGAAACACACACATGCGATTGGCACCAGTGAGAGCTATATATGTATAGTGCATGGGTGAGTCAACTTAGCCATATATATATATATAGAATAAACTTGCTTAATTTGACCTGCTTTGTGCTTTAGCTAAACTTTTTCCAGCCCAGTGAAGCACCCCCACTTCTCTTTTAGGTAATTATCAGCAACACAGCAATAAATATCAACATGAAGCAGATTATTATTGTAGATCATGCAGGGAGAACAAAGGGTAAAATATTTAACTACAGCAGTGTTTGAATATATTCTGCACAGTGAGAAAACCTGAAGTCATTTTCAAGGTCCACCATTTCTTACTTCTTTTCAGTTGGGTCAAGTTTCTAAGTTTTCTAAATCTCTATTTTCCAACTAATGAAAAGAAAATAGGATTCTACCCAGTCTTCTATCTACCTACTTCAGGACTTCTATGAGGATCAAATGAGATGAGGCATGGGAAAACACTTCAAAGACATTTGGTTAAAATGTGAAATGTTTCACCTGGCTATAAAGTAAATTGTGTTCCTGGGCTGAAGAAACTGCAAGGAAGCTAGTTGCTAGGGAGAGGAAGCCAGGCGTTGCTATGTGATGTCATTACCTGGTGCCCACAGCGACCACTTCCGGGATGGGCTGGGCTATGGGCCGCATTTTGCCCCATGGGGTCTTGGCAGTGTCGGCTGCGATTTGGTGGGATGTCACTCCAGGGTGGTGGCAGGGCCTGTGTCCCACTTGGGGGAAGCCGAGTGTTGCTTTGTGGATGCGAGGTCCATGGTGCTGTTTCTCTGTGCACATCATGGCAGCTCCTGCATTGAGCATGTGCCCTCTGGTGGTTAGTGCACATCATAGTGACCAGCTGGATGGTCGTACACTTAGCATATTAGCCTTTTATATATATAGATGTGACAATGTCACCCCGCACCATTAATGAGTGTATTATTATCGAATGGTATTGATTTTCTTCGATCAGATTGCCGAAAACTGTAAGCAAAAATATCCGATGCATTGACAGACAGGTGATGCTTCTATAGCAGTGGTTCTCAACCTGTGGGTCGCAACCCCTTTGGGGGTCGAACGACCCTTTCACAGGGGTCACCTAAGACCATCGGAAAACACATATATAATTACATATTGTTTTTGTGATTAATCACTATGCTTTAATTATGTTCAATTTGTAACAATGAAATTGGGGTCACCACAACATGAGGAACTGTATTAAAGGGTCTCAGCATTAGGAAGGTTGAGAACCACTGTTCTATAGTAACCTAACAAATATCAGTGTGACTTCATACTTATATTCTCCTCTCTTTCACATTTATAGCATAAAGCATGCCATCCTTTACGCCGGTCGGTCCTTTACGCTGGTTGATAGGTCAGTCGGACAGTAGAATGGACATATGGTCAGTCACTTAGCCTTTTATATATATAATGAAAATTAAAATTCTTAGAGTACTATTAAAAGGTTTTCACAGCAGAAGAACTAAAATATTAATATAAGGATCAAAATAAAATATCTTTGAAATATTTGGTTTGATTTAAAGAAAGTAGAAAAAGGGAAGCAAAAAAAAAAGAAAAAAGATGAGACAAATCCAAACAATTAATAAAATGGTAGATTAAAATTTCACCATATCAACAATTACATTAATTTTAAGTGAGCTAAACTTTCCCCCAAGAAGGCAAATATTGTCAGCCTAAGATAAAGACACAATTAAAATGAAAAAAAAGATGAAAAAAGATACAATTTTCCCCTACTATCCAAAAGTAAAGCATTTCTATGAAACCTTTTGTTTCATAGAAACCAAAATGTTGAAAAGCAAAAAATATCCCCTGCTTTCACAAATGTTACACCATTTCACATTTATGAAAGACCTACATTAGTACAGTAATGGCTCTTTTCGTAAGAGTGAAAGCCCTCTTCAGATTTCTTTCAGTTAGCAAAAACAAGCGAGGTAGTGTAATGCAAACTTTCGAAAAACATGGAGTACCTATATATCATGAAAAATGAATCATAAAAAAGCTTGGTCGGCTATATTAACATTGGAAAAAATAGACATTAAGACAAGATGTATTGCCAAAAATAAAAAGAAACTTTTTTTCATGAAAAAGAGTTAATATGTCATGAACACATAACACTCCTTAATGTGTGCACCTAACTACAAAGCTTCAAATTACATGAAGTAAAGACTAACTAAATTAAAAGCAAACTATGTAAATGTAAGATCAGAGCTGAATATTTTTGTATTCCTCCTCAGTAATTGATAGAACCACTAGACTATCAACCAATTTGATCTTTGACATATATAGACACTGTATCCTTAAGTTTAGAATATATTTCTTTTCAAATGTATGCAAACATTCACCTAAACAGAGCATATTTTGAGCTAGAAAGCAATAACAATCATAACCCCCAGCAAAGTATTTTTAAAGGAATTGGGCATCTATTTCTAAAATTCATATGGAAATACAAAGGACCTGGAACTCTCAAAACAATATTGCAAAAGAAAACGGAAGTTGGAAATCAGATGTCATTAGTCTAGAAGATGTACCTATAAAGCTACAGTCATGAACTTTGGCGCAGAATAGAAATAGGCAAATAGAGTATCGAAACACAATGGAGAGTCCCAAAGTAGACCTCTGTTTATGTGGTTAATTGATATTTGACAAAGTTCTCAAAGTAATCCAGCAGGGAAAGGAGAATCCTTTGAACAAACAATGCTGGGACAGTTGGATATCCAAGTGAAAAAATAAGCAAATAACCTTCAACCATATTACATGCCATATACAAAAATTATTCTTAGATTGCTATCATTGTAACCAGCTAGTTAATATTAATAATAGGAAAGAAGCGAAGGGAAGGCCAGATATAATAAGCATGGTCATCTGGGCAGCTTCACCAGGAAAATGCAACTTTACGCTGTGCAGGGAACCACCACTCCATTCTCTGCAAATTACGCGGGGAAGGGAAATGGACACTTGTGCAGTGAAGTCAGGGTGAGATAGGGAAGGTGCTTGCCTGTCAGTCTATCCTGAGAAAAAGATAGTTTTCTTTTTCATTTGCAGATAATCACTGCAGATGTGTGAAATCCTGAAGGCTTAATTGGTTAAGCTCCTAGTTATAACCCCAATACAAAGAGTTCTCGTACTCTTGTTCCTCTTCCTTCTCCCCTCCTTCCTTGCACCTGACAAATGAATACACAGTAAACACAATATCATTTGCCATCAGGAAAATGCAAATTAAAACCACAAAGAACTGATGGAAATATAAAATGGTACAAGTACTTTGTAGATATATTTGGCACTTGTTATAGACTTAAACATACACCAACACTTTGATCTAAGAATTCCATTTCTAATTATTTATCCAAGAAAAATAAAAACATATGTCAAAAAAAAGACTTATAGAAGAATCTGAATAATAGCCAAAACAAATTCTTTTCAATTGCACATGAAACATTCAAGTGTTGAGCTATAAAATGATGGCAAATGTCCACCATTGGGAGAATGGAATGATAAATTATCACACACTCATAAAATGGACTACTGCTCAGCATAAAGAAAAACTAGTTACTAATAAAGGCAAAACATGAAAAATTTCAGAGATGTTGCTCTGAGTGAAAAGAGCCAAATAAATAGAAGAGTCCTTATTGTGTGGTTCAATTTACAGATGAAGCTCTCGAACAGGTGAAACCAAGTTAAGGTGACACGGTGCTTACCTGGGTTGGGGGTGGGTATTGGTGGCAGGAGTAGTTTGCCTTGGAAGGGACATAGTGAACTTTTTTGGCAGATGAAAATGTTTCATATCATGATAAAGGTGAGGTTTCCTTAATTGTAGATATTTGTCAAAAATTGTAAAGATTTATGCATTTCAATATATGTAATTTTACCTGAAAAATAAGAATTGAGTGCCCACTGAATCATTATTGAGTAAGGGATAGATAAGCTAGATGAAATAAAAATACCAGAAAGATGATCATTGTTAAAGCTGAGTTATTGGTACGAAGAGTTCATTTTACTATTGTTTTTACTCTGTGTATGCTTGAAATTTATTATGATGTTAATTTTAAATGATTGTGTAATAATTCATTCATTTATTCAACAGATATCTTTTAGTGATTTCTATGTGCCAGGTACTCTTCTAAGTTCTGTTGATAGAACAATTAAAATAGCAAACATTACTACTGTTATGGAGGTCGCATTCTAGTGGAGAAAGATAAAAATAAATAAATAATGTAGTAAAGAAATAAGCAATAAATAAGTAAAAGATAAAGTATAACAGGTGGTCATAGCGCTCTGAAGGAACAGTAGACAGAGGGGGGAAATAGTGAGTTACAAGGGCCAGTGATGCAATTTTAAAAAGAGTGATAAAGGACTCACTGGGAGCAGACACTGAGGAAGGCCTGCAGAAAGTGAGAAATCCATCAGGAAAGGGAACAGAAAAGGCAGATGTCCCAAAGTGAAAGCATACCAAGTGGTGCTAAAGAATTATTTCTGAAATCAAGAATTACCTCGGATATTGTCCTGACTACTGTAACGATGAAGTTACCTTTTGTGGAAATGGGAAAGACTGTAGGACGAGGAGATTAGGGAATGCTGGCGAAGAGTGTTCCCACAGTACATACTAAAAATATCTTCCACCCCCTCCATTTGTCTGCTTCCAAATGCTGTTGTGTCAGTACCTAATGCTTGGAGCTACCCAGTGACGTGTGACACCCGGTGAGACGAGGAAGACATAACTGACACTACGATGTCACAGACGGATGGAAAGAGCTTAGGCCCTTGATGGCCCTTGTGCCACTGAACCAACTCTGGAACTTTCTATTTCTAGATTTCTTGTTATGCAAAATAACTTTTATTGTTTAAGCCACTTTAGACAGGTGTTCTATTATTTGTAACATAAAGCATCCCACCTGAAGCACTTCCCAGGTACCAGTGGTATGATCCCCATACTAGCAACATCAGTCTCACCTGGAAACCCTGTAGAAATACAGATTCCTAAGCCCTACGGGGTCTCTGGAGACAGGGCCCCGTAATCTAGTTCAACCAACCCCTCCAGGTGTTGTTGATACACTTATAGTTTGAGAATCACTGCTATGTACTCTATTTTTTTTAAATAAATTTTTATTGATTTAAGAGAGGAAGGAAGAGGGAGAGATAGAACACCAATGATGAGAAAGAATCATTGATTGGCTGCCTCCTGCACACCCCACACTGGGGATCCAGCCAGCAACCTGGGAATGAGCCCTGACTGGGAATCGAACTGTGACCTCCTGGTTCATATAGGTCTACGCTCAACCATTGAGCCACACTGGCTGGGCCCTGCTCTGTACTTTAATGAGCAGGAGCAGATGATATGAAAAGCCATTAGACTCCCCCAAATTCTGACTCTATAATCCTGGTTCCATCAAGGTAGGACTGAGAAACTACTTCAAGTGAACAATTGATACAGGATTTTTGGACTGGAACACACGGTGTACCCCTGGGCAGGAAAGCTTCCCAGGATTCTTTGTCTATTGGAGTTGAAGAATGAAACCAAGGACGGAAGATGGTATAGCAAAGGAGGAAATTTAAGAAGAACAAGTACAGACTCCCACGTGGGGAAGGGGAAAGAATCTCACAGCACAGACTCCCCCTTGGGGAAGGGGAAAGAGTCCCACCGAGCTCCTTTTTCCCGGGTTTATAAAGGCTGCAGTTTTTGTGCCTCAGTATGCTCTCTGATTGACCACTATTCCCTTTTGATTTGGTCACTGTAGCAACTCCTGAGCTCAAAGGTCAAACCTCACAAGAGACATGTGAGGCCTTCCTTCTTTATTTTGTAAATATAGACCTTTGGCTATCCCCAGTTCCCTTATCTTATGGAAATGTAACTTCTGTCCCTAACTGGTTTGGCTCAGTGGATAGAGCATCAGCCTGCAGACTGAAGGATCCCAGGTTTGATTCTGGTCAAGGGCATGTACCTTGGTTGAGGGCACATCCCCAGTAGGGGGTGTGCAGGAGGCAGCTGATCGATGTTTCTCTCTCATTGATGTTTCTAACTCTCTATCCCTCTCCCTTCCTCTCTGTAAAAAATCAATGAAAAATATATTTTAAAAAATTATAATAAAAATTTAAAAAATAAGAAATGTAACTTCTGCCTTTCCCTTATTTTATGGAAATGTAACTGTTGCCTCTCCCAACTTCCTTGTCTTATGGAAATGTAACCTTTTGCAACTCAGTAGCCCTGTGTTTTTCCTTGGACCCCCTTAATTTAAAAAATTCCCTAAACCTGCCTTTTCATCCTTAAAAATTCCTATTTTACAATCTATATTTATATCTTAGAAACTGAAAATGAAGCATAGTAATGATCCCTCCTTTGGAAAAACTGCTGTTTGAAACTGCTATTTGAAATTCTCTTCTATTTTTAGATAGTCCCTTGCTCTGTAAGTCAACTATGTTATTTTTAGATGGTCTCTTATTCTGTAAAAATAACTTTGTTTTTTTAGCCTGAATAATAGAAAAGATAAACTTAACTGTCTGATCTTACAAGCTATTCATCTAAAGGGGCTGATATGCTGACACTGATAATAATTCCCATATTCCCATGCCAAGTGTTTGTTCATTACATATCCAAGGTTACAGGTGTCTGTATAGATATGATAGGTACTCAAGGTTACAAGTTGGCTGTATAGATATGACAGATGTTTGTTAGATATGATATGTACTCAAGGTTACAAGCTGTCTGCAAAAATAACTTACACAAGGAACTAGAAGGATATAAAAAGGAAATACTCCTTCCTGTGTTTGTTCAGAATTTGACAGAGGTAATCTGCTCTGAACCTGTGCGCAATAAAGATGACTCCTAACTAATTGGCTCATTAAGGCATCTTGTCCAGCTCGCTGATTTGCGATACAACAAAAATAGTAAATCTATAGGCATAATCATAAAAAGTTTGAGGCAACTGACACCACAGGTTTATCCTTCATAAGTATAATTATACATGAAAGATATTGAAAACAGCTACTGGGAAGAGGGGGAGGAATTAAGCAGTCAATGCAAGAAATATCCAAATCTGTAGAGAATTTTTATGAGTTTATTTGAGCCAAACTGATGACAATGGCCAGGGAGCAAAATCTCAATGAACTGAGAAAATGCTCCAGAAAATGGCAGCTTTACCACTTATTTTATACATCAGAATCAAAGGAGAAGACTTCAGGGGGATTACATGAAATCCACTGGTGATAGATTAGGGAGGTGGGACAAAGCAAAGTGGGGAAATTTCTGGACTTAGATGACAAGTAAAATGAATAGGCCCATACATCTTTTGCATTGGAGGGTACAGGGTAGATAACAGTTAACAATTAACATGATAACATTAACAATGAGGGGTTTTGTGGTCTCTGCTCTGGTGCAGTAATTGTGCCCTGAAGAGTTTGGAAAAGGAAATTACCCTGACATATCAAAGGTATATTTTGCATCACAGATGCAAAAAGACAATACACAGGCTTGTAAGAACAGAACAGAAAAAAAAAAAAGGTTTTTCTTTTTTTATGCTGTAGCCATCCACAATTTATGAGAAGCACCTGGTAATTAAACCCCAAGATTGTTAGCTCCTCTGATTCAAACAGCCCCTGTGCTCAAACTACAAGACAAGATAAGCTACTCTCAAGAATTACCTCAGACATTGTCCTTGCATACCCCTCTTCCCTGCTATTTTTACAACTCAGATAATTCTCACCAAGAAGTAGCTAGTTAGTAGAAAGTTCCCTTTCCCTATCGCCTTCAAACAAGCCTCTTTTGAACTCTTTATACTTTTTACTCTAAGAATGGTTTACAGGCTTGGGAAAAATACTAATATCTATACCTCCCTAGGACATCTGCCCAGACTGTCTCCTGAAGAACAAACAAACTACAACCTCCACCCCCCAACATCTGCCAAATTTCAGCCCCAAATCCCCTTCCCTTCCTTGTCACCTAGCAACAGCAGCCATTACCCTTTAAAAGAGAAGGCCACTGTTTGTTACCTGCCCTTGTATTGATGAGCCCTTTCTTTTGGGGGAAAGTAAAATAAACTTCCTCTCTGCTTCTCTTCTTTTAGTTGTGAATTCTTTTGCAGCCCTCGTCACTGGCCAAACCCTAACAAGGCTCAGCTAAGGTAAAATTGATCTTTGTCAGGGAAAATACCAGTCTAGGACATGACTACTCACCATGACTTGCTTTTAGTTAGAAAGATTTAATTTCATACTTTCGGTTTCTGGGTTTGAAAGGCCACTAGGCCTCCCTCCCCTGAGCTTGTCAGATTTAGTATGTGCCCCCCTTTCCATCCACAGAGGCCTTCTCTAGGCTCAAGAGTGGCGCTACCCGCCCCCCCTACCCCCAACCCTCAACAAACCACATCATGGCCAAAGCTAATTTCACAGCCATCGCTAATACCCTTTCTATATGCATGTCTTAACCACTTCACCTATAATCCCCAAACTCAGTCCCCACAGTTAAATTTATATCTCAGTTGCTGGCAGCAGCTAAGTTTTTAAGCATGGCCAATCATGTCCCATGCATTTTGAATTTAAAACTAATTTACTGGTTATGTCCAGCATTCGAGATTTTAAGTAGAGCAATAAACTCTTATTGCTTTCCTGACTGATGCCAAATGTAACACCATTGCCACTGTGTGTTTTGATGGTCATGTTTCATTATGTCCTATATCGACTTTATAAAAAAAAAGAGAGAGAGAGAGCAGGTTATGTCAAAGAATTTGGAAAAAAAAAGTTTAAACCCAAGGACATCAAAGTGTTTGAGACACCTTTTAGAATCAATTGCAATTCAGGTACAGTCTCCGAAATCATTTGAAGTCTCTTCACCAATATTCAAGTTGTCTGAAAGCAACAAGTTGCTACCATGCTAACTGAGCTGTTAAGCAATTATCAGTGACAGCTGTAGCTCAGGGACCCAAGCAAGACCTGCACACAGCTAACCTTTTAATTCTTTCAACTGACAGTTACAGTTACTGGATTAATATTGGATAGAGTTCAATCAGCTTCACTTTATTTGTGATAATGGAATCGCCAAGATGCAAAATTCATTAAGAATCTACTAAGTGCTAGAAGGAGTTTTTAGGGGTAAAGGCAGGTTTAGAAAATTTTAGGAATTAAGGGGTCATAGAAAAAGCACAGGGTTACAGAGCTGCAAAGGGTACATTTCCATAAGATAAGGGAGCTAGGAGTAGCAGAAGGTACATTTCCATAAGATAAGGAAGCCGAGAGCTGCAGAAAGGTGTACATTTACAGAATAAAGGGAAGGAAGCCCCTCATTCAGAGAGGAAAGAGGAAAGCCCAAAGGGGATAGGGAAATAATAAGGGAGAAGAAGGAGGGACCCTCACTAATTTCCATGAGGTTTGAGTTTAGGAGTTGCTATAGTAACCAATCTAAGGGGGGATAGCGACCAATCAGAGGGGATATCAAGGCACAAAGATCTGCAGCCTTTATAAACCAAAGGAAAAGGGACTCAGTGGGACTCTTTCCCCCTCCCCATGTGGGAGTCTGTGCATGTTTCTCAATAAATTTCCACCTTTTACTATACCATCTTTCATCCGTGGTTTCATTCTTCAACTCCACCTGGGACAAAAGCCCGGGAACCATCCTGCCCAGGAAACAACACACGTTCCAGTCCAACTTCCCCGTGTCAGGGCCAAGCTTGTGCTGCATAAATTCACACACATCTTCTCACACATATACTTCACCACAATTTAAGGAAGAGGCATCAAGAACTGAGAGAAAATAAAGGGTTTTACAGCGGCTCTAGGACCAGCATTTTTTAATTCTGGTGTCTCTGATTCCAAAGTGCTTCTTCCTTGTATAGCATGTTAGGATTTTGTGTATAATAATTTCCCTAATTCTTACAGCCATTTTGTGATGTGAAAAGCCCATATCCTAATATCTAAGACATCAAACATGGTCCCTCTTCACTCCAAACTTCAGAAAAAGTTGTCCCATTGTGAGACAGTTCACAATCAAACCATAAGTGGTTCCACATTAATCTCTGGGACCACCATGATACTGTTAATACTCTGGTTATATAAATGGCATGCCTATATTATCTACACTTCCCCTTTACTCCTTTCCTGTTAATAATAACCAGAGTATTAACAGTATCATGGAGGTCCCAGAAAGAGTGTCAGCCTGCACACCCAAGGGTTGAGGGTTCAAAAAAGGGTTATAAAGTATATTTCAAAAAATGGAAGGAACGTGGCTCTTTGGCCCCTTGAGTGTGGCTCTTCCTAAGCCTTAGGAGTACCCTAATTAAGTTAATAACAATGTACCTACCTATATAGTTTAAGTTTTAAAAATTTGGCTCTCAAAAGAAATTTCAATCGTTGTACTGTTGATATTTGGCTCTGTTGACTAATGAGTTTGCCGACCACTGAATCCAATCCTCTGCAATGTTGCAAATTCCCCACTTCCTTTTTTGAGGAAAATAGTGTAGAGAAAGAGTGGGTAAAGAAGGAGGGCAGGCAAGAACCCAGGCACTCAACCAGTCCCTACCATGTGATAGCCATGATGTCTTATTATTTTTCCCATATTAACTTATTAAACATATCCTCCCCACTACCCAATGGTAAATCCTAATCTTAAATTGGTGAAATAAATTTTTTCAGATATTCCAAAAGAACCCAGAGGTGCTACTGGGATTAAATTATACTTCTGCATGCTCAAAAGTAATTGCTTTTCCCATTACACTGTTAAGATATATATATATTCCCTCCTCTCTCTTCCTAGAACAAAACTCTAATATAACAGAATTTCAGGAAACAGGGAAAGAGCTCTATTCCCCACTATAGACAAATGTCTCTCATGGCCCCCCTGGCTTTGGTCCCAATTAATACCGAACTTATTGACTACATCCCTCAAAAACTTCATTGCTAGCCTAGCACTTGAACTGCTGTTCTTCCTCTGTCTCTTTGCTGCTGAGCTCTGTATTTGGGTTTCACCACCTTCGATTTCCCCTGAGCATCTTTCTGATGAATTTACAGTGAAATAACTAAGGGTTATAAAGAGGAACTGAAGAAATTTACAGTATTGTGATTGGAAAATTAAATGCAATTGCCTTACAACACACTCTATTTAAAATGCAAATATTAATTACAGATTGCTTTACTTTAAATATTGCATAGGCATTTTCACTAAGAACTGCTGGTTTATAATCCATTCAGGCACAAAACAGAAACTTTGAAATCTAGGATGCATTAAAAGGAATACTTTATATAACAGAGTAGGAAACTTTCATTCTAATATTTTCTCTCATCTTAATGAGATTCTCGGTAGTTCTCAGTGTTGTATTTATCAGTGTACATTTATCAAAATAAAAAAGGTTTAGGCCTCCACATACAGTTAATCTGCAATGATTGTCAAATGTATTCTAATTGATTTAATGTCCATCAAAATTTTATTTTGAAATATAAAACACTCGGACACATAATAAATAAATGATCAGTCAGTGGTCTAGCACAACCAGAAAAATCACATTGATTATAAATTATTCAAAGTGAAATGGTGTCTCAGCAAAATCTTTATATCATTTCTGTTTGAAAATTAGATAAATAAGAAGAAAAATCAAGATTGTAAATGGATTTCCATGGTCAAATTGATATTATGCTTCAAATACCTATTAATAGTTATAAGAAAATAATATAACATAAGCACAAGTATTTATATTACTTTGGCTATATTCAATTGAGAAAGATAAAATCAAGAATGTTCCATTAAAATTATTAAGATTATTTATTTTTATGATAGAACAACAACTTTTCCAGGAATCTAATGTGCTTTGATTATAAATCTTGATAAGCTTGAAGATATTTTCAAGAAAACAATAAGATGGATTTAGTACTTTTTTAAAAAAATAAAAGGAAACAGACATATAAAGCTTAATATATTTTAAGCATTTAACTCTTTGAAATAACTAAATAAATATATAAGTGGATTAGATAGATACGAACAGATTATCTGTATAATAAAGAGCCAGGGTTGTAATGACCGATTACAAGTGACCAGACCTGACTGCAGCCACTTGGGGCGGCAAGACCCAGCACTGACTGCCTAGGGGACTGCGGATCAGCCCCAGAGAGAGGCCTGAAGAAAGAGAGGCAGGGTCTGATCCATAGCCTCTGTGGCAGCCATTGATCAGAAGTTGCCTCTCTTTCTTTCCTGGCCTGGCCAACAGCCATGCCTCCATTTCTCTCCAGGCCTCCACTGGGGCTGCTGAGCAGCCCCGCCTTTCTGGTCAGGCCCCGTTGATAGGCCCAGAGATGCTGACTGGCATAGAAACTGACCAATCAGAACCAAATCTGGGTCAACTGTGAGGAGCCAATGGCTGCCTAGGAGGCAGAGCTTTTGACGTTGACTACCATAGAAACTAACCAATCAGAACCAAATTGGCCAGCAGAGGAGGGCAATTGGGGGTGAGATTCGCCCAGCAGGGGAGGGCAGTTAGGGGTGATCAGGGAGGCAGAGGCAGTTAGGGGTGATTAGGCCAGCAGGGGAGGGCAGTTGGGGGCAACCAGGCTGGCAAGGGAGGGCAGTTAGGGGTGATCAGGCAGGCAGGCAGGCAGAGGGGTTAGGGGCAATCAGGCAGGCAGGCAGGTGAGGGTTAGGAGCCAGGAGTCCCAGATTGTGAGAGGGGTGTCCGACTGCCGGTTTAGGCCTGATCCCACAGGGTCAGACATCCCCGAAAGGGTCCCCGATTGGAGTGGGTGCAGGCTGGGCTGAGGGAACCCCCCGCTCCGTGCACAAATTTCATGCACCGGGCCTCTAGTCTATATAATAAAAGCCTAAGCGACCATTACGGCGAAACAACCAGAACAACTGGTCACTATGATGCACACTGACCACCAGGGGGCAGAAGCTCAATGCAGGAGCTTCCCCCTGGTGGTCAGTATGCTCCCACAGGGGAGTGCCACTCAGCCAGAGGTGGGCTCATGGCTTGTGAGCGCAGTGATGGTGGCGGGAGCCTCTCCTGCCTCCACGGCAGCACTAAGGAGCAGCGAGCAGGGGGCCAGTAAGGAGTGAGGGGTCCCAGACTGTGAGAGGGCACAGGCTGGGCTATGGAACCTCCCCTCTCCAGTGCACAAATTTCGTGCACTGGGCCTCTAGTATAGATATATTTATATGTCAGTGAGAAAGAGAGATAGAGGAGGGAGAAAAGGAAAAGAGAGGGAGGGAAAAGAAGATATGTAGGGAAAGGGAGAACGTGACAGCATAAAATCTGGAAACACGTCAAGATTTGGCATATTTGACCATGTTTAGTGTGCTAAGGAACAGGTCAGACAATTATTTGCACAACTGAATTGGGTGAACCTAGTGGCCGTGTAAAATGGGTTGTGTGCTTGCCAGATCATAACTTTTAAAATCACTACTTCTCTTGGATTATGCTAAATGCACAGGAATATTCAGCAAAAATCAAAACGCTAATCATCTGACAGAATCTACACTAATAAAAAAGAAAGATGCAAATTAACCATCACTCTGTCACTCTGCTACAACCACCAGCCAATTAGAGAGACTATGCAAATTAACCCAACAAATATGGCAGTTAATTTGCATATGCAGGCGTGGAGCGAAGACTGAAGACTACTGAAGATGGTGGTGGCCACGGAGCTGGAGCGAGCAGGAGGCTTGGGTTGCTCCTGGTAACGGAGGAAGCCAAGCTTCCCGCCAGCCCTGGGCTCCACTCAAGAGGGGCTGGGGGCCTGGGTCGCAGGGGGTGACCCAGGCCTCCAGCCCATCCTGGACTCCGCTCGAGGAGCTGGGGAAAAAAAGGAGGGGCTGGGAGCAGCCGGAGCAGAGAAGCCAAGCCTCGCTGCTGTGGCCGGACCAAAGGCCTGGGTCCCAGGTGCCGAATGAAAACTGGTGCCTGCAGCCAGGGGGAGGAAGGCCTATTGCGTGAATCTTCATGCAATGGGCCACTAGTGTATAACATATTCATGTACAAGGATTGATTTAAAAAACTACATTAATGTGAAGTGTTCTTTGAAGTTTTGTCCAGCACATCTAATAAGTATTTATTGCTTTGGGTAAACTCATTTTCCATGTCCTTTAAGAATGGTTTAACCATATCTGGCTCAAGAGGTTCAATCTATGTCTGAGTTGAGGTTAACAGGTTATAGTTATTAGTTCAGAAATGTATGGGTGACTCACTTCCTGTCACTAAAATGCAAGAGATTTATTGTGGCTTTCAAGAAAGATGTGTATCTTTTCTGAGAGAGTTTCTAGAAGGGCCCTTCTCTCTTCCTGGTCTTGACAAGAAAATACATATCCCTGATAGTGGTTCGCAGCATCACTACTTAAATAAAGAAAAATAAGAATAAAGCTAATACTGTCAAAGGTAGATTGGAGAGACATAGATAAACTCAGTTCTTGATGAACTGAATGAGTCACTGTATGAAACCAGGTTCAAAGAGACTTTTGCCTTTGTACTTTGCTCATATGTGAACCAGTGAACTCTCCTCACTGTTTAGGCCATTTTGAGCTGATTTTCTCTTACTTGGAATCAAACCCATTAAAAATAACATAGTTATATAACAAAATACCAATTTAGTCAAAAATATGTTTCCAGCTTCTACTTTTGTTTATTTTTTAAAATTTACCTTTATTGTTGAAAATATTACAAATTTTCCCTTTTTTCCCAATTGACCCCTTCTAGCCCAGCAGCTTCTACTTTTAAAAAGTACTATTCTGAGCACATGTTGTAGTAGTGGCAATGGTACCATTCAGATGCAGATCCCAGTCTACAATCCTACCAAGCCATGGAGCCCAGATTACCTTCCTGTCCAACTGCTGAACTGTCTCCAGCCCCACCTAATTGTGGGGTACAATTAAAGGCCCTCCTCAACCATAGGGCCTGACCAGTGACCTTGACCAAAGGTACAATGCAGCTACCTAATTGCAAAGCCCAGGCTGTATTGCTGCACAACTTTGAGGAATAGCCTGAGGTCCCATCTGAACATAAAGTCCAACTTATATACCTGCCTGAACATGAAGTCCAACCAGTGCAATCATGCATTTAGGTAGCATAGCCCAAGGCCCAATCTACCCAGGAGTGCTTGTGGAGCACAGCCCACAGCCTTGCCCAACTAGGGAGCCCATCCAGCAGACCCACTTGAAAACAAAGCCTGGTCAGCTGGCCCATCAACCACATAACAGCACCCCAACCCCCAAATTCAGAGCATAAGCAGTGGCCTTACCCAACTAGAGACCCTGATAGCCAAGACTCGACTGCTTACTAATGCTGATGACCCATCCAGTACCACAGTTGAGAAAATGGTGAAGGTCTTTCTCTGCCAAAATGAACCTACAAAGTCTGGAAGAGGAGACCACTTACTCGAATGTACAGATGCCAATGCAAAGATACAAGGCTCATTGAGAATTGGGTAACCAGACAGATTCCAAGATGGCGGCCTACAGGGAAGCAGTGAGAAAGAGAGTGTGAGTGAGTGAGGGAGCGAAAGGGGAGTGTGTGGACGTGTGGTGTGTGTGTATGTGTGTGGCAGTTAGATCCTGCAGGACTTTTGGGGGCTGGCATACTGGGCTTGCCTAGCTGGGCAGCCCCTGCTACCTCTGCAATCACTCCCAGGGCAGAGGCTCTGGCACAATAACCATTCCATCTTGAAGGGGAGAACAGCTGTGACTAGGAGCCTAGCCTCACCACACCTAGACTGGCTTCAGACACCACCCTGGAACCTATAACCACTTGGGTCAAAGACCTGCTACCTTGTCTGCAGGCCCACAGGCACCAGGCCTCCAGCCTCCCTGGCCACAGGCTCTAGTGAGTCCAGGCCTGTATTCCCCTCCCACCAGCCTTCTGCTTTGG
>NW_005363130.1:140914-141686 GCF_000412655.1 Myotis brandtii | reverse complement strand
TAATGAAACAGAGGCATGCAATATGTCAGAAAAAGAATTTAGAGAAAGGGTCATACAGTTCATAAACCGAATGGATGAGAAAATCAACAACCTATGTAAGAATCAGGAAGAAATAGAGTGACATAGCTACAATTAAAAAAACAACATGGAAGCGTTCTACAGTACACTAGGAGAAGTTGAGGACTGAATTAGCGAATTAAAAGACAGGGAAGCAAAACACTCAATCCTAACTACAATTGGAGAAAAAAAATCAAAAGACAGGAGAGCCTGAGGGAGCTTTGGAACAAAAGAAAATGAAGCAACATATGTATAATAGAGATGCCAGAACAACAACAAGAGATGCAAGGGTTAGAAAACCTATTTGAAGAAATAATGTCAGAAAACTTCCATGATTTGGGGAAGAAAAAAGTCATATAAGCACAGAGAGTCCCAAACAAGATGAACCCCAAAACACCTACACCAAGACACATCATAATTACAATGGCAAATGTTAACAACAAAGAGATAATCTTAAAAGCTGCAAGAGAGAGACAAAAAGTTACCTAAAAGGAAGCTCCCATTAGATTATCAAATGATTTCTCAACAGAAACACATCAGGCCAGAAAGGAATGGAAGGAAGTACACAAAGTGATGCTAAGCAAAGAACTGAATCCAAGAATACTCTATCCAGCAAGGCTATCATTCAAAATTGAAGGGGAAATCAGGAGCTTCACAGACAAAAAAAGGCTAAGGGAGTTTATCACTACCAAGCCAGCAATGCAAGAAATGCTAA
>NW_005363130.1:137999-140276 GCF_000412655.1 Myotis brandtii | reverse complement strand
TTCACCCCAAAGCCACAGAATATACATTCTTCTAAAGCGCACATGGGACATTTTCAAAGATAGACCACATATTGGAGCACAGGCAAAGTCTCTCCAAATTCAAGAAGATTGAAATCATAGCAAGTATCTTCTAAGACCAAAATGGCATAATATTAGAAAAAAAACTACAACGAAAAAAATAAAAAAATTCAAACACTTGGAAGCTAAAAAGCATGCTATTAAACAATAATTGGGTTACCTAACAGATCAAGGAAGAAATTTAAAACATCCTGGAAATGAACGACAATGAAAACACAACAATCCAAAACCTATGGGACACAGTGAAAGCAATCCTGAGAGGGAAGTTCATAGCATTACAGGCATACCTCAAAAAACAAGAAAAAATGGTAACAAATTATCTAACTCTACAACTTAAAGAATTAGAAAGGGAGCAACAAGAAAAGCCCAGCATGAGCAGAAGGAATGAGATAATAAAGAGCAGAAATAAATGACATAGAGAAAAAAATACAATAGATGAATGAAACCAAGAGCTGGTTCTTTTAAAGGATAAACAAGATTGATGAACCTCTAGCCAGACTCACCAAGAAGCAAAGAGAGAGGACCTAAATAAACAAAATCAGAAATGAAAGAGGCAAAATTACAACAGACCTCACAGAAATATAAAAGATTATAAAAAAAAATATTATGAACAACTCTACTCGAACAAACGAAACAACCTAGAGGAAATGGACATATTCCTAGAAAAATAAGACTTTCCAAACTCAATCAAGAAGAATAAAAAAAATCTCAACAGGCTGCTGACTAAGGAGGAAATTGAAGCAGTCATCAAAAAGTCCAGCAAACAAAAGCCCAGGGCCAGACAGCTTCACATGAGTGTTTTACCAAACATTCAAAGAAGAACTAAAATCTGTTCTTCTCAAACTATTCCAAAAAATTCAAGAGGAAGGCATACTTCTAAGCTATTTTTATGAGGCCAGAATTACCCTAATCCCCAAACGAGCTAGACACCACAAAGAAAGAGAATTACAGGCCAATATCCCTGATGAACTTAGATGCTAAAATCCTCAACAAAATTCTAGCAAATCAGATCCAACATCACATTAGAAAGATCATACAGCATGACCAAGTGGGATTTATTCTGGGGATGCAAGGATGGTACAATATCTGCAAATCAATAAATGTGATACATCACATAAACAAATTGAGAGACAAAAATCACATAATTATATCAATCAATGCAGAAAAAGCATTTCACAAAATTCAATACTCTTTCTTTCTAAAAACTCTCAGCAAAGTGGGAGTAGAGGGGTTATACCTCAACATAATAAAAGCCTTATATTACAAACCTACAGCCAACATACTCAATGGGCAAAAACTAAAACCATTTCCCCTAAGAACAGGAACAAGACAGGGATCCCCACTTTCACCACTCCTGTTTGACATAGTACTGGAAGTGCTAGCCATAGCAATCAGACAAGAAGAAGAAATAAAATGCATCCAATTGGAAAAGAAGTAAAACTGTCATTATTTGCAGATGACATAATATTGTACATAGAAAACCCTAAAGACTCCCTCAAAAAACTACTATAACTAATAAATGAATTCAGCAACAGAGCAAGATACAAAATTAACACCCAGAAACCTATAGCTTTTTTATACACCAATAATGAACTCACAGAAAGAAAAACTAAAAAAAAAATCCCATTTACCATTGCAACAAAAAATTACAACACTGAGGAATAAATTTAACCAAGGAGACAAAGGACCTATACTCAGAAAATTACAGGACGCTGAAAAAAGAGATAGAGAAAGACATAAACAAATGGAAGACTATACCATGTTCATGAACTGGAAGAGTCAACATCATTAAAATGTCCATACTACCCAAATCAATCTATAGATTCAATGCCATCCCCATTAAAATACCAATGGGATACTACAAAGATCTAGAACAAACTCTTCAAAAATTCATATGGAATACAAAAGACCCCAAATAGCTACAGCAATCTTGAGAAAGAACAAAGTTGGAGGAATCACAATATCAGATATTAAGCTGTATTACAAAGGCACTGTTCTCCAAACTGCCTGGTACTGGCACAAGAACAGACATACAGACCAATGGATCAGAACAGAGAACCCAGAGATTGACCAAATCATTATGCTTAACAAACATTTGACAAAGGAGGCAAGAGTATACAATGGAGTTAAGACAGTCTCTTCAACAAATGGTGTTGGGAAAATTGGACAGATACATGCAAAAAAATGAAACTAGACCAC
>NW_005363130.1:97491-137440 GCF_000412655.1 Myotis brandtii | reverse complement strand
GCCCACTGCATGGGAGAACATATTTGCCAATGTTATCACCAATAAGGGTTTAATCTCCAACATTTACAGGGAACTCATACAACTTAACTAAAGGAAGATAAACAACATAAAAAAAAAATGGGCAAAGAACCTAAATAGACACTTTCGAAAGAAGACATACAGAAAACACTAGAGGCCCAGTGCACAGAATTGCACTCAGGGGGGGGGGGGGGGGTTCCTTAGCTCGGCCTGCGCCCTCTCACAGTCCGGGATCCCTCAGTGGATATCTGACTGACAGCTTAGGTCCACAGGGAGTGGGCCTAAGCCGGCAGTCGGACACCCTTAGTGCTGCTGTGGAGTCGGGAGAGGCTTCTGCCACCACTGTTGCACTCCCCAGCTGTGAGCCTTGCTGACATGGAAACAACCTAGGTGTCAATCAATAGAAAATGGATAAAGAAAATGTGGCTTATATACATAAAATGGAATCTTCTGCCATAAAAAAGGAAATTCTACCATTTGAATCAGCATGGATGAAACCTCAGGAATGTCAGGGGTGGAGAACATCCAGCCTGCGGGCCATATAAGGCCCTCAAAAATCATTTGGTCTGGCCCTGCCAAGGCATTAGGGGTGAGTTAATTAAATATTTGACCAAATATAGCAGGCTAACTTTTTAAGTTGATAATTTTGTATGGCCCTCAAATGATATAAATATCCAAATGTCCCTTGGCCGGAAAAAGTTTCCCCAGCCATGTTAAGTGAAATAAGTCAGACAAAGACAAACACTTTGTGATCTCAATTATACATAGATGGGATCTAAAAAACAAAACAACAACAACAGAACAGAACTCATAGGAAGAGAGTAAATTCTTTCTCAAGGTGGGGCCTGAGGTGGGGATGGGTGGGGAGGGGAATGGAGCTGGTCAAATGTATAAACTTCCAGTTATAAAATGAATGATTTCTGGGGATATATTGTATAGCATGGTGATCACAGTTAACAATTCTGTATTGTATACTTCAAAGTTAAGAGAATAAATCTAAAAAGTTCTCACAACGAATAAAGGTAATTATATGTGGATATAACTAAAAAAAAAGCAAGAAAATTTTTAGAATCCCATGGATATAAAAATGTCTCACAAGTCTTCAGAAGAACACATATATGCAATATATTTATATATAAAAACAATTGTATTACTGTTTTGAAATTATGAAGTGAAAATAATTTTAAATTAGAATAATATGTAACAATACATAACCAAGGTTAAGAGAAGAATAAGGATATTTGAAACAAACAAGGTCACAAGAACTTTGCTTTTGAAGCAAACCTTCTAAAGAAGCAAATAAAATATATGCTGTACCAAAAGCAAGAGGAAAACCAAGAAGAAAGAATACAGGGAGTCCAGGAAGCAGTAATTTACACAAGAAAGTAGCACAATTTCTCGTTCACATATGATGACAACTACTGAGCAGGCCTAGGTAGCAGCAGTCTGCATTAGAGGACACAGGTGGAAGTCTCTAATCTCTAGGACTTATGTTCCTAAGGGGAAATGATGAGTGTTGTGGGCAGGGAGGAGGACCTAATGCAGTGATGGCGAACCTTTTGAGCTCGGCGTGTCAGCATTTTGAAAAACCCTAACTTAACTCTGGTGCCGTGTCACATATAGAAATTTTTTGATATTTGCAACCATAGTAAAACAAAGACTTATATTTTTGATATTTATTTTGTATATTTAAATGCCATTTAACAAAGAAAAATCAACCAAAAAAATGAGTTCGTGTGTCACCTCTGAAACGCGTGTCATAGGTTCGCCATCACTGACCTAATGTGTTTGATTATCATGAGAGAAGTTTTATAGATCTATCAGAATGTAGGCCAAAAACAACACAAAAAGACAAGTGTCATCCAAGAAAAACAAGGCTGTGTATCAAATATTATCATTAAATGCAATGAAGTTCACTGGTCAACAATATTTACATATTATCAATATTATCATGTTAATATTATCAGAGGATAGAGATAAGGAATTTATTTTGAAAGTTATAATCCTTAGGTACTACTTGACTTCTAAATTTCTCCATCTATTTCTATGATTAAGAAATTAAATTTAAGTAAAAGAAAGCAAGAACAGCTTAAATGCTTAAAAGTTATTTCCAAGTTTTTCATTTTATTTCACATGAGCTTAATTTCAAGCTTCTGAAATGAGAAGCTAAGCCAAATTATTTGTTATCTCCCACTTCTGTTTTTTTTTCTATGAATCTATGTGTCTGTCCATAGATATTATTTCTTTCATTCCACTGATGAAGTATGAATGTGTACAGGAGTAAACCAGGAAATTCATTTTGAAGCTTTTTTCCAGAGATCACATTTGCTAAGTTAATAGATTGTTTTCAAGACCAACCTAGGCATCATTCTTAGATTATTATTGGTATAATGTAGCTAATCTTCATCTCTGCACTATGAACTTTATGAAACAGTATACCCTTAAAAGCTGATGAATGTCCAGTGAATTTCATGATAGAATGGTCTTTTAAGGAGATGGTTCCCTGAGATACAAAGCAGATCCCATTTCCTGACTTGCCCACATCCTCTCTAAATGACTTGAAAGATGTAGTGTTTTTTTTCCTTAATTTATAGAGTCACAGTTTTTGAAAATAAATTTTGTGCTAAAACTAATTATAGAGAGAGAACCCTGACTGGTTTATGACAAGGTAAATTCCAAAATCAAATAGACACAATTTTCACATTGAAGGTCAAATTTACAAAATGCCTCTCAATACACAAGTCAGCTGTGGACTTTATCAAACAAGATATAGGTGTATTGATACAATCATTTTGATTTGTAACCCAACTATATAGAATATACTCTACCAAGAAGTTTTTCTAATGCTACATCACATTCTCCTAACAGATATGAAAGCTGAAAAAGCAGAGCCAATTGGGCATAGTTATGCATGAAACATTTAGGTACACAAGCTTCAACTTATACA
Organism: Myotis brandtii; assembly: GCF_000412655.1. NCBI lineage: Eukaryota > Metazoa > Chordata > Mammalia > Chiroptera > Vespertilionidae > Myotis > Myotis brandtii. The sequence goes on along the minus strand of NW_005363130.1, from coordinate 134,475 downwards.
AAGCATCTTAGAAACCAAGGGCAATTGTATCTGAGCCTTCCCATTGAGATGATTAATGTAATATTATAGACAGGATCATTTGAATTTTGCCCATTTTTTTTTACAGTGAGTCAATCAATCTATTTTAACTTAATAAAGGGAGATGTCAACATTTTTTCCTCAAGATAGAAAAGAATTTTTAAAAACACAATGGAAGTGCATCTGATGTACATTTGTAGTCAATATGGTCTAAGATGCGATGAGAAGTACTATATCTTATTTAAAATATTTTCAGCCTTCAACAGAAATTTAAACAACCAGAAAAAAAAAAAGCTAAAGCTAATATTGTAGTATTTAAGCATCTCTGTTGTAACAGTCTATGTTTAGTGAGCCTCTGGGGGCCAAGGTAAACTCTCCAAAAGGTCAGGAAAGATTCCTACTACATTCCTTCTTTAAAAATAAATCACTGCTCACATATTTCTTTGACATCCTAAATAAGGTAAGATGGGAGATTTGATGCTAAAGCATTCATCAGCTTTAAAATTCAGGACTTGCAATAGTTGGGTATCTGTGGCTATTAGGACATTTTTGGGTATAGAGGTGAAAAACCTGAATAAAATTAGCATTTTTTAAGCTGAAAAGTCCACTCCAGAGTGTGAAGCACTGTCACAGAATTCAGTTTCCTTCTCTCAGCTCCCCCTTCCCTTGTGTTGGTTTTAGACTCAGATTTTATCATTGTTTCTTAAGAGAACCAGTTATGCCTCCTCCTTGATATCAGGGGGCCAAATGGGGCAACCAAAGCACTGCTTCCCTCCCCCAGCAGTCCCAGCAAATATGTCTTTAACTCTGATTGGTTTCAAGCTCATCATTCAACCAACCCCTGTGGCCAAAGAAATGTGGTGCTGGGAGGAGCCAAGACTGAGTTACAGGTGTAAGGATTCAGCACATAGACTAAGAACGGGACTGTGAAATTCTACTACTACCATTAGTAACAATTTATACCTGCCCCAAGTTTCTGTTCCTATTTTCTCTTTGACCCTGTTTTCTGGTGCAGATCTCCTAAAACCCTATAATTTCCAGTGTGATAAGAGTGTCTGACAGAGAACTCCCAAATATCTTAGAATTTCTTTGGTGTTAGAAGCATTTTTTGTTCTAATGAGGTAGCTCTCACTGGGCTCTTGAATGGTGGATGGTCACCAGAAAGAACAAGCCATAGTTAGAAACATGGGACTTTCAGCCCTCTCTTCTCCAGAGAGGGGAGACGGGTAGGAAATTGAATGAATAATTGATCATGCCTACATGATGAAGCCTCATAAAAATCTCAGAAGTATAGAGTTCAGAGAGCTGCCAGGTTAGTAAACAAATCCATGTGCCAGGAGGGAGGTGCATATAATAAGAGTTAAATGAATACCATGGACAATAAGAATTTTAGTTCTAGCATTTTTCTTCCATGCTAGCATTTCCATGTCATGAGATATTGCAGAGGTGGTCAATTCAGATTCCATCAGACTCAAGAAACATATTACATAGCCCTAACTGGTTTGGCTCAGTGGATAGAGCGTCAGCCTGTGGACTGAAAGGTCTCAAGGTCGATTCCAGTCCAGGGCATGTACTTTGGTTGCGGGCACATCCCCAGTGGGAGGTGTGCAGGAGGCATCTGATCGATGTTTCTCTCATCGATGTTTCTAACTCTCTATTCCTCTCCCTTCCTCTCTGTAAAATATCAATAAAACATATTTTAAAAAAAGAAAAGAAACATATTACATAAAGAAGAGTGTCCCCGCCCTGGCTGGTGTGGCTCAGTTGGTTGAGTGTCATCTCATGACCTGAGAGGTCACTGGTTTGATTCCCAGTCAGGGCACATGCCCAGGTTGTGGAGTTATGCTCTTGATCCCCAGTAGTGGGTATGCAAGAGGCAGCTGATTGATGTTTGTCTCTCATCCATGTTTCTCTCTCTCTTTCCCTTCCTCTCTCTAAAAATCAATAAAAACATATATGGAGGGGTTGGGGGGAGAAGAGCATCCCAATGCATTACTCCTTCATTTCTAGCTCATTTAGCTCTCATCTATAAATCCATTTGATGACTCTATCACAGTAAATGATTTTCCAGCCATATTGATTGATATTTTTACTTTGTTTTATCATAAAAAGGAATATTCTTTAGGATACGATTTACTCTTCATCACTAATTTTTTAAAGAATTTACTTAATTCTTGTGAAGTTTACATTTGCATAGGGAATTGGGGACACTGTAATTCAGTTCATCCAACTTCTGAATAACTGTATGTAAAATATTCTTGAGAAAGTAATGTGATGTAATTGCTTTAGAGAGAGCAAATCTTCAAGTCTGCCTTTGATGCAAGGGTTGGTATCTTAGGACTGTGTACTTCTAGTTAGACCAGAAGGCTAATGGATCAAGATCATAGCCAGTTCTCACATCACCAAAGTTAGGTTTGGAAATATGCTTGGAGACTGTGCCCTGCCCATGTTTTGAGGGCCTTATCAATGCTATAGATTGAATAGTATCCCCTCTCCAAATTCATATGTTAAAGCCCTACCCCCAAATGTGGTGGTATTTGGAGATAAGGCCTTAGGGAGGGACATAATTAGGTTTAGGAGAGTTTAAGAGGATAAGGCCATTATGATGGGATTAGTGCCATTATAAGAAGAGACACCAGACAATTCTCCCTCCCTCCCTTCCCCGCTTCCTCCCTGTCTTTCTTTCTCTCTTGCCCAGCAATGTAAGGACACACGAAAAGTTGGCCATCCAACAAGCCAGGAAGAGAGTCTTCACCAACCAAGCTGGTACCTTGACCTTGGACTTCTAGCTTCCAGACCCGTGAAAAACAAACAAACAAACAAACAAAAACTACTTCCAATGTTTAAGCCACCCAGTCCATAATATTTTGTTTTGGCAACATGAGCTAAAGCACCACTTCCTTACCTAAAGGTCGTGTTTCAGTTGCCATTATCTGTGACTCATCTGAGGGATTTCTCTGAAGCATCTCAAGGCATCTCATCCTACAACCTGGAAAACGCCGAGAAATCAACTAATGCTCTCCCCACCATCAGCAGCTCTCAACCACTGGCGGATGGTGTCTGGCTCCTGGCCTCTGGAGGATAACTCTGAGGGTATGTTCTAAATCATTTATCACCCGCAGTGGTGGCTGGCTTGGTGACTGGCGCAGCTGTTTTTGGCTGCTTTCCCTTTGTTGTCATATCGCTCCCCCCTGACGGGAATTTCCTGTGCCTCTCAAACTATTGGTACTTGAATCTTTCCTCAGGGCCTGCTTCTGTTGGAACATAAGACATGCTGATCCCTTTTTTTTCTGTTGCCGTTTTGTGGAGGGATACAGCAGATTGCCACGGGGGAAACACATATTAGGTATCATCAACTTTTGGGAAAAAGATCTAAGCACAAGCTCCAATCCTGTGGTTTAACAGTATATTTTTTCTTTATTTTTCTCCCCACAACACCCAAGCAACACATGCATGTTGAGTATGTAGGTATTTATGGTGAATATTTTATTGTTTACCTGCTGGGCGCACGCAGGGGCACCATGCTGTAAGCCCGGCAGCGGTTCTCAACCTTCCTAATGCCGCGACCCTTTAATACAGTTCCTCATGTTGTGGTGACCCCCAACCATAAAATTATTTTCATTGCTACTTCATAACTGTAATTTTGCTACTGTTATGAATCGTAATGTAAATATCTGATATGCAGGATGTATTTAAAGGGGTCGCGACCCACAGGTTGAGAACCGCTGCAAGGGATACTGCTTATTTGATTTGTCTACTCTGCAAGCCGTAATCTTCACTGCAGTTGTTCACTGGGGGTGCATATAGAGTACATACTTGGCTCAGTCATACCAGTTTTTGGATATTCAAATAATTCTAAACTAGTTGCTAAAAGGCTGCTTTCCTGATTCCCCTAAGTAGCCTTTCTTCCCCTCCCCTCTCCCTCGAAGTTGTCCAGACACTCCTGACCAGTGTCACCATCCAGATCTGACAACTGAAGGGTTGATGCACACACACTAAATTTCAGCACTACATATAGAACAAATTAAGAAAAAATATATAGTTGCTCTTTAATGGAAAAATTTGAAAAGGCATCCTTTAATTAATTTGAACGACTGAGACTACTCAATAAGTTCTATTTATTCTCACTTATTAATTTGCTTATTTATTATCAGCTAGCTAAAACATGAATATATGAGTTGTGTACATATATATACACATGTACGTATATATCCATTTTTTGTATATGTGCATGTAATCATATATATAACAAATATCTAATGCATTCATGACCAGTGAGTATCATAATGAGGCCTCTGCTTTGGTCTCACTTCTGTAGTCACAACCTCTTCCATATTTTGCATTATTTTTGTTAACTCTTAATGCAACAGGAAAACTCAGTTTTAGTTTAACATGTATGGGCACCTACAGCAGAATAGTGGGTTGACCCCACCAGGGAACACAGTACTGATCTGAGCAAGGGGACTATAGAAGTTACTAAGAGTCAGCTGAACACGCCTCCTTCTTTCTGATGACCTGTGAGTAAGATTCTTTCTCCTTTGTTAAAGTCCCCGAGAAGTCCCTGTAGCCTGTTATCCTAGGAATGGTTTCCACCCACTGTGGATTTCTGCTCTGTGATCTCTCTGGTCTTTTGTGCCCGTGAGAGGAGTTTATAGAATCCGGAGAAGAGCAGCTTCTGCGGTTGATAATAAACTAAAAAGTCTTGCTTGGTGCACAGAACTATTACACTATTTTTGTTTTAATAGAAAATATTTCTCTTGATGTAGTGACCTCCTAGTTTTCAATCTTTAAATGCATCAAGTCCACTATGTGTACAGTGTACTTGCAAATGAATCATTTTATTTAATTTCCCCAACATCAATATGAGTCAGGATATTTGAAATTCTGCATTTTACATTTAAAGATGAGGACATTGAAGTCCAATATTTTGTGGTCTATATTTTACTTCCTGGATATAAACAGCCAAATTAATAATGGCAACAACAGGAATGCTGTGTAAGAACATTGCTTTCTTAAGTCTCTCGCATAAACACAGACTCCTGTAGCTATAGCCAAATATAGGCAATTTGTATGAAAAATGATGCCCATAGATTAATATTTTAGAAATGATTGGTTGTTTGTAAAATGTGATTTAAAGATATTGCTGGTAATTCAACACGTGTTTCAGTTCTAATGACATGCCCCTGACTGTCTTCATTTCTCTTTCTTTTTATCTTCAACATATTACCATTTGAAGAGGGTTTTTTTTTCTGTTGTTTGTTTGTTTGTTTAAATATGTTTTTTAAATTAATTTCAGAGAGAGGGAGAGAGAGATATAAACATCAATGATGAGAGAGAATCATCCATTGGCCGCCTCCTGCACACCCCCTTCTGGAGATCATGCCCGTACTCAGGTATGTGCCCTGACTGGAAATCAAACTGTGACCTCCTGGTTCAATGGTCAACGCTCAGCCACTGAGCCACATGGGCTGGGGATGACCAGTTTTTCCTCACTATTATATTTCCTCTTTACTTTTGCACTGTCTGGAACAAGGTCATATACCTACAGCTCTTTATGATTTGGATTACTACAAAGCCATCCGGTGACCACAATTCTCTTCCCCACTTGCACTTTGTTTCTATGAGGTGCAGAGAAGACATTTGGAATTCCTGGGGAAGATCACAGAGATGATTTCTGAATGTAGTGACCATACTTTTCCATTTGAATGCCCTGAGTACCTCACATGGAGTCATATGGATACAGGGTACATGCCTCTTGAATGAATGCTTTAAGTAGAAGAGAACAAGACCAGTAATAGAGTTTACACCCTTCAAATAAAAGGGAAAGTACAGGAGTCACAATAATACAATGATAGAAAAATATTCATACAAATCTATTCTTTATTTTTATTTGGTTGTGCATAAAAAGATTGAGTTGTCAAACTTAGGATTGATGTGACAAAATATGTCATCTTATATTCCATATAACAAAATCAATACAATTTTGCATCCTTATTTACTCTAGTCATTGATGCACTCACAAATGAGCTACCTACTTTGTGTCATTAGGATAGGTACTATGGATATAATGGTAAGCAGAAGTGGATATGGCTTCTGTTTTCATAGTTCATGTCTACTGGGGTATAAACTATAACTGTTTGATATTTAGAATTCTTTTGATTATAAGCAGAAGTGGAGAATCAACCTGGCGAAGGTAAAAGTGTAGGAATTTTTTGCACATGTAACTGAAATGTGGAGGTTATTATTTAGGTGCTATAGTAACTAAATAAGTGAAGAGTAATGCATAGAGGCCCAGTGCATGAAAATTCGTGCACTTGGGTGGTCCCTCAGCCCAGTCTGTGCCCTCTCGAAGTCCGGGAGCCTCGGGGGATGTCTACCTGCCGGCTTAGGTCTGATACCTGGGGGATCAGGCCTAAACTGGCAGTCAGACATCCTTCGGGCAGCCCGGGAGCCCAGGGGATGCCTACTTAGGCCCACTCCCTTAGGCCCGGGGAGTGGGCCTAAGCTGTCAGTCCTTAGCACTGCCAAGGAGGTGGGAGAGGCTCCTGCCACTGTGCTGCACTCGCCAGCTGTGAGCCCGGCTTCTGACTGAATGGCTCCCTGTGGGAGCACGCTGACCACCAGGGGGCAGCTCCTGCATTGAGCATCTTCCCCCTGGTGGTCAGTGCGTGTCATAGCGACCAGTTGTTCCCAGTTATTCTGCTGTTAGGGTCAATTTGCATATTACCCTTTTATTATAGAGGACTAGATGCCCAGTGCATGAATTCATGCACCTTGAAAGGAACTGTAGGCCGCGAGGCTGCAGTGGGCATAAGGGCCCATCCTCTGCGCCCCTGCCCGGCCCCTCCCACAGTGGCCCTCATTCCCCTGTCTGCAGGCAGCCCTGCTCCTGCCGCCACTGCTCCCATGCACTGATGGCACCGGCCCCGCTCTCACCCTCTGCCAGCGTGGAGCAATTGGGGCTGACGCCATCAGCAGGTGCAAGCAGCAGCTGCTTCCCTGATCACCCTTCAGGAGCAGGGGGAGGTGGAAAAGCCCTCAGGGGCGATTGGGTCTGGCAGCCACCGCTCGCACCTGCTGACTGCGCCAAGCCATCAGGACCGGCACCAAGCTCTGGCAGCAGGTGCAAGTGGTGGCTCTGGCGCCGGCTGCAGGTGTGAGTGGGGCCGTTGCCAGCAGTAGGTGCGAGCGCCCAGCGGGACCACGGCATATCAGGACCGGCACCAAGCTCTGGCAGCAGGTGCAAGTTGTGGCTCTGGCGCCGACTGCAGGTGCAAGCGGAGCTGTTGCCAGCAGCAGGTGCAAGTGCCCGGCGGGACCACGGCGTATGAGAGCAAAGCATTTTCAGTAACCACCAGAGGCTCACCCCAATGACAGTGACCACCTTGGTCTCATGCCCCCACTCACCTTCTCCACCATCCTGCTGCAGCCAATGCCTGCCATGTTTCGTGCACACCCCCTCGTGGTCAGCACATGTCACAGCGACTGTTTGTTTGGTTGTTCGGTTGTTCTGCTGTTCGGTCTATTTGCATATTAGGGTTTTATATATAGATTATCGGACCAGGCATCAGTCACTCATTATTTCCAGCTTTACTTTCCTCTTAGGTAGCTTGTTAACAGGCAGGCTCTCTCCATATTTTAGCCAAGGCAACGCCTTGTGCTCCAGGTTTATATGGGTCTTAGTATCTATGATCTCAAACGGAGGTAAATGTTCCTTTCTCTGCTGTTTTATCTAAGATATCTTTGTATTCAACTGGCAATACTATGGCATAGAAGACCATTTATTCAGGTCTGTGCCTGGAGTAGGCAAAACTTCACCCTCATATAAACCACTTAAAATGTGCCTTCATGCTTATGTTTCAGAAGAAGGAAGGAGGGATAATAAGCAGGCAGAAATAATTATAAATATTGTAATATATAGCATTAACTATACTATAAATACTAGCATATACATATATTTCCTATAAATGATAGCAAAACATAAAAATTATTAACTTGAAGGAATAAAATGTAATACTATAAAATAAAGTAAAACACAGTGAGACCTCCTCTCAGGAAAAATGGCCATTTCAGTGTGGGCGTTTACAAACAAACGACCTAATGCAGGACTCCTGCACATCCCCCTGCAATGCTTCCCACCCCAGCCTCTCTTCAGGCACCTCATGTGAGCGCTTCCCTGCCACAAAGCCTCGGAAAGCACATTCTGACCTGGCTGGGAGTTGTATACCCTGGGATCTGGGAGCTAACCTCCAAATGTGGGAACTGCCTATCATTATGGAAAGATTAATAACCTTGTTGCTGAAACACGGAGCCTGGAGACACCAGCCCTTTGCAACCTTTGGCCCACATTACCTGTAATCTGGGATGCATCTGTGCAAATTCTGCTATGTGAGATGTCTGATATTTTGCTGCCTACATTTTCTTCTAGGACTTTTATGGTTTCATGACTTACATTTAAGTATTTTATCCAGTTTATTTTTGTGTATGGTGTAAGTTTGTTGTCTACTTTCATTTTTTTGCAGGTACTTGTCCAATTATCCAACACTATTTATTGAAGAAATTTACACAATGCAATACTATGTAGCTATAAAAAATAAGGAACTCTTACCCTTTGAGACAGTATGGAGGGACCTAGAGAGTATTATGCTAAGTGAAATCAGCCAGTCAGGTAAAGACAAGTATCACCTGATCTTACTTATATGTGGAATCTAATGAACAAAATAAACTGATGAACAAAAAAGATCCAGAGACATTGAAACATGCAACAGGTTGATGTATTTCAGAGGTGATGGGGGGTGGGAAGAGATTAACCAATTAACTTATATGGATATATGCATAGCGCATGGACAGACAATAGTGCAGAGAAGGCCTGGAGAGAGAAGGGGGACATCTGTAATACTTTTAACAATAAAGATAAATGTTCTAAAAAATGCAGGGAAAGTAACTAACAATAAAATTACAATAAATATCCCTAATACCTATCCAGTAATTATTATATGGATACAGTAATCATTTTTAAGTGAAGAAAAATTAGTAGCATTCCTTTAAAAATTGGCAAAAAGCCATTTATACCCTAGCCATTATATATATTCACCAATTTACTGGAGGTTTTGGCTATGTGGTAAGTCAAGAAAAAGAAATTAAATGTATAAAAAGTAAAGAGGAGAAAATACAACTATTGTTAATTTTGCTTGATATAGTTGTCAATCTAAAAATTTAAAATCTAGTGACAAATTATTACAAATTATTAGATCTAAAAAAATATTAGCAAGATGACTGGATATAAGATCAACACAACCAAATCGATTGTATCCTCCTATACCAGCAAAAGGGTTTTAAGGCACCATTTATATCAAAAGAAAACTATAATATTCACATAAATAAATCTGAAAAAATGATGAATAAGATATATAATTATAAATCTTTATTAAAGGCATTGAAGAAGGCTCAGCAAATGAAGAGTTATGTCAAATTCATGCATGTAGATGTTGCCCTCTTGGACTATAAAATTGAGGTAATCTATTATGGTCAACAAGATAGAGGAGCCGGGTCTTTAGTTCAGACTCTGGAGTAGGGTCTGTCCAGTATTTTTTTTTTAATCACAGATGACTAAATAATGAATTACTCAGTAGCTTGGGGGGCAATTTGTGATTTTTTTACATTGTGTATGCCAAAGGGATAAAGGAGGAGATTAACACCCAGGAAATGAATCTAATGATCTATTTGGAAGGGTTTTACTCCCTTCTCAAGCCAGTTACTCTGGAAGATGGACATTTCCTACTTTTACACATGCTAGAATAAGTTACACCAATGGTGTGCTGATAAACGTTTAGTAATTGAATTTCCAAGAAAAGAAAAACCACACACAACAATCCTAATTTGTGGCATCACTGATTTCTGAGTTGTAAATCCTTTCACCATTGCCAATTTCAAGTTGAAATGGAATTTTTGGACTGGAACCCGGATTCTTCGTCCGCCGGAATCAAAGAATGAATCCACGGACAGAAGGTGGCATAGCAAAGGTGGAGATTTATTGAAGAACAAGTACAGACTCCCACATGGGGAGAGGGAAAGAGTTCCACAGAACGGACTCCCAAGTGGGGAGGGGGAAAAGGTCCCCCTGAGTTCCTTTTCCCTATGGCTTATAAAGGCTGCAGATCCTGGTGCCTTGATATCCCCTCTGATTGGTCACTATTCCCTTAGACTGGTTACTATAGTAACTCCTGGGCTCAAAGTAACCCCCCCTCCTTCCTTATTGCTTTTCTATTCCCTTTGGGCTTTCTTCCTCTCCTCCCTGAAGAAGGGCTTCCTTCTCTTTATTTTGTAAATATAAACCTTTTGCTGTTTCCAGCTTCCTCATTCTATGGAAATGTACTTGTTGCAGCTCCTCAGCTTCCCCTATTCTATGGAAATATACTTTCTGCTGCTCTGCAGCCCTGTGCTCCCTCCATGGTCCCCTTAATTTCCAAAATTTCTAATATTTCCTAAACCTGTCCTATTTTACCCCTAAAATTCCTGTTTCAAAGTTACTATTTGAACTTGCTGAAGGTGGATAGAAAGAAATGCATACCTTCGAGCTCTTGTGAGCCAGTCCCAGTGCACCACTACCTGTGTCAGTATCTACCTGTGAGGGTAGATTGACAGATGTGAAGTTTGAAAAATGGGTGGGCTGACCTCTTCTGATTTCCTTTCTTATGATACTAGGCCTTCAGCTTTGAGGTCCTTCATATTTACTTGACTTCCATCACTTACACTATTGAAATCTAAAATAGTAATTTCCTTAATAATTCCTAGATTGAATTTTCAACAGAAAACAAAAAGAAGTGTATTTTCCCCAAACATGTAAAAACAAAAGGTCAAGTTTAATAACTGGTCAACTGCAACTCAGAGAGAACTACCTAATGACTGATAACTTTAAAATGAAAGTCGCTATCAATGTTGTGTTTGATTCTTGTATCTTTTACAACATAACTCAACCCTTATCCCTGTCTTGATCTTCCCCGTGGTTACAGTTAGTGCTGTGGATTATTAGGCCAAGGTTCAGACACAGACACAAGGAACAAAGATAAAGCAACATAAATGTGAACTTTGATATGCTGCTGCTTCTTGGTGATTGAAATTTTGTTTCACTTAAGTGGCAAGTGAAATGACACCAGGTTAAAAAAAAATAGCATGTGTCAGTGGGAGGGAGAAAGGATGAAAGAATGCTATTAGGAAACAGGAGCTATAAAGAAAATTCAAGAAAGTCTGTTACCACCGTTTCAAACAAAAAATCTTCTTTTCAATCCTTTTGAGTCTTATGTTTCCAAACATAAGCTAAACTATATACAAAGTAACTATTTTAATCCTTTACAAATAAATAGTTTGGTTAAAAGAATACATAGAATATTTGAAATTCTAGGTAATATTTTTAGCTGAAAATTAAGATATTAGATATATTCTCCCTGTTTTCCCCTATATACCTAATTAGCACAGGCATTTGGAAAATGGTTATAGTAGGTGTTAACATGGATTTTAAGACCCAGTTTAAAGGTTCTAATAGTTTTGTGACTCTTCTAATTCCTGAAATACACAGTTAAGAAAAAATATTTTTATTATGGAGAGGATGGAAGTACTTTACATTTAGAACTTGGCCTCAGGTTTTCAGTTTCAGGTTTGTTTATTTTGTATTCAATCTGGATTTAGGAAAGAGAAGGCACTGCAGAAACTCTTCACAAATAAGCCTTCAAATTCAACTCAGCTTCCAATCTTTAAGCCAGTGATTTTCAACTGGGTGTGCCACAGTGGGCACACTGGTGTGCCACGAGAATTTTTAAAACATGCAATACCTGACTATTTAGCCAGAGACACTGACCTCTTTTCTTTTAGATTTACAAATTAAAAAAAGACAACAGTGCAGCCACGGTGGAAAACAGTATGGAGATTCTTCAAAAAATTAAAAATGGAACTCCCATTTGACCCAGTAATCCCACTTCTAGGAATACAGCCCAAGAAGTCAGAAACACCAAGCAGAAAGGATATATGCATCCCTATGTTCATAGCAGCACATTTTACCATAGCGAAGATCTGGAAACAGCCTAAGTGCCCATCAGCAGATGAGTGGATTAAAAAACTGTGGTACATCTACACAATGGAATACTACGTTGTGGTAAAAAAGAAGGAACTCTTACCATTTGCAATAGCATGGATGGACCTGGAGAGCACTATGCTAAGTGAAATAATCCAGTCAGAGAAAGATAAGTATCACATGATCTCACTCATTTGTGGAATATAATGAACAACATAAACTGATGAACAAAAATAGATCCAGAGACAGAGAAGCATTGAACAGACTGCCTAACCTAAGAGGGAAGGTGGAGGCGGGGGAGAGTAAAAGATCAACTAAAGGACTTGTATGCATGCATATAAGCATAACCCATGGACACAGACAGTAGGGGGAGTGAGGGCATGTGCTGGGGGGTGGGGGTGGCCAGGGAGAGGTCAATGGGGGGAAAAGGAGACATATGTAATACTTTAAACAATAAAGAATTTAAATTTAAAAAAAAGTCAGCAGCCAACATAATAGCTGACCAGTGTGAATGAATCACAATTAAACCTACTTTTTTGCCAGATCAGCAAAAAATATATTTTTTGGTGTGCTGCAGAATTTCAGTAATTAGTTTATATGTGCCATGAGATACAAAAAAAGGTGGAAAATCACTACACTAGATGCAATAAAATGCACGCAGAAGCTTCCATTTTAACAAAGCCTAAAAATTTTAACCAATGTATAATTTGCAGAATGAAATGATCTCTTAATACAGACAGAACAAATGGCATCTAAAAGTCTAAAATAAGATAGTATGCCGTGTATTAACAAATATGATAATATATATTGTTGTAGTTTCCCCAAAATGGAGTTGGAATATAAAAAATTAAAAATAAAACATGCTTTGGTCAAATCTTTAAAAAAATAGCAGAAAGGAATAACTAAAAGATGACTATTAAAGTTTTGAGAGAAGTAAATTTAGGACAAATAAAATATTGGTTTACATAATGGATAGTAAAACAAGGACATTATAAAATGTTAACAAGGATCCAAAATAGTCATGGATAGAACATACAATCAATCCTATTATTCACAGGTAGTAACTATATTTGCACACTTATCGTCATGCTAAAATTTATTTATAACATCAAAATCAATACTCACCATGATTTTGCAGGTATTCATGGACATACGCAGATGGACAAATACGCTGAGCCACTTGAAGGTCATGTTTCCAAGTAAGGTTGAAGAAGGTGATGTTCTACCTTCTTGTGTTAGTTCTCATACTGTAAACAAGTATCCTTTTCACAGTTCATTAGCGCCACGTTTTTCACTGAATGTCACAGATCATTAGGGAAATATAAAACACACACACACACACACACACACACACACACACACACATACACACACACACACACTTGTTAATATGACTATTATTAAAAAGTCACACTTCCTGGCTGGCATGGCCCAGTGGTTGAGCAATGACCTATGAACCAGGAGGTCATAATTCGAATCCTAGTCAAGGCACATGCCCAGGTTGTGGGCTCAATCCCCAGTGGAGGGGCATGCAGAGGCAGCCAATCAATGATTCTCTCTCATCATTGATATTTCTCTCTCTCTCTCCCTCTCCCTTCCTCTCTAAAATCAATAAAAATATTTTAAAAATTACAAAAGACAACAAATGTTGTCAAGGATGTAGAGAAATTAAAACCCTGTACACTGTTGGAATGCAAAATGGAACAGCTGCTCTGGAAAACATTAGAAACGTTCCGCATTTCTGCGCTTATTGTTGATGATGTGTGGTTACAATGGCCCCCAGGCATAGTGCTGAAACACTATCTAGTGTACCAAAGGGCATGAGGCAGTGGTGTGACTTATGGAGAAAATAGGTGTGTTATTTTCAGGCATGCGCTCTAGTGTTGCTGGCTGTGAGTTCAATGTTAATGGATCAACATTATATGTAATAGTAACATATGTGAAGCGGGGGGTGGGGGGGAGGCGGTTTAATCAGAACACAATAGAACAAGGTTGTCTAAAGACTGGTTGAGCAAAATGTTGTGACTAGACACCACAGGAACCTAATCCTTAATTTACCAATGGTTCAGTATTCATTAATTCACTGTTCACAGTGAATGGATAAAACATAGCTACAATGCATAATGAGAATTAACTATTTATAATATGCTCTGACAGAAAGCTTAGTGTGATTGAAAGATGTAGCCACATCATTTTAAGATTGTTGTTTCAGAGTACCATGTCACATGAAATCACTTGGAATCAGAAACAAAAAATGGACTGAGTAGACCAGTCTGATGTAGTAGGCAAGGTCTTTATTTTCAAAAGGTTATTTCAAAAGAGCTGTTCAAAAAAGTCTAAAGTTTTATTTGAATAAAACTAATAGGTTGTGGGTCATGAAATTAGAAAGGGCTTCAGAAGCTTCTTCTTTATCTAGAGATGTGACAAGAATTTATGGGGTGCCATCCATCCCCTAGATTATCACTGACTAGATGAAGATGTAGGTTTTTTCTTTTCCTGGACATTGGTTCTATGTTTTAATTACTTCATAATCTTATAAGATAAACAATTTGACCATGCCTCATTGTAAGACTTGAATTAATATTTGTAATTACTTTTTCGAATACAATAAAAGAACATAGAAATATAATACAAAGTATTTTGATGCATTGGAAGAGAAAACTATTGATTAACTTTTTTTAAAAAAGTGGGAATATGCTCTTAAACCAATGAATCATTAATATTTGATCTGAAATGAATTTATTATACCCTTTAAAGCTGGTATACTATAGCATTATTTTTAATTTTAAGAATTAAGGATTCAAAATATATCTACTTGTTTCAAGAATTCTAGTTCACTAGAATATTTCATATTATTGCTATATCATTGTGTAATGAAGAACTTCATCTATGCCTTTTCCACTTATGATAACATGGGGAGGGCAGTGTGCACACAAATTATGTTTTAGATGAAATTGAGTCAAAGAGGTGATTAGCCCTCTCAGGCATGGTGCTGGCAAACAAAAGTCTAACAGTAAACAAAATCTTTCTTGACTTATGGAGCAAATAGGAAGTTATAGTCAAGGAGAAAATGAGTGAAAGAGCAGGTGGGGACTTTAAGAGATAATTTTTGGTTTCGCCATTTAGTATCCATTTGTTTTTCTCTGGGAAGAGTACTTCAGTTTTCTTCTGGTGAATCACATTCCTTCCTGTCTAAAAAAAACTCACTGTATTTTCTTTTCCAGTGCTTCTGGTCACCAAATGTGTGGGGTTTATTTTCTCACACTGACCAATTTTCCAAAACCACCTTGGTGTCCTACAATTCAATACAATTCTGATACTATCTACCAGATCCTGCAAGTTAAGGGTTTAGTCTCAAAAGACTACCCTCATGTTCAATGCCAATTGGTAAGCCTCAGGTTATTATCCATGCTTTTGACCAACTAGCTGTAATCTGGCAGTCTTGGAAACCTCCAGTGCTATAATATGCTACAATGGCTCACAAAACTCAGGGAAATATTTATAGTTCACAAGTTTATTATAAAGGATACTAGAGGCCCAGTGCACAAAATTTGTGCACTGGGGTGGGGGGTCCCTCAGCCCGGCCTGTGCCCTCTCACAGTCCAGGAGCCCTCGGGGGATGTCCGACTGATGGCTTAGGCCCATGGGGAGCAGGCCTAAGCCGGCAGTCAGACATCCTTAGTGCTGGTGTGGAGGTGGGAGGGCTCCTATCACGGAGAGGCTTCTATCACCGCTGCTGCGCTTGCCAGCCATGAGACCAGCGCAGGGCTTCTGGCTGAGCAGCACTCCCCATGTGGGAGCACACTGACCACCATGGGGCAGCTCCTGCATTGAGCATCTGCCCCCTAGAGGTCAGTGTGCATCATAGTGACTGGTCATTCTGCTGTTCAGTCTATTTGCATATTAGCCTTTTATTATATAGGATAATAAAGGATACAGGTGAATAGCCAGATAAAGAGACATATGCTGAGGTCTGAAAGGGTCCTTAAAGCATCAGTTATCTTTCCATGCACAAGTGTATGATATTCCTGCAATTAATGTATAAGCAAAGTTCATGAGAATAAGACCAATCTCAACAGATCAGACCTTTCATTTGTTTGAACTGTATAACCATTTCAATATTAAAATGATTATAAATATACCATGATTATCCTTAGTGCAACCAGTCTAATATTATGTACATTTTTCTATTCCCTTTGAATATTCTCATCCATATTTACAGTTTCATAGTGAACACAATAGCTTACATATAATTGTATATTACTAGGTTGATATAGTGCCTTTAAATATTCCATCAAGTTGATTTAACAATTTAATAACCATATCCCTTTTGTCCCTAATTAATCTTTTCAAAATTTTAAAATTGCAAATAACCTTTGTAGCAAATCTCTCCATGTGAATAGCTTTTATTTAATACTATATCCATAGCATACATTTCTGAAGTGGAATACATTTTCTAAACCAGAAAACAAGGTCTGGAACTTCTTTGTACACAATAAGCACACGATAAATATAAAACACAAAATTGGAAATTCTCAAGGAAGAGCCATGAAATTAGTTAAGAATCTATAGGGATCCATTTATCAGGAGAGCTAACCACTGAAAGACTGAAGTGGAACCATAAGGATCTTACAAATTCTATTAACTGAACTCATTGGTGAAAATAAATATTTTGCATTACCAGGAGGAAGAATATAAGATAATTTAATAAAATGAGCAAAAATAATTTAGTTGAGAACCTAAAGATCAAATCCATACAGTGTTTTGACAAAGTAATTTAGTGCCATCTGGGTCTGGGTATACTACTCAGCAGGGTGTTGTCCTCTGACCCAAGACCTGGTCCTCTACACAGTCATCCTTGGCCTGCACTCTGGGCTCCCCCTCCTAGTTGGTTCCCCAGAGTTTCAGGGTTAATGGCTGAGACTTTGTACTCAAATACAATTAAATCTCATTCCTTCAGCGGAAGTTCTCTCTATCTCCTCTTCCCCATTTCAAGAATTAGCCAACAAGATAAACTAATAGCATTTTAATTTTGTCTTGTACCTTCACTATTTACAATTCTGCTAAATTGGGCATAAATCAGTAAGTATCCCCTTCTTAAAGTTGGAGTCCAACCTCAAGGGGCCACCCTCACATTACCTGACCATAATATAAAGGGAGACGGATATTTAAATATAAAGGTTGAGAAACAACCACAGTGGCACATGAAATTGTTAATTTCTTATCTTGGAGAAAGAAACAGTCACTATAGTCCAGTATCCCTGCTTTAACAAAAACATTTATCAAATAAATACCATCTTCTATTTCTAGGCATTGAACAAAATGGACACAGTACAGGCCAGTGGGAAAATGAGACATTAAACATAATTATGCCAGTAAGTTATTAATTCCATCTAGATAAATGCTAAGAAGAAGAATCAGGATAGTGTGAAAACTTACAAATCTGGGAATTTACCTGTTCCAGATGTCTTCATGTTCTGGATGCCAAAGATTTTAATCTGAGTTTTGCAGGAAAATAGATCAAACAGCCTGTGTGAAGACTCAGAGGACCATAGGAGCTTGACCTATTTAAATACCCCAAAATGACCACTGTGTAGGTGGTGAGGGAAAGTCCACCTATAATTTATCTTCTAAACACTTAACAGTTTTTCTTTAATTACAGACTGTTACTATTCATTGATTTGCATTACTTTTAAAGTTTGTATCTTTCTCACTAAATAGTGAGGTCTTAATGGCAGGGAGTCTTTCTGTATTGCTCCCCACCATATATGAGCATGTGGCCTGACACAAGTTACATGTTCCACAGATATTTGTGGAGGTAAGGAAGGAAAAGAGGGCAAGGCGAGAGCGGGGCAGAAGTGGCCTGAAAGCATTGAGATCTGAAGTTTGGGCATTCGACACACAAATCCCAGCACAATAGCCACTGCACACTCACACACACACACACACACACACACACACACACACACACACACACAATAAATAAAACCCAGAGTCGGGTAAAATTACTAACTGGGAAATTCTGCAAATTGAACTAGATCCTATATAATTACTGACATAGTATCGTTAGCTCAAAAACTAAGATCCCATGAGAGGAAAATAACACACACACACACACACACACACACACTAAATAAAACCCAGAGTCGGGTAAAATTACCAACTGGGAAATTCTGCAAATTGAACTAGATCCTATACAATTACTGACATAGTACCATTAGCTCAAAAACAAAGATCCCATGAGAAGAAAACCCTCTCAACAAGATCCAGTATTCCTGCCCAGTTTAGATTATAAAAATGAAGTCGTAATTCCTGAACCAGAAATGGACCAGACAAAAAACTAGAAAACAAAACCAAAAATACCAATTTCAATATTTTATACTTTATAAAGGGGGCATCTCAGGAGAGAAAAAAAGATATCCAGAAATCAGAGAAATAATGATTCAAATCCTAAGAACTGGATCTCACAATTTAAGCAGAGAGCTCTTAAGTTAGAAATGTAGTAAATTACTATGAAATTAGTTGAAGGTGTTTTAGCAAAGTTTTCTAAACCAGAAGATATCTGTGGCTAATCTGCAATCACATCACCAGAATTGATGATTCACCCAATTGCCTGATCCTAAGACTATTTTGATTCCATTTCAATTTATCGTTATTTAAATATCGCATTAGGTGTTAGATTTTTTATATCAAACTGTACTTCACAGTAGAATGTGTTTAAATGTATGCCAAATAATGTCCATTTCACACTTGTGACAGTTATTCTTGTGATACCTAAAGGGAAGGATTCATTCTGAAAGGTTATATCATTTTTCATTTCAGTAGAGTCATGAGCAGCTCAGAGCAGATTGCTTCTTCTTTTTCAATTTTAGATATGATCTCTTAATCTCTGCCTCCATCCCTACTCAAAGGGTAACTGGCTCAATGGTTTAAGGAAGAAAAGACTTCAAAGATGTGATTCATTTCTAAGAGAAATGGGAGTCCTTACTCAAGGTTAGAAGGATCTAGGACTTAGTCTAATTAATTACAAGAATTGTTAAATAGAATGAAATAAAATTAACTAGTTTTCAGCCCTCATAAAAAGTCTGTTGGAGGTCAGTATATATTGGGAAATTGTGGAGTGGGATTATGGGGCTAGACCTTGAAACTTCATTCTAAACTTAATAAATATTTAATAAATTGGTTGATAACGGCAACTTTACAAGTCAGGTGGAAGATAATTCGCAAGTAAATTGCCTGAGGTTTTGTTGGTAGGATGAAGGGGGAGACTGGTAATATTGGTAGCAGGCTAGAGACCAGAGAAAACATTTTGGACTATTTCAAGGTAGTGTTAGGAAATATGAAAAGCTGAAACAGAAAGGATTCATATAGAAACAGTGAAGATGATTCATGCTGTGAATTTAGGGAACTGGTGGGGAGGAAAGGCAACTTCCAAGACCAAGAATGTTTTGCTCAGCTGTAAGGGCACGAAGAGGGTGAAAGCATGTCATAGAGATTTAGGAACAGAGGAATAAGTTGAAGCTACAGTTGTCTGTTAAAGGGGTTATGGGGAGAGTACATTTGCCTTCCTTTGCTTTGTTATTTCTGCTTTATTTCTGTCCCTATCTTACAACTTTGATACTAATGTATATCCATGTTATTATTTAGTGTATTTGTTGATTAAACATGCCATTAACTTTTGACTAGCAAAAGTATTTGAATGTTGCACACATCAGCTTATTTTTTTATTTTAAAACATGTATTGGTGACATTGGTTAATAAAATCATATAGGTTTCAAATATACAATTCTATAATACATCATCTGTATATTGCATGTGTTTACCACCAAAATTCAAATATTCTGTCAAATATATTTGACCTCCTTTACCTCTTACTACCTCCTCTCCATCCCCCTTCCCTTCTGGCAACCACCAAACTGTTGTCTGCGTGTATGAGTTTTATTTTGTCTTCTTTGTTCAATTGTTGCATTCAGTTTATATCCCATATATGAGTCAAATCATACAGTTCTTGACTTTTTCCATCTGACATATCCTGCTTAGCATGGTATTTTCAAGATCCATTCACATTGTCACAAATGGCAGTATTTCATCTTTTCCTATAGCTGAGTAGTATTCTATTGTATCTATATATATACCACATCTTCTTTCTCACTCTATTTTTTTTAATTATTTTTTTTAGTATAAGAAATGACCCTATCATTTATTTTTGTTCTTTGGATAAGTGATGGTCAGTATTTTCTATCTTTCTTCTAGGCATCTACAATAAATTTATGTATAATAATTTTTCTGATCACATTTTCTTGTAGCACCAAAAGGAAGATCTTCTGAATTTCTATAAGATAGAGCTCTATTATTTCTAAGAAGCGTATAAAACTCCAAAAATTCTCTTAAAATAATTTATCATTTTGTATAAATACATTCCTAAAAATATTTGATTCCAAGCATTAGATACAATATAACTCTTTAAAATTATTCTTATATCAACTACATCCACCTAAATTCAGTTATTGTGAACACTTCCAAATGTGTAAAAGTGGAAAAAACATGCAAAAGCATGTAATCTTAATCAATAATATTAGAGAATTCTGAACCCTATCTATACTACCAAAATCCCAATTCAGAAAGGAATTAAGGTATAAAACTATTATGATTTTCCAAACACAGATCTTGTACTGGATATTTGTTGGGTTTGGGCTATTCACAGTCATTCTACCTTCTTTAATAACAACATAATGAGGCATAGATAGCTTGAGGAAAAAAATAAATAGGGAAGATAATGAAAACACATCAGGTGTAAACAGAAGTAGCATTGATGTTTAAATATGGCAATAGGTACTCTATCGCTTTCCAAAGGGAGTCCGTTACACCAGGAAAATCACTATACCAGGTGTCAGCAATTCATGTGCAAAGACTGATAAAAACGCAATATGGTCTTTAAATAGGCCATGTCATATCCTGATGGAATGACTGAAATGTAAAGTCATTTTGAAAGTCATGCTGTCCTACCTTCTCAAATGAAAACAGTGGGTTTGGAGCGCCTTTTCTTAGACATATTCTCAATTTAACAAATGTGAACATCAGGAACGAAAAGTTTCCTTTGAACTTCAAATAATTTGCCCCCACCTACCTAACCCCCACCTTAAGATTGCTGACTTATAACTTTCTACTTCTTTTTTTTTTTTTTTGCATCAGGCATAGTCAAAAGAGAAAAGTAATATAACTAGTTATGATTTCAAAAGAAAAGGGTCAAAAACAAACAAGGTAGAGAATGAATAAAATCCACTGCATCACAGTCAAATAAAGACTTATCCCAGGACAGTCTGTTATGTAGAAGCACTTCTGCTCTCGTATGAAAGGAAATCTGGGCTCAAGGCAACAGACTCAGGAGGAGGAAAAAGTGGGGGACATCACAGCACTTAGGAGCAGGTCTTCACGAACTTCTAGGAGGGGGCAGATTGTGGATTTTCCTCTTCTCCTGTCAAAGCACCAACAACAAACCAGGAAATATCTATCTTTGCAGGTTTTAAGCTATTTTTTTATGTTTTCTTCAGGATTTAATTGATATCAACGGATTAATCATTGCATAAACATGCCTTTATAAATGTCACCGGTCACACTGCAGATTCAGCATTTTTCCTTGTCTTATCAAGACCAAGGTTTGGATCACTTTTCACTGTCAGTTTCAGAACAACTGGTCTCCCTTATCAGCAGGTAAATCAAGCCCAGTCCTATCATTCACTCTTTATCTCTGGAGCTGAAGTTTTCAGCTAAATTAGGTCTAAAGTAAATTATAAAAGCTTGGGTGTTATTAAGCCCTTTTCCCCAAGTCCTGCATACACACAACTATCACTCGTTTCCACACGTATGAGTCCTCTTCAGCTGTGTCTTCTGGAACTCTCTATCTACCACGAAGCCTAATAGGCCTTATCGTCAACTGAACAATACAATTCCTAAATATATCTGCCCGATGCTCCCTACATACACACTATTTTGTAATTCAGTATAATTCTTATCCTCAAAATAAAATTATTCATCTTATTTTGCATTTCTGAGTGTCTAGTGTGGCAGCAAACAATTAAGGAATAATATTTATGGCCCAGCTGGCATGGCTCATGAACCAGGAGGTCACGGTTAGATTCCTAGTCAGGGTACATGACTGGGTTGGGGGCTCAATCCCCAGTGTGGGGCATGAAGGAGGTAGCCGATCAATGATTCTCTCTCATCATTGATGTTTCTATCTCTCCCACTCCCCTCCTCTCTGAAATCAATAACAATATAAATTAAACATTAAATTTAAAAAAAAAATAACATTTACAGATTTGATCTCCAGGTAATACTTCATTGTAACCATTTTGTTTCTGACATGCAAATCCAGAAAAGTTTTATTAAACATGGAGAATGAAATTATGTCCTTTATAATCAATATAAATTTTAAATCGGTATCTTAACATGGTATTAAATAATTTGCTATTCTACTTCTCTTCACAACTATTTGAAACTCTGCTGCTATTTTTAGTCTGAGAAAGCTGGCCCTTTTATTTTTTCTCTTCATGATACCACTATTATTGCTCCATTTTCTATGTACAAGTATGGGCTAGCTGACAACACTGCTCAAATGATGTGTGTGTATGTGTGTGTGTGTATGTGTGTGCATGCATGTTGAGGGGCTATTTGGGAACAGAATAAATAAAATATAATTCTACTTTAGCGTTAAGTAATCCTTTCTTATTTGAGTAAATTCCATGTAGATGCAGAATACAGAGACATTTACATAAAATGTGTCCTTTTATTATCTAAATACTAGTGGCCTGGTGCACGAAATTCATGCACAGGGTGAGGGGGGTGTCCCTCAGCCCGACCTGCACCCTCTCCACTCTGGGACTCCTCAGGGGATGTCCAACTGCCAGTTTAGGCCCGATCCCTGTAAACTGGCAGTCGGACATCCCTCTCACAATCTGGAACTGCTGGCTCCTAACCGCTCAACTGCCTGCCTGCCTGATCACCCCTAACCACTTTGCCTACTGGCCTTCTTGCCCCCAACTGCCCCCTTTGCCAGCCTGATCGCCCCCAACTGCCCCCCACTGCCAGCCTGATCACCTCCAACTGCCCTCCCCTCCTGGCCTGATAACCCCTAACCACTTCTGCCTTGGCCCCGCCACCATGGTTTTGTCCGGAAGGACGTCTGGAAGGTCTCCCAGTCTAATTAGCATATTACCCTTTTATTATTATAGATATACAAAGACATTTAAAGTATAGGCATTGAATGATTTACTCTGAATTGATTTTCTTTGAGGAAAAAACCTCTAGAGGCCTAAACATAGATATATTATTTATTATGTTATTTCTTGATTATGAATAATTTCTAAGTTTATTAGAAATATTTTATAAGTCTCTTAGAGTGCTACCTATAATAATTTCAAGAACTGAAAATTTTGAAAAAGCATACTAAAATAGTAGAAAATTATAACTTTTAATATCAGAAAAAACTATAATAATTTCAATTAATATTGTTGCAGGAAATTGAGCGAGCAAAATTATAAACTTCACAATGCTCTTGCCCACATTTGAAAAACAAAAAAGTAAGACACATAGCAGATTATTATTTATAAGGACACTGAAGCCTTAAGCACATGCATTAAATTTGTGCAATCTTGGTGAAAATAAGAACTGGTTTCCTCATTATACAATCTGAAATCTCATCTAAAACCAAATGAGATAATAAAGTAAGAGAAACAAGATATATTTTCTGCATAAAGGACCATATAATCCTATACCTCATTTAAATAATAGATTCATAATTTTATTTCAACTATTCTGTGAAACATTAATGTGCTCGATAATACTCAAACATATTTGATTCTTCTATATTAATATTATATGCACAAGTACTCATGTATTTTGATTTTGGTATAGTCATTTTTATAGTTTTTCATTTCTCATCTACTATAAACTATAGAAATATGAGAAGATAATTTTTCAAAAATAGGATGGAAGTTTTTAATATAAAACTGAGTGTCAAAGAGACTGAACAGACAATCTATAATAATAAAAGTATAATATGCTAATTAAACTAGACGTCCTTCTGGACAACCTTCCAGACAAAGCTGGGGCTGCGAGGGCAGCCCGGGCCCCGGGTGCCAGAGGGAAGCCGGTGCTGGCAGCCGGAGGAAGGAAGACCTACTCTTGGAGGAATTTCATGCTTCGGGCCTCTAGTACTTAATAAACCTATGAAAATGTTAAAATTACTAAACTCTACCATTCCTAGAATATCTCTCTTAGAAATAGGATTTTTAATTTCTGGAGACAATTAGTTTTAAAGACAACTAAAATTTGTAAAGATTTCATAAAAATAAGGAATGTAATTTTACACTAAACTTATACAATTGTTTTGCTTTATTCTTATGTTTTAAATATTTTACAAGTATGGACATGATGTTCATTATATTATCCTGTATACTTTTCTCTACACTTTAAATCTTTCATTATATAAAAATGGTTTTAAGATACCTTTAAATTTTTACTCCATAAGTACCAAAAAACTCTCTGAAACTAAGAATTTTATTAATAATTTTGCATTCAAATATTTGATAAAATGCAAATATAAATTACATGTGACATTATATTATGTCTAGTATAATTTTACACTTTTAAGTATTAACCAGCAGACACATCCCAATTCCATCAACTCACCCAGTTTCTCCATAAAATCCTTAAAAGCAAATAAGAAATATAAAAATTAATCAGTTTTCTAAGATTATTGTGTGAAAAGTCTCTTAAAATTTAGTTATCTAGTTTTTCCCTTCTTTTCAAAACTTTATGAAGTCACTAAACATAAATGTCTTAATTTAATTCAACAAAACAACAATGAGTAAAGATAGCGAGCTTCCCTCGAAGAATTCAAAAGCATCATAATATTATAGTAGCAGATACTCAGGGATTTGTTTTTAACTAGATTTTATAAAAATAACATATTAAATAGAGTTCACTTTTACTCATCTATGTATCCTCATATTAAACTTTTGAAAGAAAAAATATCCATCTCCATATTCAAAATAAGGAGGAAGGTTGTACCCCAGCAGCTTTGGCGTTCTCAGCAACACCATTGCCAAGTGGGGATCTTGAGCTGCAGCAGAGGGACAGTAACACCACACCCCTCCTTTTCTGGCCCCTTCAGCACTATTGGAATGACCTCCACATTAAATTCCTCTCAACTCAAAATATCCAGCATTGTTTTTTCCCCTCTGACTAGACACTACTGACTGAAAATACTAATATAAAATAGAGCCACTAGTTTTATTTTCAATTTAGTTGAGTAGTTGATGTATATGGAAGAACATAGAAAAATAGCAACTGCATTACAATTACAGATTATTCGTATCATCATTATTTTTATGTTCATATTCCTAATGAACAGTCCAGCATCTTTTGGTGAAAAGAAAGACAATGAGCACTAGGGGACTCTTTTCCTAAAATGGATCTTGGGCAAGTACATACCCACTGACAAGCACCCCTTCAAACAAAATCCTAGTCAATCCGAATAACTACAAAACACACAACTCTTCAACACACTGCATAATAGCTGCCAGGAACAGTAAGCAAA
This sequence comes from Myotis brandtii, assembly GCF_000412655.1. NCBI lineage: Eukaryota > Metazoa > Chordata > Mammalia > Chiroptera > Vespertilionidae > Myotis > Myotis brandtii. Next base: position 108,790 of record NW_005363130.1, on the reverse strand, counting down.
TTGTATATCTAAATAAGTTAACATATCCTATATAATAAAGAGCTAATATGAAAATGGTCGTCATGCCCTCACACTGTCACTGCCACTCAACACTGGGGAGAAAGGAATGGGGTCCAGCCAGGCACAAATGAGCTCGCGAGAGAGAAATGGGGACCAGCCAGGCTGCGGCCCGGGAGAGGGACAAGCCGCCCGCCCCACAGTGCCAGGCACCAGTGGCTGCACCTGCACCCGCGGCCCAGGAGAGGGACAAGCCACATGCCCTGTGGTCCCGGGTGCCAGGGCTGGGGCTACAGCCCAGGAGAGGGACAAGCAATCCACCCACGGTCCCTGCGGCTGCGGCTGGCCCAGGCGAAGTCAGCCTGGGTCCCGGGTGCCTTTGACCAGCCTGAGGAGGGAATCCTGGGTCCTGGGTGTGGGGCGAGGCAGAGATGGTTAGGGGCAATCAGGCCAGCAGGGGAGCAGTAAGAGGTGATCAGGCTGGTAGGGGAGCAGTTAGGGGAATCAAAGTATAATATGCTAATTAGACTGGACAGGTGAACGACTTTCTGGATGTATTTCTGGATGCAGCCATGGTGGTGGTGGCTGAGGCAGAGATGGTTAGGGGCAATCAGGCAGGCAGACGTGGTTAGGGGTAATCAGGCAAGCAGGCAGAGGGGTTAGGGGCAATCAGGCAGGCAGGCAGGCAGGCGAGCGGTTAGGAGCCAGCGGTCCCGGATTGTGAAAGGCAGTCGGACATCCCCTGTGGGGTCCTGGATTATTGGAGAGGGTGCAGGCCGGGCTGAGGCATCCACCCCCGTATATGAATTTCATGCACCAGACCTCTAGTATATAATAAAATTCTATAATAAAAGTAGGAGGGAAGCCCTGGCTGGCATGGTTCAGTGATTTGAGTGTTGGCCTGAAGACCAAGCGGTTGCAGTTTTGATTCCAATCAAAGCACATACCTCATTGTTGATTCATTCCCTGGCCTGTCCTGGTAGGGGCGCATGCAGGAGGCAACCAATCGATGTGTCTCTCTTTCATCAATGTTTCTCTCTCTTTCTCTCTCTCTTTCCCTCCCTCCCTCCAGTCTCTCTAAAAAAAGATCAATGGAAAAAGTATCCTTGGGTAAAAATTAATTTTAAAAAAAAGTAGGAGGCGAAACCAATGTACAGGGTGGGTCAAAAGCAGGTTTACATTTGTGCATGGAAAATAGTACAATAATCTATAGTAATAAAAGCATAAAATGCTAATTAGACCAGACAGCAAACAGCAGAATGACCATCTGGACGACCTTCCGGACAAAGCCGGGACTGCATGCCTACGAGGGCTGAGCCCTTTGCAGAATTTCGTGCATCAGGGCTCCAGTTAATTAATAATAATAAAAGAATAAACTGTTTCGCATACTCACAACTGTAAACCTACATTTACCATGCCCTGTTTTTATGTAGGTCACTGAAAGTTAATATTATATTTGAAAATTCTAATGGAGTGTACAAACACATAATAGATTGCTATTATTCTATAACTTTTTCCAATTGACATTTTATTAGCTAAGAAATTTTAAGATCACCTTTATTATTGTAAAAATATATTTAATAACCTTAGCATTTACTCTTCATTGATTTCATGTAACCTCTATTGATTTTTCTACTACAAGCTAGAAATAACCAGAATAGTGTACCCATCACCTTAACAATCTTAGAGCCTAATTAGTTTTTTCCCTTTAAACTATGGTCTCCCTAGCTATGTTTGAATTTTAAATTTTGAAAATGTGAGACATAGTTTTTAAAATAGGAGAGCTTAGATTGTTTTCAAAATTGAAAACTTTACTTAAAAAATAAAGTTTTGATTTACCAAATAAATTATTATACTTTACAATAAAGAGGAAATTTATGTAAGACTGAAGTGTTTGTATTAAAACTATAAGCCATTAAAATAATGTATAAAGTGACTGAAATGATACAAATCCGATGATACAAATTATTCTTAATTGCTTTAAAAAGATATTTATAGTAGAAAACACTATTTGGAAAGTATATATTTCTTACCTTTTAGTATTTGTCAGGCACTGTGCTAGACACTAGAGCAGTGGTTCTCAACCTTCCTAATGCCGTGACCCTTTAATACAGTTCCTCATGTTGTGGTGACCCCCAACCATAAAATTATTTTCGTTGCTACTTCATAACTGTAATTTTGCTACTGTTATGAATCATAATGTAAATATCTGATATGCAGGCTGTATTTAGGCGACCCCTGTGAAAGGGTCATTCGACCCCCAAAGGGATCGCAACCCAAAGGTTGAGAACTGATGCACTAGAGCAGGGGTGGGCAACCTTTTTGTGAGTGCGTGCCAAAACCAGCAAAATCTCTGACTCAAAATTCTTCTGCGTGCCAACCCTAATATTTTGAGAACATGTTACGCCTACTTGATATCTCTTAAGGTGTACGTATGTGAAGAAACTTGAAGAAATAATAAAATTCATTCAAGCAACAAAAACACAGTATATGATGATGAAAAATACATTTATTTTTTAATGTATACTTGTACACTGGTAGTCTGACAGAAAACTTTATGACTCCGTTTGGTATTATCAGTGGGACTTTTGCTGCTGCATCACTGATGACAGATTTTACATCAGGTTTATATTTTGTGACCTCCAGAGATACGCACGAAATACTACTTTCATCCATCAGGCTACTCCTATTACAAGACTTAACAAAATTCATCACTGAGAACAAAGATTCACAAGCGTATGTGGAGGAAACCAAAACACTGGTTGGATCCAGGAAGGCAGGAGAGTTAAGGCAGAGGCATAGAAATTGCTCTTCCCCTCTCTTGTCATTCCATGTCTATGATCTTTAAGATAACTTGTTATGTAAAATTATTTATTTATCTAAGATGCACCTACACTAAATTTATCTGAAAAATAAAAAAGTCGATATTAAGAAAAAATTTGTAAATGGAAGATTATAAGAGAGGGTTTCGCGTGCCAGCAAAAGTTACTGGCATGCCATGTTTGTCACGCGTGCCAGGGGTTGCCCACCCCTGCACTAGAGTACAAAGGAGTATGATGCAGTTCTATGCCCAGGTTATTTTGGCACAGTTTAATCTACTCAATCTATTCTTACATGTAAAACTAGTCACCTTAAGACTCAATTTAGAAGCAAAAATGCAAAATTCTTATTAAGTATGATAATAATAGATGATTTTCCATACAAATTCATTACCACACATGCATAAAACATTGAAATTTTCTCTTTCCTTCTCTTCAACATCCTACAAAAGCATATTTTCAATGTAAGGAAAAGTATATAATGACTACAAACTGTGGTTAGCTTATTTTTAAACAAATACATATTTTAAAACTCATTTCATAACAATTGCAGACTTTTTGGCAGAAAAACAAAGAAGAAAATGTGTTTTAAAGAGAACAAAATCTTGAACCCATTCCAGTCACCCATGATTGCCAAACTTTAATTGGCTTCGGTGACATGAAAGAGGAAATACCTAGTCATTTTAACAAGGTGTTTTTTTAATAACTTTTACCCATACTCATTGCCAGTTTCCAAACAAATCATTTCAAAAACAAAACAAAATATTTTCCACACACTGAATCCTTAATCTCCACAGTCTATGCTGCCATTGACACTCATTATTCATGTTTTTGTTGATCGATGCACTTTCAAGTTTACATATAAATCTAGCCATTGATAAACAAGTACTAATCACAAGGGTCAGCTTTGCTATGAATTAGTTGATCAGCCTTTGTTGACATCTTGTAAATACATGGTAGCTGTGATGTGTTTAGAAAAAATTGCATTAGGTAAACAGGCTAGAATAGCTTTAATTGATTTATTTCACAGTATAAACTGGATGAGTTACAAATGGAAAATGTTTATTGCTTGATTGATTGTTCATTCTTTTTAAAATCTCTGATTTAAAAAATGCTTTTTGACTTTTCTTTTCCAGGATACCTTAGGGCATATTTCATAATTTGTGATCACTTAAGTGTATTAAGTATCTGTATAGATTTTTCTTCCATTAATGGAATAGTGGATAACTATCCCACAGACAGCAATTATAAACTCTAGACAAATTATGAATAAACACCATCATTCTAAGTTAAGTACTAGAGAGTCAGCAAAACTTAAGAAGAAAACACTGTTGAAAGAGCAATGCACTGGGTGAAATTTATGTTCACGCAGCTTTTTCTGTAAGGGCACTTCCAAGTGTGAGCAGCTCAGTACATTGTGAACTCAGAGGATGGAGTTCAGGTCTGAAAGAGAGCTATAAAGGAGAGGAAGTAAATCTGTAGATTTCACCCAAATCATTCATTGATGCCTGAACTGCACGTACTCCAGGGTATGAGGGAAAATAAATATTTGGAGGCTCCAAGAACTAAGGGGAAATTTCAGCTGCTTGCTCACCAGAGACGTGATAGAGTTAAGAGATGCAGTTCAACTAACTTAGCCAAGATTCTACATTAAAAGACAACACAATCAGAGTCCCTATAATATGTCAAACATAGTGTTCATTAAACAACAAAAAAATTACTTGACATTAAAAGAAAAGCGAAAGAAAAACATAAATTGTCCCATAAAGAGGAAAACAGGCCCACAGAAAACAACTCTATGGTTACCAAAAATATTGGAGTTAGCACAGACTTCAGAGCAGCTATAATAAATATGTTAAAAAACATAAAGGAAAATACTTTCAAATAAAGAAAGAAATGGAAAATATTATCAGAGATTTGGAAACTATAACAGTGAACCAAATGGAAATTATAGAACTGAAAATTATAGTATATAAAATTAAACTTTTGCTGAAGTTTTAATAACAAATTTGAAATGGAAGGCACAACAAACTTGAAGAGAGATTAACTAAAATATTCCAATGTAATGAATGAAGAAAAATATTTTTAAGTTATTCAAAATTATTTCTATCAAAATTTTAATGGCATGGCATTTTTCACAGAAATAGAATAAAATGATCCCTAAAATTTATATTGGACCAGAAAAAATTTTGACTAGCCAAAGCAACCTTGAGAAAAAGGGACAAAGATAAGACATCACACTTTCTAATTTGCAATGATCAATTAATTTGTGACAAAGAAACCCAGAATACACAAAGGATAGTATCTTCAATAAATGGTACTAGGAAAACTGGACAGCCAAATGGAAAAGAATGAAACTGTACCACTATTTTATACTGTACACAAAAACTTACTTAAAATGAATTAAAGAATTAAATGTAAAACCCGAAACCATAAAACTCCTAGAAGAAAATATAGGTAGTAATTTACTTAACATCAGTCTTGGCAATGATTTTTTGGATCTCACACCAAAAGCAAAGGCAAAAATAAACAAGTGGGAATACATCAAATAACAAAGGAAACCATTAATAAAATAAAAAAAGGCAAATCATATATTTGATAATGGGTTAATATTCAAAATATATTAAGAACTCATAACTCAATAGCAAAAACAATCCAATTAAAAATTGGGAAGAGAGCCCTAGCTGAATTGTTCAATGGTTAGAGCTTCAGCCTCTTGACTGAAGGGTCCCAGGTTCAATTCCAGTAAAGGGCACGTATCTCAATTGCAGGTAACCAATTGATGTGTCTCTCACATTGATGTTTCTCTCTCTCTGTCTCTCACCCTCCCTTCCACTCTGTCTAAAAATCAATGGGAAAAATATCCTCAGGTGAGGATTAACAACAACAACAAAAATTAGGAAGAGAATTTGAATATACATTTTTCCAAAGAAGACATACAAATGGCCAACAAGTACATGAAAATGTACTCAACATTGCCCAGCCCGTGTTGTTCAATGGTTGAGCATGGAACCATAAACCAGGGGTTCACAGTTTGATTCTGGTCATGGAACATGCCCGAATTGCAGGCTCAATACCCAATAGGGGGCATACAAGAAACAGCCAATCAATGATTCTCTCTCATAATTGATGTTTCTCTCTCTCTTTCCCTCTCCCTTCTTCTCTCTGAAATCAATAAATAAAAAAGGTGCTGAACATCACTTATCATCAAGGAATTGTAAATCAATTGAGATATCACTTAACATCTGTTAGAATAGTTATCAAAAAGACAAGAAATAACAATGTTGGCAAGGATGTGGAGAAAAGGGGACCTTTTTGCAGTATTTGTCTCTTTGTGTCTGGCTTATTTCACTTAGCCCAATGCCCTGTATGTACATCCATGTTGTCACATTTGCAGGATTTTTTTCTTTTTAAAAGCTGAACAATAGTCCATCCTAATATATAAAAACCCAGGGTCTGTAAGGACCGAAGGCTCGACTGACCGGAAGTCAGTCCTATAGTCAGTGCTGGGTTGCCGTGGTGACCCAGCACTGACTGCCACTGCTGCGGGTGCGGCAACCCAGCACTGACTGCAGAGGGGGCTGTGGATCAGGCCCAGAGAGACTCCCGAAGAGAGAGAGCTGTGGATCAGGCCCGGAGAGAGGCCTGAAGAGAGAGACAGGGTGAGATCCGCAGCCTCTGTGGCAGCTGTTGATCAGCCATTGCCTCTCTCTTTCTCTCTGGGCTTCGCCAGCAGCCATGCCTGTATTTCTCTCCGGGCCTCCCCGAATGGAGATGGTGCAGGCTGGGCTGAGGGAACCCCACCCCCACCCCCGTGCTCAAATTTCGTGCACCGGGCCACTAGTTTAAATAATATAGATGTTTCAGCTCCCAGTCAAGATAGTGGAGTTGGTAAATGCAGTACTGACATCTTCTCATGAACACATCAAAATGACAACTAAACTATGGAACAGCCATCATTGAGATATACCTGAAATCTAGTTGAACAGAAGTCCTATAAGGATATAAAGAAGAAGCCATGCCCAGCTGGAGGGACTCAGTGGTTGAGCGATGACCTATAACCCATGAACCAAGAGGTCATGGCTCAATTCCCGGTCAGGGCACATGCCCAGAATGCAGACTGGATCCCCAGTGTGGGGCATGCAGGAAGCAGCTAATCAGTGATTCTCTCTCATCATTGATGTTTCTATCTTTCTCTCCCTCACCCGTCCTCTCTGAAATTAATTTAAATACACACACACACACACACTGAGTGGCCAGATTATTATGACCACCCATCCGTACTTTGTTGGGCCACCTTTTGCCTTCAATACTGCTGCCATTCTTCTTGGCATTGACTCCACGAGATGTTGAAAGATGATGTGAGGAATCTGACACCATGCCTGATGAATAGCACTGTCCAGTTCTGCGAGATTTGATAGTTGAGGAACCAGCTGCCTGATGGCTCTTTTAATTTCGTCCCATGTGGAGACTGGTAGGAGTGCGGTATAGGCTGGACCCACAGCCACATGAGGTGGTTAAAAAATGAGAGGGATATCAGAGATCCCTCTGTAGATTGAGGAATCCCAGGCCCACACAAGACTCCCCAGGCCAGGGTTCCAGTACTGGGAAGAGAAATCCCCATAACTTCCAGCTGGGAAAAACGGGAGATTTCAGCTGAGGAATGCGAGAGTCCTAGGCATTCCTCTTTAAGGACCAGTGCATGGACTTACTTGGACTAACTCACTCTGAGCTCCAGCTCTGGGGCAGCAGTTTAAAAGGTCCCAGGAACATATGGGGAGAAACTGAATTGTCTGCTTTGAAGTGAAGGCTGGAGGGGCAGCTTTCTCTCAGACAGAGTGCTGGCAAAAGCCATTGTTCCTTTGCTGAGCCTTTCCCCCACAGAGCTGGCAGGTGGGCGCCATATCTGAGTCTCCATCAACCTGACTGTTCACCCTGCCTGGTGATTTCCTGACACCCTGCTTCACCAAACTCATGGGCCCATGCAAGCCGCTTCCAGTGTTGGTGTTTTGTGTGTGTGTGTGTGTGTGTGTGTGTGTGTGTGTGTTTAATATAAATGGCCTGTCTTGGATCATGCTGCATACTTTCCTAAATTATCTCAAAAGATTACAAACCCCACACAAGCAGCATCTGGCCTCTTTGTGCCACATGCCTTTTGCTAAGTGGCCCCAGGCCCAGCACTATTGGCAGCTGGACTCAATTTGGAGCTTGGCCTCTCCCAGGAACCTCTAAGCCAGCCGTGGGCAAACTACGGCCCACGGGCCGGATCCGGCCCATTTGAAATGAATAAAACTAAAAAAAAAAAAGACCGTACCCTTTTATGTAATGATGTTTACTTTGAATTTATATTAGTTCACACAAACACTCCATCCATGCTTTTGTTCCGGCCCTCCGGTCCAGTTTAAGAACCCATTGTGGCCCTCGAGTCAAAAAGTTTGCCCACCCCTGCTCTAAGCTCAGCACAAGTGCAGCAATCCGAAGATCATGTTGTAACTCATGCAAGGTGGCCCTGGACAAAGCACAGACAGCAGCTGGTCTTGGCCTGTACCTCCAGGAGGCACCAGAGCCAGCAAACTTGGAGGCCAGCTTCAGACCACACCAGAGCACCACCCAACTACCTCTACAAGCAACACTCAAGGTGCAGACTCGGTGGGTACCAGAGCCCTGCAGAAGGACATCTGCTCTGTGGAGTCAGCCCCTGCACAGCAGCCCTTCCACTGTTGTAGCCAATCCACTGGTCCTTATAGCCAATCAACTTGGGGCCTAATTCCTACAGCTGAGGTGCCCAGAGCCACCAAATCTCAACTGGAACAGGAGAGTACAAATGGCCCACATAGAGGCACACCTGGAGCATCTGGCTTGGATGAGCAAGGAGACTGAGCCACTAGGCCATACAGGACACTTACCAAGACCAGAAGACAATATCAGATCTACCTAATACTTAAAAGCAAACACAGAGAGGCAGACAAAATGGGGAGCCAAAGAAACACATCTAAAAAAAAAAAAAAGATTAAGCTTCAGAGAAAGAAACAAATGAAATAGAGACATGCAAACTATAAGATATAGAATTCAAAACAATGGTTATAAGGATGTTCAGGGAACTTAGAACTTCAACAGCATAAAAAAGGACATAGAAACCATAAAAAGAACAGTCAGAAGAAAAGAATACAATAAGAATACAATACCTCAAATGAAGAACACATTAGAAAAAATCTACAGCAGATTAGATGAAGCAGAGGAATGAATCAGTGATTTTAAAGATAAAGTAGCAGAAAACACCCAATCAGAGCAGCAAAAAGAAAAAAAAATTAATGAGAGTAGTTTAAGGGACCTCTGGGACAACATCAAGCATAATAACATCTGCATCATAGAGGTACCTGAAGAAAAGAGAAGGTAGGAGATTGAGAACCTATTTAAAGAAATAATGACTAAACACTTCCTGAAGCTGGTGAAGAAAAGAGACACACAAGTCCAGTAGGCACAGAGAGTCCCAAACAAGATGAATCCAAAGAGGCCCACCTTAAGACACATCATAATTAAAATCGCAAAGATTAAAGACAAAGAGAGAGTCTTAAAAACAGCAAGAGAAAAGCACCAGAAGTACTAGAAGTACTTAGTTGCTTACAAGGGAGCTGCCATAAGACTGTCAGCTGATTTCTCAACAGAAACTTTGCAGGCCAGAAGGGATTAGCATAAAATATTCAAAGTGATGAGCCCTAGCTGGTTTAGCTTAGGGGATGGAGTGTTGGCCTGTGGACTGAAGGGTCCTGGGTTGGATTCTGGTCAAGGGCACATGCCTGGGTTGCAGGCTCGATCCCCAGTGGGGAGCGTGCAGGAGGCAACCAATCAATGATTCTCTCTCATCATTGAAGTTTCTATCTCTGTCTCCCTCTCCCTTCATTTCTCTGAAATCAATAAAAATATACTTAAAACAATATTCAAAGTGATGAATAGCAAGGACCTATAACCAAAACTTCTACTGTCATTTAAAATTGAAGGGCAGATAAAAAGCTTCCCAGATAAGAAAAAAGCTAAAGGAGATCATCACCACCAAACCAATATTACAAAGAATGTCAAAGGGTCTTCTTTAATAATAAGAAGAAAAAATGTGAATAATAAAATGGCAATAAATACATATTAATTAAATGCAAGTGGACTAAATGCTCCAATCAAAAGATATATGGTGGCTGAATAGATAAGAAAACAAGACCCTTACATATCCTGCCTACAAGAGACTCACTTCCAATCAAAACACACACAGAGACTTAAAAGTAAAGGAATGGGAAAGGTATTTTATGAAAATGGAACCAAATAAACAAACAAAAAAGCTGGGGTAGCAGAACTTGCACCAGACAAAATAGATTTTAAAACAAAGGCTGCAAAAAGAGACAAAGAAGAACCCAGCAATACCACTTCCGTGGATTCATAAGAAAAAATCCAAAGCACTAATTCAAAAAAAGCATATGCATCCATATGTCCATGGCAGCATTATTTACAATAGCCAAGAAATGGAAGCAACCTACGTGTCCATAAATAGATGAATGGATAAAGAAGATGTGGAGCATATATACAATGGAATATGGCTCAGCCATAAAAGGGAATAGAATCTTGCCATCTGCAACCACATGGATGGGCCTAGAGTATTGTGCTGAGTGAAATAAGTTAGACAGAATAAAACAAATACCATATTTTTTTTTACATGTATGGGTAATCTAAAAAACAAAATAACAGGGAAAGGATCAGAGTCGGTCGCTTTTCGGGAGCTGGAGGTATCTTTCTGGCCTTGGTATCCTTGCCGCGATGTGGTTCGAGATTCTCCCCGGGCTTGCTGTCATGGGCGTGTGCTTGCTCATCCCCGGCATTGCCACCGCGCACATTCACAAGTTCAGCAATGGGAGCAAGGAAAAAAGGGTAGCCTATTATTCATATCACTGGTCTTTGATGGAAAGAGATAAGCGAGTCTCTGGAGTTAATCGTTACTATGTGTCAAAGGGTTTGGAGAATATTGATTAAGGAAGCACTTCCTGGTTAACGAAAAATAACTCAGTTTTGCTCATCTACCCCTGCTAGAAGGTTATGCAGTATATTATGTAATGCATAATAAAAGTTAAAAAGTAAAATAAATAAATAAATAAATAAAATAAAAAACAAAATAAATAAAAAACAAAATAACAGAACAAGCAGAATAGAAACAGACTCATAGATACAGAGAATGGTTTGACATTGTTAGATGGGAGAGGGTTTGGAAATGGTTGAAAAGGTGGAGGTATTTTACTTAGAAGTACAAATTGGTAGATACAGAATAGTCATGGGGATCTAAAGTATCACATAGGGAATCCTATCTAATAATAGAGAAACATGGTTATTAGCCATACCTCCGCTACCCTTCCCATTGGCTAATCAGGGCAATATGCAAATTAACTGCCAACCAAGATGGCGGCCGGCAGCCAGGCAGCTTGAAGCGAACAGGAGGCTTGCTTGCT
>NW_005363130.1:93897-96402 GCF_000412655.1 Myotis brandtii | reverse complement strand
TGACAGGGGGCAGCGCCCCAACCCCCTGATTGGCCCTGCTCTGTGCTTGACAGGGGGCAGCGCCCCAACCCCCTGATTGGCCCTGCTCTGTGCTTGACAGGGGGCAGCGCCCCAACCCCCTGATTGGCCCTGCTCTGTGCTTGACAGGGGGCAGCGCCCCAACCCCCTGATTGGCCCTGCTCTGTGCTTGACAGGGGGCAGCGCCCCAACCCCCTGATTGGCCCTGCTCTGTGCGTGACAGGGGGTGGCGCCGCAACCTCCCCATCAACCCTGCCTTGAGTGTGACAGGGGGCGGGGCCCCACCCCCCCAATCGGCCCTACACTGAGTGTGACTGAGGGTGGCATCGCAACCTCCCTATCCCTCCTGCTCTGTGCATGACAGGGGGCGGCCCCCCAACTCACCAATCGGCCCTGCTCTGAGCCCGACCAGGGGCTGCACCTAGGGATTGGGCCTGCCCTCTGCCACCTGGGAGCAGGCCTAAGCCAGCAGGTCGTTATCTCCCAAGGGGTCCCAGACTGCGAGAGGGCACAGGCTGGGCTGAGGGACCCCCTCTCCTCCCCGAGTGCACAAATTTTTGTGCACCGGGCTTCTAGTCTACACTAATAAAAGAGAAACATGCAAATTGGTGTCACTCTGCTATGCCCACCAGCCAATCAGAGCAACTATGCAAATCAACCCAACAAAGATGGCGGTTAATTTGCATACACAGGCACGGAGCAAAGACTGAAGGCTCCGGCCGGAGAGAAGACTGAAGACTGAAGACTGAAGGCTGAAGACTGAGACTGAAGAGGCTTGGCTTCTCTGCTGCGGCCGGACCAAAGGCCTGGGGCCTGGGTGCCCGAGGAAAACCAGTGCCAGCAGCCCGGGGAAGGAAGGCCTATTGCACGAATCTTCATGCAACGGGCTTCTAGTATAGTCAATAATATTGCAATAACTGTGTATGCTGCCAAGATGGTTACCAGTTTTATTGGAGTATTCACTTTGTAATTGATATTAATGTCTAATCACTGGGTGGTACACTTGAAATTTATATAATATTGTATGTCAACTATAATTGAAAAATAATAATTATTTTATGAAAAAATTAAAAGATAATGTAAAGTATTTTCTCTGACCACAATGGAATAAAATTAGCAATCAACCACAAGAAATATGAGAAACCCCCAATATTTGAAAATAAATAGCACATGTTTAAAAACATGAATCAAAAGAAATCACAATAAAAATTAGAAAAGTTTTTGAACTGAGTGAAAAAATCATAACAACATTAACATTCAAGTAATGCAGCTCAAACCATGCTACCTGGCCCTTGTTGCCTTACCTTGTAGGAATTGGGGCTCAGAGAACATGGGCCAGAAAAATTAGAAACTATTGCTATTGTTATGAATAATAAACTGTCCTTTGCCTCTGACCCAGGAGACCTGTATTTTCTTCCAGCATCTACAAAACTATGGCAGCTAACTTTTTAACTTAGAAGGAGGGTAAAATCTCAGAGCCTTCACAGTTTTTGATAGAGAATTTTAAAACATAATCCAGTCCTGGATGGGTTTCAGCTTCATTCATTACAACAAAAGGTTGCAGGTTTGATTCTAGTCAGGGCGAATACAGGAGACTCCAATCAATGTTTCTGTGTGTCTTTCCCTTCCTCCCTCTCTAAATTCAATTAAAAACAACAACATATCCTCAGGTGAGAATTTAAAAAACAATTTTTTTTATGAAAAAGACATAATTCAGTAATAGATCTAGTGCATTTGAGAAATTACTGTGCTAAAAGAACAATTCTAATTCAGTGGAAAAATTGTGACTTATTTAACAAATGTTACTGGAACAACTGTCTTCCCATCTGGAAGAAAATGAAAGAAGACCCATTCTTTCAGCATATACATAAGTAAATTTTAGAAGGACAAAATATTTAAATTTAAGACAAAATTTCTGCACAATATACAATCTAAGAAATTTTATTTATCATGAATAGAGACCCAATAGCTATAAAACATAAGTTAAACCTATTTGAGCCATAAAAACTTAAAAATTTCATGTCTGTCCAGTGTTGTTCAGTGGTTGAATGTCGACCTACGAACCAGAAGGTCAAAGTTTGATTTCTGGTCAGAGCACATGCCTGGGTTATGGGCTTGATCCCCAGTGTGGGGTGTGCAGGAGGCAATCAATCATTGATTCTCTTTCATCATTGATGTTTCCATCTCTCTCTTCCTTTCTGAAATAAAATATATACTCAAAACAAAAACTTAAAATTTTGTGATAGAAGGTACCATAATCTAACAGGTATGCAAGAGATTTTAAAAATATAATAATGCACACCACAAAAAACTGAAATATAATATCTACACTAATAAAAGAGAAACATGGTAATTGGCGTACGACTGCTACCCTTTTCATTGGCTAATCAGTGAGTATATGCAAATTAACTGTCAGCCAAGATGGCGGCCAGCAGCCAGGCACTGAAGCGAGCAGGGAGGCTTGCTTGCTGCAGACTCCAACGTTCC
>NW_005363130.1:90758-91515 GCF_000412655.1 Myotis brandtii | reverse complement strand
TCCCGATCCGCCCTGCTCTGTGCATGATGGGGCGGCGCCCCAACTCCCCAATCGGCCCTGCTCTGAGCCTGACCAGGGGCTGCACTTAGGGATTGGGCCTGCCCTCTGCCACCCGGGAGCAGGCCTAAGCCAGCAGGTCGTTATCTGCCGAGGGGTCCCAGAGTGCGAGAGGGCACAGGCTGGGCTGGGGGACCCCCCTCCCCCCGTCCCCCGAGTGCACAAATTTTTGTGCACCGGGCCTCTAGTATATATATAAAAGGCTAAGCGACCAGTTGACTGACACACTGACCACCAAGACGCTCAGCGCAGGAGTGGAAATCACAGGCATGGAAACATGGAACAGACTGATGAATCTCAGAGGATAGGGAGAGGGGGGAGGGTGGGAAGAGATTAGCCAAAGATCTTATATGCATACTAGAGGCCCAGTGCACAGATTCGTGCACTGGTGGGGTCCCTCGGCCTGGCCTGCGCCTCTCGCAATCCGGGACTCCTTGGGGGATGTCAGAGAGCCGGTTTTCAGCCCAAGCCCAGCAGGCCAGGCCAAGGGATCCCACCAGTGCACAAATCCATGCATTGGGCCTCTAGTAATATAATATAATAATACTAGTAGCCCTGCGCATGAATCCGTACACCAGTACCTCGCCAGTAGCTCGCTGCTGCCCTCCAGTAGCTCTCCGCCCACTGCCCTGCCCTCTTGTAGCTCCCCCTCATAGCTTGCTGCCCTGCCCCCTCCTGTAGCTCTCCGCCACCCGCCTGT
>NW_005363130.1:88757-89779 GCF_000412655.1 Myotis brandtii | reverse complement strand
CAGTGATGGTGAACCTATGACATGCGTGTCAGAGGTGACATGCGAACTCATTTTTTTGGTTGATTTTTCTTTGTTAAATGGCATTTAAATATATAAAATAAATATCAAAAATATAAGTCTTTGTTTTACTATGGTTGCAAATATCAAAAAATTTCTATATGTGACACGGCACCAGAGTTAAGTTAGGGTTTTTCAAAATGCTGACATGCCGAGCTCAAAAGGTCACTGATCTATAATAATAAAAGCATAATATGCTAATTAGACCAGACAGCTGAACGACCTTCTGGATGTCATTCCGGACGTCCTTCCAGACAAAGCCTTGGCAGCAGGGGTCGAATCAGAGGTGATTAGGGGTGATCAGGCAGACAGGCAGAGTGGTTAGGGGCGATGAGGCAGGCAGGCAGGCAAGCTGTTAGGAGTCAGCAGTCCTGGATTGCGAGAGGGTAAAGGCCAGGCTGAGGGACCTGCCCCCGTGCATGAGTTTTGTGCACTGGGCCTCTAGTATAATATCCTATATAATAAAATGATAATATGCAAATTGACCGTCACACCCTCACAAGATGGCCTCCCCCATGTGGTCAAAAGATGGCTACCACAAGATGGCCGGCAGGGGAAGGAAGTTTTCCTGTAGCTCTCCGCCACCCGCCTGTAGCCAATAGCTCACTGCTGCCCTCCCGTAGCTCTCCACCCACTACCCCGCCCTCCTGTAGCTCGCTCTTCCCCCCCTCCTCCCCCCATAGCTTGCTGCCCTGCCTCCTCCTGTAGCTCTCCACCGCCTGCTTGTAGCTGACCTCCCCACCCTCCTTACGCAGTTGGTCATTATGCTTCACGGCATAACGACCATTTGCATATTACATCTTTATTATATAGGATAATATAATTAATATAATATAATATAATCTATAACAGTGATGGCGAACCTATGACACGCATGTCAGAGGTGACACGCGAACTCATTTTTTTGGTTGATTTTTCTTTGTTAAATGGCATTTAAATATATAAAATAAATATCAAAAATATAA
>NW_005363130.1:72345-88298 GCF_000412655.1 Myotis brandtii | reverse complement strand
GGCCAGCAGGGGAGGGCAGTTGGGGGCAATCAGGCGGGCAGGGGAGTGGTTAGGGGGTGATCAGGCTGGCAGGCAGAAGTGGTTAGGGGCAATCAGGCAGGCGAGCGTTTGGGAGCCAGCAGTCCCACATTGTGAGAGGGATGTCCACAGGGATCGAGCCTCAGCTGGCAGTTGGACATCCCCTGAGGGGTCCCAGATTGGAGATGGTGCAGGCTGGGCTGAGTAACACCCCCCCCCCAAAGTGGCACCAGGCCTCTAGTAATATAATAATACAATACAATATAAATTCTTACAAATAGCCAAAGAAGAGATAAACTACCATGTAGGGAGAGACCAAGATGGCGGCATAGGTAAACACCGCAGACTGCTGCCGCAAACAACCACTTCAAAAATACAACTAAAAGACGGAACGGACATCACCCAGAACCACAGGAAGGCTGGCTGAGGAGAGACTCTTCAACTAGAAGGAAAAATAACAGCACACCGAGGCTCAGAGGAGGCGCAGTGTGGAAAAAACTCAGGTGCGGAGGTGCGCGCGCAAAGCGGGCTGGTGGCTGAGAGCGCGGTTGTCGTTTTCGGTCAGGGGGGAGTCTCAGACTCTGAGCTCCAGATACGGGCGAATCGCTGGGGACTCGGACCCAAACGGGAGAAGCGGGAGTGTCTGGCATCAGTTGGAAGGCAGCTTTCCCTCCGAGGTTTGCAGCGGTTCCGGGGGTTCTGAGAAGCAGAGCCTCTGGGAACGGGACTGAGAGGGGCCATAACCGCTCCCTCCGCCCGCCCGCCCTGTTGAGCCCGCCCCGCCCAAGCCCTGCGCAGAGCCATTTGCCAGATCGCCTCAGGCAAAGGCTAGATTAGCACCTCCCCAGAGGACAGAAGTTTTCCGCGGCAGACACAGCTGATTCACACAGCCAGTCGGCCTGGTGGTCAAATCCCTCTAGTATTAACTACAACAATCAAGGCTCAACTAGAACAAGACTGCGCACAAAGACCACTAGGGGGTGCACCAAGAAAGCATAAAAAATGCGGAGACAAAAAAACATGACAGAAATGGAGGATATAGAGCTAAAAATCGCAATTTTGAGGGCTTGCAAAAATGTGCTAGAAGCTGTCAATAAACTTGAGGAGAGAGTCACGAAAACTAATGAGACCCTCGATGCTATGATAAAGAACCAACTAGAAATTAAGCATACACGGACTGAAATAAAGAATATTATACAGACACCCAATAGCAGACCAGAGGAGCGCAAGAATCAAGTCAAAGATTTGAAATGCGAAGAAGCAAAAAACACCCAACCGGAAAAGCAAAATGAAAAAAGAATCCGAAAATATGAAGATAGTGTAAGGAGCCTCTGGGACAGCTTCAAGCGTACAAACATCAGAATAATTGGGGTGCCAGAAGATGAGAGACAGCAAGATATTGAAAACCTATTTGAAGAAATAATGGCAGAAAACTTCCCCCACCTGGTGAAAGAAATGGACTTACAGGTCCAAGAAGCGCAGAGAACCCCAAACAAAAGGAATCCAAAGAGGACCACACCAAGACACATCATAATTAAAATGCCAAGAGCAAAAGACAAAGAGAGAATCTTAAAAGCAGCAAGAGAAAGAGACTCAATTACCTACAAGGGAATACCCATACGACTGTCAGCTGATTTCTCAACAGAAACTTTGCAGGCCAGAAGGGAATGGCAAGAAATATTCAAAGTGCTGAATACCAAGAACCTACAACCAAGATTACTTTATCCAGCAAAGCTATCATTCAGAATTGAAGGTCAGATAAAGAGCTTCACAGATAAGGAAAAGCTAAAGGAGTTCATCACCACTAAACCAGTATTATATGAAATGCTGAAAGGTATCCTTTAAGAGGAGGAAGAAGAAAAAGGTAAAGATACAAATTGTGAACAACAAACATGCATCTATCAACAAGTGAATCTAAGAATCAAGTGAATAAATAATCTGATGTACAGAATGAACTGGTGATTATAATGAATCAGGGACATAGAAAGGGAATGGACTGACTATTCTTGGGGGGGAAAGGGGAATGGGAGATGCGGGAAGAGACTGGACAAAAATCGTGCACCTATGGATGAGGACAGTGGGTGGGGAGTGAGGGCGGAGGGTGGGGCGGGAACTGGGAGGAGGGGAGTTATGGGGGGGAAAAAAGAGGAACAAATGTAACCTGAACAATAAAGATTTAATTTAAAAACAAAAAAAAACACACAAAAAAACAAAGAAAAAACTACCATGTAAAAGAAAATGCACTGAGGACATGGAAAGGCAATTCACAGAAGATCTCATCCAAATGACACAAACATATTTTAAAATATGTTCAACTATAGTAGCAGTACAGGAAGTACAAATTAAAGTTACTGTGGGATACCATCTTATTCCCATAAGATTGGCAAAACTTTTAAATGATCTTATCTCTTTTAGGTAACATCTTAAAAAAAGGCTACTCTCATACACTTTTTGCTTCTTACAACCCAAGCTTAAAAACCTTTGGAAAACTATTAACAACTATTAAAATTAAGAATATTGTATCCCTTCAACACAGCAACCACATGAAGATATATGGATAATAGTTAACTGTAACACTGCTGATAGTGGCTAAACTTACAAATAAACTAAAATGCCCATCGTGAAAGGGATATTGAACAATTTATAGTATGCCCAGCCACAATACAACATCTGGCAAATAAAAAATATGAATGAGAACTTTACGTCTGGAGAGGTTTGCATTGTTAAGTGAGGAAAACAAAATACAGAAAACTATAAACTATTATGTAATTAGTATGCATATCCGTATGTGTGTATATTTTATATTTAAGCAAAAGGAAAATAGGAAGAACATGTTATTAGCATTGGATACCTGTGGTGGAGCTGGAGGGTCAAGGTTATTTGATGGGAAAGGGAAGAAGAGGGGAAAGAGGAGCTCAGCAAAAAAATGGAGGGGGATATATAATATGATAACATGAATTTATGGGACATGTTGTAACTGTATCACACATATGTGAAAAATTTAACCATAAAATGAGAGAAGACTATTTGAATAAATTATAAGAAAATAATACACTCTCCAAGTCATTAGAGTAAAGGAGGACATGTATTCATTTCAATTTAATGACCTGGCTTTGAGTTTTGACTTTGCCAGTTAAGAGCTATGCCATTTTGGGCAACTTAACCACCTAGAGCCTCGGTTTCTTCATTTGCAAAATTTAATTAGAAACATGATCCATTATCTACTTTCACAGTGTTGTTATGAAGGCTTAATTCTATAATGTTCATTTAATTTTAACAAATTGTAAAATTTGCACTGCATGATTGTATTATTGTGTTAGAATTATATAAATTGTACATTTTATCCTGACATTCTCATAAGCAACTAAAATTATCACTAAACAGAAACTATCCAGCCTTTTATTTCCAAAGAAAGGTAATGATGTCACCCAAATGGAAAATAATGATAATAATTATAAACATATAAACAGACGGTATTGTACTACAACCACCACCACTGCCATCTTCACTTATCCTCCAAATTTTAGGTTAAATGTAGGGCAGCCTGAATTCTTTCTTCAAAAATGTTGGTCATGCACAATTTGTATTTGACTTTAGTCAAGAAAATGAAGTATTTAGCAAAATGATTTCTCTAATTTGGCATTACTGTATTTGAAAGGCTAGGAAGAGAGGCAGCACACCTCAGCACAGGTTTTCCCAGTGGCCACTGCCACCATGGGCCATGCTGATCATTCCCGAGCAACGTGTGGACAGCCAGCAACAGCGAGGTAGGACTGAGGTGGTAGTGAAGAATATGAGCATTGCATATGATAGGGAAAGCCTTGCCCTGCAGACACTCAGGGGACTTGCTAAAGTCATGGGGGCAGGACCAGAGCTCTGTGTGAGCAGGTGGGGTAAAGAGTCAGCAAATAAAGGATGATTTTTTAAAATATAATTCCATATGGACTCTCATGCTACTTTGTGTACCCTGCTGTGACTTGGAGAAATACGGATTGCATTATGCGATATTACTACATGTTTTCTTCTAAAAATGAATTTAAATGTGGGTAAGCCATTATTTCTTAGACACTTCTAAATTTTTAGGACAAAATCATTTCTAGGTATTCAAGATATTTTTCTACTTGGACACACAAATACAGTAGATTGACTTACATAGTGTTAGTGGTCATATTTATCGTTAATGAAAGAATCTGCTTTCATTTTTCCAGGCTGACAAAAAATGACTGCTAATATGTTATCTTACTTTTGACTACATTTTTTCTTGTCGGTGACAATAAAAGTGTACTTTTTTATAAAGAGAAGCTTTTTAAAAAGTGTTTCCCATATACTTAATTGAATTTGGTGATTATATATAATCATCTCCTCTAAGGAAGACCAAAGACACGGAATTTTTTCCCCCCATTCTCTGAACTAAACTCATGCATCAAACAGGAGGAGGCAGGGCAAAAGTGGATATTCATTTATAAGCAAAATAAATTGCATCTTTACTTATTGTCAAGGAAATGTAATCCGAGAAAATAAAAAAATACTCTATATAATGCTTTGGTATTTCTCATCCTTGTATAAATCTGCCCCTTTTAAACTCTGCGTTTAGGCCTTGGCTGCTCTCATTATATTTAGAAAAATTGACTTCAATTACTTGACCCCAAACAAGGCCTCGGGCTCTTTACAAATCCATTTCTAATGTGTCGATCTTTATGCTGCACCTTAAGCACTCTTATATCTAAAACTAAATAGAACTGCATAATGATAGAAAATTATTATTCCCAGCATCTTAGACACTGAATGAATAGTGAAGCAAAACAGAATCCTCATGCTATGTAAAACTGTCCCAAGAAGCTAAAACAAGATTTCCCAGATCTCAAATATTTGCCCATTTCCTGCTATCACATAATCTCATTTACAAGAGATGTATAGCATGAATTGTAAACAAATTTTTAACTTTCATTCAACAAAAGTTTGTAAACAAATTTTTAACTTTCATTCAACAAAAGTTTGTAAACAAATTTTTAACTTTCATTCAACAAAAGTTTTTAAGACACCTATTATGTGCTAGTCACTAACCCATGTATGGGATTCGAACAAGAACAAGCTACATAGAATTGTTAATGATTCTATCAATCTCAATGTCACTTTTAATTGATTCTATTTTTTTCTTTGTAGATACCAGAATGAAATAACCACATATACTAATTTTTTTTAAAAAGTTAAATAACACCAGGGCTTAGTTGTTATGAGATCAACAACACTCTATAAAGAAAGAATGAATATAGAATAGAGTTTCACCTGACATTATGTGTTGTTCAGTTCCCTGACTTCTATTTCCCCTTATTAGATCCCACTTTAAACCACTAAGAGGTACAAACAAAATTGAGAGAAACTTATCCTTTGCTCTTTCCTGACTCAATAGTAAGTCAAAATCTCAAATTACGGGCACAAAATGTTGCTTTCAGAGGCAGAAAGCAGTACATTGAGGAAAGCAACCTTCTTGCATTTATGTAAAAAAAAAATTTTTACAATACATACTTTATTTTCCTTTCAATGAAAAATAAAATTCTAGATTTTCTTGGAATGTATTTCTATTAAAAATTAAATGTGTATAAAGATATTCCTTGCAGCAATGTTTGTAAAACTGGAAACTAGAAGCACCCTTAGTGTCCCTCCTGGAGGTCATATTAATAAATTTTGGTACAACAATATTGTAAAATGCTATGCAGAATGAAAATCATGCTGCATTCATATTGTGATAGGTTGCATTTAATGACCTCAGTTTCTCACAACTCCCTGTACTGACATCCTTATTAGTACATTGCCACACTGACCCTGGGCTTGACCTCATGATATGCTTTGGTCAATGGGACAGTAGCAAATTTGATGCAGACATATTCTTGACACACCGCTTGTATGCTTCTTCTCAACTCTTGGATCCCTGCCTCCATGATTATGACATGCATGAGCTAGCCTCTTAAGAGATGTGAGAGAAACATGAAGAAAAGCCAAGTTTTTCAGCTCAGGTCATTGTGGACCAGCCCAGCTCCTAGTCTACTTGTCAGCAAATGTATGAAAAAAACCCAAATGAGATCAGCTTGGATCAAAAAAATCATCAAACTAAATGATGAACTCATTAGAAGTAAAAAATGACTATTATTTTAAGTCATTAAGTTTTGGGGGGTTTTATCACACAGCATTACTGTGCCAACAGATAATTAAACATGTACTAGCATGTAATTATCTCAAAGAGATATGAGTGAGTCATAAAAGAAAGTCACAGGAAAATGATTATAGAATGAGTGTATTAGGCAAAAACTAAATCTGATTCATAACTTGAAAAATAATAAAAGGATATTTATTAAGATTTATAATATTTATATCCAGAGAGAATAGTAGATTGAATATAAAGGATAAGGTAGAGTGATATGTAGGGGAAAAATAGGTTTTCCTCAACCCCCTTAGAATCCCTGACTAGATCTTATCATTAAATTTCAAAGATGGATTAACAGGAGGAAAGCATACAAATTTTTACTGAGATCTTGCCACCTACCATGTACTACAATAGGCCCTAACAAGCAAAGGTCAAATAAAATTAAAATAAATTCCTCCCCCAAATTCACTATCTAAGTCAGAAAAAAAAGTTTAGCCTTAGCTGGTTTGGTTCAGTGGATAGAGCGTTGGCCTGCTGATTGAAGGGTCCTGGGTTTGATTCCAGTCAAGGGCACATGCCTGGTGTTGTGAGGAGGGCGTGCAGGAGGCAGTCAAACAATGATTCTCTCTCATCATTGATGTTTCTATCTCTCTCACCCTCTCCCTTCCTCTCTGAAATCAGTAAAAATATATTTTTAAAAAAGTTTTTAAAAAGTCATTAAACAATGTATTAAATGCAATAAGATAGTTATATTCAGGGTGCTATGAAATTAGCCAACACAACAAAGCCACATTTCTAGATCAGTGCTATATAATATGGTAGCCACCAGACACATGTGGCTAGTGTGAGGGAATAACTGAATTTTTAATTGTATTTAATTTGTATTAATTTAAATGTAAATAGCCACATGAGGCTAGTAGCTACCATACTGAAGAGTGCAAATTTAAATATGTCCATCACCACAGAAATTTATATTGAACAGTGCTGCTCTAAACTAGGGGTTAGCAAACTTTATCTGCAAAGATTCCTGACAGTAAATATTTTAAGTTTTGTGAGTCATACAGTCTCTGTCACAATGACCCAACTCTACCAATGTACTTCAAAAGCAGTTGTAGACGATGCAAACAATAAATAAATAAGTGTAACTACATTCTAATAAAACTTACTATGAACACTGAAGTACAATTGTCATATAATATTTATATGTCTCAATATTACTCTTCTTTAAATTTTTTTCAATCATCCAAAAAGAATGAAAAGTCATCTGTAACAACAGGTCATACAGAAAGCCTGCAGTAGGCCAGATCTGTCCCAGATAGATCATGTAAGCCCTACTCCAAGGTAGTGAAGGACTGCATTCCAGACGTCTTATTTAGTTGAAACTTGAAGTACTAAAATTCACCAGGATAATAATGTCCTGGAGAAAAAGGGAGGAAGATAGGAAGGAGGGAAAGGGAAGGAAAAGAAAGAAGGAGAGAGGAGAAAGAAGAAGCACAGAGATCTGAGCATGGGGGAGTATATCACATTCAGGGAACTAAAATTAAACAGTATATAAGACATGAGTTTGAGAGTGGCTGGAAATAAACATGGGCCGCAGAAACAGGACTGGTAATGACTGCAATGCCCCCTCTTGTTGATCTTTTAGTTTAGCTAAACAGTTAAGCCCACAGGACGATAATAGGCGACACTTGGCATAAGATTGACTTAGAAGGACATGGACATGGCAGGAGGGCAGTGTCAAGCACGATTCCTCAGAACAAGTCCTCACGGAATACAGAATTTAGTTTCCTTTGGTCCCACCCTAATCAACACTGAGGTGCTAAAGAATGAGATCTTATTAGTGGATGTAGGAGCCACATCAGTTTAGTAGCCCTGTGACCCACATAGAAACCAATATCTCTTATAACACTCCTCTAGACATAGCTTCCAGGGATCCACTCAAGGAGCCCAGAACTGTGGTTTCTGACACACTTCACCTAGGCTAGATGTAATATACCAATGACAGCCCTTTACCGTTAGCAATATTGCCCAGTAATACAGCTGACATCCCACCTTTATCAGGTTTTCCGGGGAGGGGGAAGCACTTAATTCAAGATCAATGTCTCATGTAAAAAAGAAAAGAGTTTTGTTAACCCTTTACTCACAGAAACTTGGTCTTCATCAATAAATTATTAGCAAACTTTCATTTTGGGAAGAACATTCTGGTAGCAATGTGGAGATGGACCAGAGAGAGGGGAGGCTTGAATCTTGAGAAACCAATAAAGGAGTTGTTGCAATAATCCATGGGATCATAAACTAAGGCAGAAATAAAAGGGAGAAAATTAAAGACTTGACTAATTCAATAAGAGAGGTGAAAAGGGGACATAGATAAAAAATAACTCCCACATTTCTTATATGAGATGAATTTAGTGACTTCGGTCACTGAAATAAAAAACCATGGAGGAAAGAATGCTACCAAAAGTTGTATTTTCAGCACCATTATAAAAGTAAAACACAAAGCAATCTTGACTTATGTATCTTAGGTGATATCCTGACCCAGAAAGAATGCTTAGTTTTCAGCCTATAGCTCTCTAAATATGGAGATTAGTGCTACAAAATGCACTCACCTAAATCAGAGCATTTTTTATTAGAACTAAGGAAAGGTGTTTTCTTCTATTCATCCACTCACCTACTGAACAGAACTCCATAACTCCACTCTATTTGTTGTAGAGACCCCCTCATTAACAAAGTAATCAAGGATGGGTCTGACACTGAAGGGAAGATCATTCTTGGTGTGTGATTCAGTTCTTGTACACACCCCAAATCTTATTCGTTTTCCTTTTGAGTAATACATATGCTTTGTTTTTGAAAGTGCACTTATAATAAGGAAAAAGTCCAGTCGTTGTGTTAAAGAGGAAATGAAAGGTATGAATATAAAAAACAGAAAGCGCCCTCGCTGGTTTGGCTCAGTGGATAGAGCGTCAGCCTGTGGACTGAAGGGTCCCAGGTTCGATTCCAGTCAAGGGCACATGACCAGGTTGCGGGCTCGATCCCCAGTAGGGGGCATGCAGGAGGCAGCAGATCAATGATACTCTCTCATCATTGATGTTTCTATCTCTCTCTTTCCCTCTCCCTTCCTCTCTGAAATCAATAAAAATCTATTTAAAAAATAATAATATAACAGTGAATATTAACTGTAATTGAAAAATAAAAAACTTAAATAAAAATAAAAATAAAAAACAGAAAGCCTTATCCTTCCAGGCCACAATTAGTTAGATTAGTACTTTCCTACCCTCATGGTCATGTGTGCGAGGAATACTAAAGAAAATGTGCAGTCTGGCAACCAACCCTACAACCACTGGTTGGAAGCTGTGCTCACATGTTATGTTCACTTTCTAGTATATTTCTAGCTTCCATTTCATTTAGGACCCAAAGTCACCTGCACAATCTGTGTGAGAAAGAACTGCTCAAGGCCCAATGGACCTAGGCTTTGAGAAATATCCATGGACAGTCACCAAGTCCATACTTTTCTGTTACTGCTCCATTTTAAAATAAATTTCTATGCCTGAATATCAAAGTGGTAGGAGAGTAAAGCTGATCCAGAAAAAGAAAAAAGTCTCCCTTTAATTAACTCTTCACATAAATTCATTAATCCTTTAAGGATTTTGGAAGGCTGCTCAGAACAATTATTTCCTTCAGGGAAGTCATCTATTGCTATCCACAGAGTCTATCTGGAATGGGTTGTTCACACTATGGAACTCATCCTACCAGAACCTTAGCAACCAAAGAAGACCTCCAACCGGTTCCTCAAAGTCACCCAGAAAAAATGGCACCTTTCCATGCACTTAATATTAGAATGGAAAGAAGGAACGATCCATAACTTGCCCAGAAGTTCTTCTGACAGATCACATATTATAATATTTGGGTCAGCACAGATTTGTAGAATAATTTTTCACTATATGCTCATGCCACACTAAATACATACATCATCCTATTCAGCTCAACCTATCTGCTTCTTACACACCTAACAGGGCTTCATTTTAAACTGAACATATTTCAAAGTTTTCTCTTTCATCCATTCTCTGTTAAAAGGATGTTTTATGTCCTATAACCAGTTGTTCACTCAGCTTACTTTCCTTCCTTATTGGTTAGGGTTGCAACATCCTGAAGAATGTAGAGAATGAGAATGAAAGAGGTAGAAAGAAGATTGGAAGAACTCAGAAGAGAGACTAGTTTCAATACATGGAGACAAAGATTCACATTGCAGGCCCTGGCACATGTCATTCCTTGGGAATAACTGATAGGGATGTGTATTGGCACAATCATCGTCCCTTCTCACAAACCTCAAGGTTCCTGAGGCTTTAATCTTCTTCCCCTTTGGTATTTCCATTTATACCTTATAATGGAGGATGCCTGCCCATGTTAACAACTCTCACTGCTGAGAGCTGTTTCTCCCTTCAAACAAAGGGCTTCACCACTGTAGGCAGGAGTCTTTTTAGCACACCTGAGAATGAATGGGCACTGAAAGAACACTTCTACACAATTCTGCCAAAACAGGTAAATTACAGGGCTAATGAAAAACTTAAGCCTCCTGAAATTCTCTTTCTCTAATAGAAGCGAGTAATTTGGGCTATTCCTATTAACCATGCTTCTAACATTTGCAAACTGGATGCTTTAACATCTGTTCTGCATTCATATGCTGGACACGCCTTGTTCTGGACAACCTAATAATATGTCTCAGTATCCTTCTCTCGGCCTCCTGCCTCCCTCAGTCTCCCCTCTCCTTGGAAAAAGTCCTCCTCCCACGGGGTGTCCTTTTCATATACAAACCAACCACCAACCACACAGCCACCTTCTTTTTTGGGTCCTCATATTCCAGGCCACTATACATCTGCCCTAATCACCCCAGAGCCAGGTACCAGACTTTAGGGACACCCCCATGTTCCAGAGCCCGCTGAAATCATTCATGCTAGCCAATCCTATGCCTGCTTACTCTGCCTCACCCATTCCTTCTTACAGACACCACAATATAAATTCTTGCCCACAATTTCCCTCATCCCTCTACCTCATGGCCAATGTTTTCCCATGTGTCCCCACTCCCCAACATGGAATGGCATGCTCTCTCTTCTTGGGAACTGTGAGTAATAAACTATCTTTTAACAAAAATTATTTCCTCATCTGTTAGCCTTACTATTCTTCAAATTTTCTGTTAATAGAATGTATTTTAGAACAGCTGCTAATTCTGACTATTATATGGCCATGAGGAAAAAGTAATCACAGTAACTGGGAGGGAAATGTAAAACCAGGCACTAGAGCCAAGATGTCACTCCCTAGTGACTGTCACTTGGGAGAGAAGGCCTGCAGAGAGCAACCCATTCCTCAAGTGGCCCCATGCTTTGAGGCATCACTTCTTCCTTCATAAGGACAGAGTATTGTATCAAGAGTCAAATCCCCAAGTCTTATAAGCCCAGACTGGCTCCATTGCTTTCCTAAGTTATCTGACCATCAGTCTCCTTGACTGTAAACTATGAATAAAGTAGTGGTTCCAAACTCATGGTATGTGTGAGAATTAAAGAAGTAACTGCTGTAAGTGTCTGTTATAGTGCTTGACACACAGTAGGTACTCAATAAATGATAAATATTATTACTGGTATTATTAATATTACCATAATTTATTCTTATACTTTTGTTTAATATCTCACTTGCTGTTGAAATGATAGTTAAGATCCAACCAGGTCTCATATTTTAGAATTATTTAAATTCTCTTAAATGAATGAATCTTTCATCAATGAAAAGCATAAGATTTGCCACTTCATCATTCACAAATATTCTGATTTGTTTTCACAATTACCAGCCAACTTGTCATGTTATGGCCAATATTATTTGTAAGTTGTTCATTCTGAAAAGGAGAGAAATCAAAATGATTGTGACAAGACAAGGAACCATCAAGCATTCAGTAATAAAAAGGCACAAACATAACTATAAAATCTCTTACTGAAATATTTAAACATCAATAAATCTCCATCAAAAATATCACACAAAAACGCAGAGCCTAGGAATGCATATTGTTGGTGTGATGGCTGATGGTTTCCATGCTGTGTTGGTTAATATAACATGTCAACTTGACTAGACCATAGGGACTCAAGTATTTGGTAATCTGTGTGTTTCTGTGAGGGTGTTTTTGGATGAAATTAACATTTAAATCAGTAAACTGAGTAAATCAGATTACCCTCCCTCATTCAATCAATTGAAGGCCTGCATTGAACAAAAATAGAGTAAGAGTCCTTCCTCTATCCCCAGTAAGAGAAAAATCTTCCCACTTTCAAAATGGGACATCAGCTTTGTCCTGCCTTTGGACTCAAACTGAAAAGAAACATCAGATATCCTGGGTTTCCAGCTTGCTGATTCACCCTGCAGATCGTCTCCAAAATCATGAGTCACTTCCAATCAATAAATCAACAAATCAATCAATTAATCTTGCTGGTTCTATTTCTCTGGAAAACCCTGACACATGCCCATGAACATGTAACAATAATGAGAAGAAATAATCAGTGTTTACTATGTGCCAAGCACTGTTCTACACTCTTTGTAGAATTAACTCATTCCTTATCAGGTATTTCTGATATCTACCATAGAGAAAACAGAGGCATAGAGAGATGGAATAACGTGTATCAGCTTATACAACCAGAATTTGAACCTATGCACTGTGGATCCAGAATCTATGGTTCTAACCATCATGGTATACCTGGGGTGAGGCTGACCACCATTGGAAAGCTCAGTTTCACTATGGGCAATTCTATGTGACTTCAGCACCATATTCTTGTCTTTGAAAAAATGACTCATGGGAATTTTGTAAGAATTAAATATTAATGAGTGCCTACCCTATTTTCCCAACCCAGCGTTGTATTCAATGATTGCTACCTCCTTTTTCCATCATGAATAAAATGTTCTTGATTCTATTTTCATAAACATAGACTATTCTAACCTATGAGTATTCCCAAAAATCAAAACACTACTATGTTCTTCCATTCTTGGCTCTTTTGATAAGATATCTGCCATACACTTTCAAAATTAGCAGTAAACATGAATTAGTTTTAATACCCTCATTTCTATCAAGTGACGCTATGCGTGCCATGTTGTAAAACAAATTTTCACAATTTTGCTATCATGATTAAATGAAAAAGAACTTGCGTTCTGACATTAAAATAATATACATTCTCTGAGAGCTCTAACTCCAGCATCACAAATGTGATTTTTTTTTTTAAATTCTATTCACTTTATTTCAGGAATTTACTTGCCAGCCAACTCTATACAAATTGCATTGTTCCTTATTTCTTCTTGGACAGAAATTACAAAGGCTCATAATTTTTGTAACATTTGAATAGATATCAATAGCAGTAATGTTTTGTATAGCTTACATTTCTTTATAGAAAACTGACTGCATTACTATCATTAGTACATTTCATGTAGAGAGCAGTCAAGGTTATACCCATAGCAGCTAAGAAAATGTCAATGTTTTCTTCACCTTTTTATTCTTTTTTTTTCTTTAATCCTCACCCAAGGATATTTTTCCATTGATTTTTAGAGAGAGTGGAAGAGAGAGGGAAAGACAGAGAGAAACATCGATGTGAGAGAAACACATCGATTGGTTGCCTCCTGTACGCCCTGACCAGGGCCCATATTTCACTATATAATTTGATATGTTTTGACACATGTATACACTTATGAAATGATCATTACAATAAATATAATAAATATATTTATCACCTTCAAAAGTTTCCCTCTGCTCCTTTGTAACTCTATCCCCCTTTTTGGCAATCCTACCATTTCCAAATGTGAAAAGACTTTGATGTGGCCTCCTGTTGTTCATGCCCTTGCATAATCCCCTCCTCTTGGGTGTGGGCCGGACCTGTGGCTTGTTCCTAACCAATCGAATATAACCTCTTCTGTATTTATAACGCTAATGGTGGGTGAAGATCAAGTAATATCAGTTGTATATGATGATAATTAGTAATTTTTAAAATTAAGAGAAAGAAGAGATCTAGCAAAAGAAAAGAGGAGGACTTTTGGAGACAATGCAGTGACAGCTTTTTCTTCTGACAACTTAATGTTAACTTTTTCCTTTATTTGATGACCACTGTCATCATTTAAATCCTGTTTTATACCAGAAAATCCTAGATGATTTGTCCTTAAGAAGCACAAACTATCTAAACTCACTTTTATTGATATTTAGGCGCTTCATGCCTAAAAGCTACAGGACCTAAACTGTTAGAAATCCTTAGGAAGCTGACTGATCTCAAAACCTCAGCTTGTGCTTCCATCAAGTCAGATCAAAATACTTCTGAGTGCTGACTATATGACAGTCGTGTTCAGGTGCTGCAGATAGAAGATTAATAAAAATGGTAGTTGTCCTTAAGGAAATTTTACTTGCACTATAGACTTAAAAACATAAGAAGATGATTCCAATGCAATGTATTAAAGTGCAATGAGATATAAATAAGGTACAACCTTAAGGACATAAGGCCTACATAAGTAGACAAGTGGTTGTGTGGATAGACATTTTCCCCCCAGGTTTTCACAGAAATATTTTCACATGATTTTGGTACTAAAAATATGTCATCCTGCCAGTATGAGCCCAAAATCAAAATGTATAAACTACAAGATAAGGACATTTGAGAACAAATACAAGGAGGGGAATCAGCACAATTTTTCTTTTATTCCCATCCTCACAGAGTTCTATCTCTCTACTCAATATAAAAGGTCCATTCTGCTGAATGGCTAATGATACTGAAATTAGGTACAGGAAAAGCCTTTAGATCATCCTAATTTGATTCATTAGAAGTTCAATATTATAAGTTTTTTAAAAGATATATGGAAGTTTTCCTTCCTGTAGTGGCAATCCATCTTGCCTGCAGAGAAAAAGTAGAGGTTGCAAAAAGTTTTTTAAAGACCCATAAATGGCAACATGTGGCTAATGAGGCAATTTAAAAACTGCATAGCTGAGACTTGATAAAGAGAGATATGCAAAGAGAGAAATCTAGTATTTCAAACTATTTTCCCCCTGGGAATATTTTCTAATTCCAGACAAGTCTGATAAGAGGGAGAGTAGTTGAGCATGGCTTTATAAAGATTCATAAGGCCAAGTCTTGAATTAGAGTTCAAGACCAGCTGAGTGGGGACTGTCAACCTGAGTGTTTTTCCACTTGATTTGAGCCTAAACATCATGTTTACTAAATTCCATGAGGAACCACCTCATGCATAAACATGCCAAGAGATCCTCATGGCAGTTGCAAGACTTCTTGTGACATTGTCTCAGTAGTCAGTGGCATTATTTTTGCCATATTCTACTGGTAAAAATTGAGTCACAGTGTCAGCTAAGACTCGAGGCTAAGGGAATGCACAATGCTGTGAATAGTGGGGGGCATGACTCCTTGAGAAGGGCATCTTTAAAAACGACTTACTACAGAATGACTTTAGGTCATAGGAAAGTACTTAATTGATCGGCAATCCCAGCTGACCTCTCAACCAATAACCAGTATCAACTGCCAACCTAATAAGTCAGCCATCAAGAACACCCAGCCCTAGCAGGTTTGGCTCAGTGGATAGAGCTCAGCCTGCGGACCAAAGGGTCCCGGGTTTAAGTCCCATCAAGGGCACGTACCTTTGTTGCAGGCTCCACCCTGGCCAGGGCCCAGTTCAGGGCTCATGCAGGAGGCAACCAATCAATGTGTTTCTCTCACATTGATGTTTCTCTCTCTCTTCCACTCTCCCTAAAATTCAATGGAAAAATACCCTCTGGTGAGGATTAACAAAA
>NW_005363130.1:69749-72335 GCF_000412655.1 Myotis brandtii | reverse complement strand
AAGGGAAAGGAAAGGAAAGAAAGGGAAGAGAAGGAAAGAGAAGGGAAGGGAAGAGAAGGAAAGAGAAGGGAAGGGAAGAAAAGACCGAGCCCAGCTGAAACTTAAAATAATTCTGGCTGTAGTCATCATCTAACTAGAACCATATAAGAAAACCCAAGTAAGAATTCTCCAAGTGAGCCCACAGAGACACAAGAAATAATGATTGTTGGTTTAGGGCACTGAGTTTTGTAATGGTTTGTTATGCAAAATTAAATAGGAAAAATACCTTTCATTGTCCAGGCAATAAGAATAAGAATCTACACTAATAAAAGACAAACATGCAAATTGACCGTACCTTCGCTACGCCTTAAGCCATGCCCACCAGCCAATCAGAGTGACTATATGCAAATTAAGACTATATGCAAATTAACCCAACCAAGATGGCGGCCGGCAGCCAAGGAGCTAGAGCAAGCAGGAGGCTTGGTTACCCAGGCGATGGAGGAAGCCAAGCTTCCCGCCTGCCCTGAGCCAGCTGTGGCCTCCGCTCATGGCAACAAAGTTTCAATTATAAAAGACAAATAAATCCCAGATACCTGCTTCCAGCCAGCCTCAACTGGGAGCTTGGGTGGCTGGAGGCTGTGGCCAGCCTGCAAATATCCATCAGCCCCTCACCCAGGATGGCCACACCCTCATGGGGTGAGGGTCCCCGCTGGGGGGTTGGTCAGCCTGCAAACGGACATCGGCCCCTCACCCAGGCTGGCCACACAGTCATGGGGTGAGGGTCCCCACAAAGGGGCTTAGCCAGCCTGAAAATGGCCCTCAGTCCCTCACCCAGGCTGGCCAGGCACCCCAGCGGGGACCCCCACCCTGAAGGGGCTTTGGCCAGTCTGAAAACGGCTCTCAGCCCCTCACCCAGGCTGGCCAGGTACCCCAGCAGGACCCCCACCTGATCCGGGACACCCTTCAGGGCAAACCAGCCAGCCCCCACCCATGCACCAGGCCTCTATCCTATATAATAAAAGGGTAATATTCAAATTGACCCTAACAGCAGAATGAATGGGAATGACTGGTCACTATGACACACACTGACTACCAGATGGCAGACGCTTAATGCAGAAGCTTCCCCCTGGTGGTCACTGTGCTCCCACAGGGAGAGCTCTGCTCAGCCACAAGCCAGGCTGATGGCTGCCAGCACAGCGGTGGTGTGAGCCTCTCCTCCCGCCTCCTCAGCAGCGCTAAGGATGTCCAACTGCAGCCTAGGCCTGCTCCCTGCTGGCAAGTGGACATCCCCTGAGGGCTCCCAAGCTGCCAGAGGGATGTCTGACTGCCAGCTTAGGCCCAATCCCCCGGAGAGTGGGCCTAAGCCAGCAGGTGGTCATTCCCTGAGGAGTTCCAGACTGCGAGAGGACACAGGCTGGGCTGAGAGACCCCCCGAGTGCACAAATTTTTGTGCACCAGGCCTCTAATGTATTCTATAATATCCATGGTCACAAAGAATAGAGAAATGACTATATAATTAAAAAGCCAATAAAGAGGGAAAATAAAAACAACCAATCCAAACAAACGAGTTTATAGCTATTTCACAGCAGGCCAATGCTACTGCAGCAATTAGAGAAAAAGTAATTATTAAAGTCATATGTTTAAAGGTACTAGGAGTCTGTAGAAGCAAAGAGTTAGACAAAATAAAATTCTAAGGAGAATTCTGAAAAGTATCTAAGAGAATAAATTTTCTCAGGGGAGCTAATTACATCCAATTATTTTTCCCATGGAACATGAAGTAATTTCAGTTGTAGACTAAAGATCTAGCTTGTCCAAGCTTCAGGTTTGCTAAGCACAGGGCCTCTAACAGGGGAAATGCAAACTGGAAAAGCTTTGAGTAATCAGAGTCAAAATAGTCTGTGAAATTAATAACATGAGGGACCTAAAGCAATATACTTACAAGATATTTTCTGCATTTTGAGGCTATAAAAGTATAGCAGGACATAGTCCAAAATCTTCTACTGGGGGACTGAAATTCTCTGTTTCTCAAAACTTAGGAAACTAAAACTTATTTCAAGCATACTGTCAAGTTTCTCCTTCAATATTTGCCAAAATGTGAAAATATGCAGGGTATGAGCCTAGAGATTTGGCTCTCAAGCATAGAACTGGAACTATTATAATGCCTCACACCTGAGAAAAATAAGGCCAGCCAGGCTCTAAGCCAGAGTCTGGAAGAGACATATCTTAGAAATAAAGACAAGGCAGACACTGCCTGTGTAACTAAAACTAAAATGCAGCTTCAACCTAGTTCAATTTTGAATTGGATTGAGATAACAAGACTCTCACCCTGTCAGCTCAACAGAAAAACAGAGAATCCTCTTTGGTAGAATTTTATAACATCAGGAATATCTATAACTCTTTATATGTCTAACATCCTATATAATAAAGATGTGATATGCAAATAGTCATTACGCCATGAAGGTGAAGCGTAACAACCAACTGCGTAATGACCAGATCACAGATCAGCAGGAAGGTGGGGCAGCGAGCTACAAATGGACAGCAAGGAGCTACAGGAGGGGGCAGAGCAGCAAGCTATGAGGCAGGGTAGGGGGCAGGGGGGCAGGGGGA
>NW_005363130.1:50304-69617 GCF_000412655.1 Myotis brandtii | reverse complement strand
CAACAGGAGGGGGCAGGGCAGCAAGCTATGAGGGAGGGAGGGGAGGCAGGGGGAGCTACAGGAGGGCGGGGCAGTGGGTGGAGAGCTACTGGAGGGCGGCAGCGAGCTACTGGCGCACGAATTCGTGTGCAGGGCTACTAGTATATAAATGTTCAACATGTAATAAAAAATTACTTCAACTATGAAGAAGCAAGAAAATGTTACCAATTTAAAAAAAGAAATGAGCACACAGATAATCAAAATATATAGTTAGCAAAAACATTAAAATAATTGTAATGTAAAAGAAATAAAGAATATATGGATCAAATAGATAAAAGAATGAAGAAATTTAATAGAAAATTGGAATCTATAAAAATAATCAAAGGGACATTCTATCACTTAAAATTGAAAAGTAGAATATATAAAATAAAGAACTCAATTGATAGGTTTAATAACAGAATCATTTGCAATGGCAACAAAAAATTAGAAATTCATAAATAAATCTAGCAAAAGATTTATAACATCTACATAGTAAACTATAAAACAATAGTGAGAGAAATTGTACAAGACAAAAATGGAAAAAAGTTATTGTGCTCATAGACTGGAAGACTCAATATTTATTTTATTTAGTTATTTTTTTAATTACAGTGACATTCAATATTATTTTATATTAACTTCAAGTGTACAGCATAGTGGTTTAACAATCATATAATTTACAAAGTGGCCCTCCCGATGAGTCTAGTACACAGCTGGCACCCTCCATAGTCATTTCAATATTATTGATTATGTTCCTATGATGTACTTTACATCCCCATGACCATTTTGTAACTACCAATTTGTACTACTTAATCCCTTCATCTTTTTTACTAAGCCCCCTAAACATCCCTTCCATCGGGCAACCATCAATTTGTTCTTTATATATGTAAGTCTATTTTCTTTCAGTTGGTTCATTTATTTTATTCTTCACATATAAGTGAAATCATATGGTATTTGACTTTTTCTATCTGACTTATTTCACTTAGCATAATATCCTCCAAGTCAGCAATTTTCCTCCTTCTTTTAATCTCATGGCACACATAAACTAATTACTAAAATTCTGTAGCACACCAAAAATATATTTTTTTGCCAATATAACAAAAAAATAGGTATAATTTTTATTCGTTTACACCAAATGGCTATTGTTGTATTGGTTGTTGTCATTGTTTCATTTGGAAATTAAAGGAAAAGAGTCAGTGCCCCTGAATAAATAGTCAGGGATTGCATGTTTCAAAACTTCATGTGGCACACCAGTGTCCAATGAGGCACTGTTGAAAATCACTGATCTAGGTCAATCCATGTTGTCACAAATGGTAAGATTTCATTCTTTTTTTATGTACAAGTAATATTCCATTGTAAATATGTACTACTTCTTCATCCATTCACCTATTGATGGACACTTAGATTATAGAGATTCAGTATTAAAAGATGTCAATATTTCCTAAATTAATCTATAGATTAAATGCAATCACCAAAAAAGCCAATACTTTTCCTATTGAAATAAATAAATTGATTCTAAACATTTTATTAAAGCAACAGCCAAATTATTGTAATAGAAGAAAGAATCCTAAAAGCACTTGAGAAATGACAAAGAGAGCGCTATACATTAGTGAGGAAAGAATGGTCCTTTCAGTAACTGGTGCAGTGGCAAATGCATATCCATTTGGGGAAGAAAAATAAAACTCAACAACAAAAAAAGTTTCAAGTTGATTACAGATCTAAATGTAAACCATAAAGAATTTCTAGAAAATAGTAAAGGGGAATAAATTCATGACCTTAAAATATTAAAATATTAAACAGGACAAAAAGAACACTAACCGTAATAGGAAAATATTTCTAAATTGTACTACATTAAAATTTAGAACATCTTTAGAGCAAAATACAGCACTAAAAAATGAAAAGCCAAGTCACAGCATGGGAGAACATCTTTACAACAAGACAAATGGTTCAAGTACAGATAGAAAGCCATTTTTACCCAATTTAAAAATGGGTAAAGACCACAACAGACACTTCAAAAAGTTCATATCCAAATGAGTGACATATACCATCATTAATCACCAGGGATATTAAAATTAAAACTACTTTACAATGAAATACCACCAGCCATCCACCAGAGTGGCTAAATTTTAAAATGCTAACAGCACCAGATTTTGTTGATTATGTGGAAGTGTAAATTGATAAAGCCGCTATGAAAAACTATTTGGCATTATCCACCAAAACTCAACATATACACTTCTTACAAATCAGCAATTTGATTCCCAGGCATATAGCCAATAGAACTGCATATGTGCACCAAGAGACATGTACAAAAATATTCATATTGCATTGCTCATGATAACAAAATCCTGGAAACAGCCCACATATCCCCCCCAAAATAGGATAGATTGTGATATATTCATATAAAAGAATATATAAAATGAATTACCTATAGCCAGTCACAAAACTTTGGGTGAATCACATCAGCATAATATTAATCAGCAGAAACCAGACCCACATAATACACGGCAAGTATATGATTCCAATTATATAAATACTAGAGGCCTGGTGCACGAAATTCATGCACAGGCAAGGTCCCTAGGCCTGGCAGGCAATGAGGGCCGATTGGGGCCTTCCAGCTGCCAGCCGGGGCATTCCTTTGTTCTGCGCCACTCCCTGGTGGTCAGTGCACATCATAGCCAGTGATCAGTCTCTCGGTTGAATTCCCACGGGGACAATTTGCATATTAGTCTTATATATATACACTAGAGGCCTGGTACACAAAATTTGTGAACAGGGGGGAGGACCCCTCAGCCCGCCTGCACCCTCTCCAATCCGGGACCCCTTGGGGAATGTCCAACTGCCTCTTACAATCTGGGACCGCTGGCTCCTAACCGCTCACCTGCCTGCCTGCCTGCCTGATCACCCCTAACTGCTCTCCTGCTGGCCTGATCGCCCCTAACCATCTCTCCCTCGCCCTGCACCCAGGACCCAGGATTCCCTCCTCCAGCCAGTTGCAGGCACCCTGGATCCGGGCTGGCTTCTCCCAGGCCAACCACAGTCGCAAAGGACCATGGGCAGGCAGCTTCGCCTGGGCCACAGCCGCAGGTGCTGGTGCCCAGGACCACAGGGCGGGCGGCTTGTCCCTCTTCCAGGCTGCAGCCTGGCTGGTCCCCATTCCTCTCTCGCGAGCTCATTTGTGCCTGGCTGGTCCCCATTGCTCTCTCTCCAGTGTTGAGTGTCTGAGCCATTACAGCATTACGGTGTGAGGGCATGATGACCATTTGCATATTAGCTCTTTATTATATAGGACTAGAGGCCCGGTGCATGAAATTCATGCACTCAGGGGGGAGGGGAGGACCCCTCAGACTGGCCTGCACCCTCTCGCAGTCTCGGAGCCCTCGAAGGATGTCCCGACTGCCGCGGAATCAGAAGAGGCTCCCGCCACCGCCGCTGCACTCACCAGCCATGAGCCCAGCTTCTGGCTGTGCAGCGCTCCCCCTGTGGGAGTGCATTGGCCCCCAGGGGGTAGCTCCTGCATTAAGCATCTGCCCTCTGGTGGTCAGTGCGGATCACAGTGAACAGTCGTTCTGCCATTGGGCCAAAACCAGCTCTCTGACATCCTCCGAGGGGTCCCAGATTGCCAGAGGGTACAGGCCAGACCAAGGTTCCCCACCAGTGCACAATCAGAGCTAGGGAGGGACGTGGGAGGTTGGCCAGCCAGGAGGAACTGCAGGAGGGCCCCAGGGCATTTCCAGCCCGGCTTGCTCAGTCCCAATCGGCCCGACCCCAGCAGCAAGCTAACCTACCAGTCGGAGCACGTCTGTCCCTAGTGGTCAGTACACGTCATAGTGACTGGTCGACTGTCTGCCCCCTGGTGGTCAGTGCACATCACAATGAGTGGTTGAGCGGCCTTAGCATATCATTAGCATATAACGCTGTGATTGGTTGAATGGCTGACCGGCTGACTGGGCACTTAGCATATTAGGCTTTTATTATATAGGATACCAGACCTAATAAAGGTGATAGTGTTTAAAGCACAGACTATGATTGAAATTTTAATTAGTATAAAAACAAGACATTTTAATCCTATTTTAGAAACTTCCTTCTCTCCTAACTACTCTCTTACACACACAAAAAAGAACCACACAAATTACTTGCATTTATGAAGTATTGTATAATTTCTAAATTGTTAAGTTCAACAGAGTTCTTTACCAGATA
The DNA here is from genome assembly GCF_000412655.1 of Myotis brandtii. Taxonomy (NCBI): domain Eukaryota; kingdom Metazoa; phylum Chordata; class Mammalia; order Chiroptera; family Vespertilionidae; genus Myotis; species Myotis brandtii. The sequence continues at coordinate 65,405 of NW_005363130.1, read as the reverse complement.
TACACTTCCTACTTTTCATTTGTATTCTGTATTTTTTAAAGAACTTCGGTGGTTTAACATTAGAAGCTAGTTTGTTACCAGCAAACAGAATGTGTTTAATAATTTACATTTCCTCAGACTACAAAAATAAAGGTCTTGAGAATTAAATTCAACCAAAAAAAGTAAGACTCAATTTGTAGATTTATAAATCTTACTAAAACCAATTAAAAGAGATCTACATAAGGCAAATCTATTTATTATTATTTTAATCAATAAAGAAGTATCAAAAATATATAAAGAATTCCTACAAATAAATTAGGAAAAGATACAAGTCAATAGAAATATGATCAAAATACAAATACAGGAATTTCACAGAAAAGTAAATAAGAGGCCAATGAAAGGTTCTTAATCAGTAATTATAAAATGTAAATTAATACCAAATATATTTTATACTCATTAAATGAGCAAAAAATAAGAAGTCTAGTAATATTGTTTTGACAATAATATAAAATCATGGGGGGTCCTAATACAATGCTGATGGGATGTATATTGATACAATCACTTTAGAAGGCTATTTGGTAATATCTACATAGTTAAAAATGTACATACTTTATCATCAAGCAATATCACAAGCACAAAAACTGAATAAAAAATGAGATGACCTGGAGAGCATTATGCTAAGCGAAATAAGCCAGTCGGAGAAAGATAAATATCACATGATCTCACTCATTTGTGGAATATAATGAACAACATAAACTGATGAACAAAAATAGATCTAGAGACAGAGAAGCAACGATCAGACCGTCAAACTTCAGAGGGAAGGCAGAAGGGGTGGGGGCGGGGTAAGAGATCAACCAAATGACTTGTATGCATGCATATAAGCATAGTTAATGGACACAGACGCTAGGGGGGTAAGGGCATGTGCTGGGGGGTGGGGGTGGCCAGGGAGAAGTCAATGGGGGAAAAAGGAGACATATGTAATACTATATGTAATACTTTAGACAATAAAGAATTTTAAAAAATGAGATGACTGAGATATAGACTTAGTTGAAAATTTAGTAACCTAAAGCATAATTAACAATATCATTGGCACATGATACAAAGTTGTCCAATCATCTTTGGAAACTAGCAAGGCATTTACTTAAAGCTACCCTTCAGATCTTAAAAACTAGGTACATAGCAAGAACCCACCCACAGGTTTGGTTCTCTATTTGCTAAGTGTTTGCTGGTCAGTTGACTCAATCTCAGTAAAATCACAAAAGGCTAGCCCGGCCTGTGCGGTTCAGTGGTTCAGCATCAACCTATGGAGGTCACAGTTAGATTTCCGTTCAGAGCACATGCCCAGGTTGGGGGCTCAATCCCCAGTGGGGGCGTGCAGGAGGCAGCTGATCAATGATTCTCTCTCTCTCCCTCTCCCTTCCTCTCTGAAATCAATAAAAACATATTAAAAGGGAAAAAAAAAGCACAAATGGCTAAACAAGTGGCTCATATATGTTTTAATAATGACATTTACAAAAATATCAATGAAATGATTTTTAATAAAAATTGTCCAGAAAAAAAGTCACACAAACTCACTGTCAAGAAATCTTGAACATTTTCTTAAAATTTAAATAAATAACATAATTTCATGCTTTCAGACTATAAAAAATATGTGTTTGAGCATTGCTCTGTGGTCTCCAAAGGTATAATTGAAGCACAAATTAATGGCTTCTAAGCCCAATAAAGTGCTTTCTTTCCCTTTTATTTGTGAAAAGATATTACAGTCACATTTGCTTTTACAAAAAGAAAAGTATTCTCCCTGGCAGGTGTGGCTCCATTGGCTGAGCATCCTCCCATGCAACGAGATAGCTGGTTCCATTCTTGGTCAGGGCACCTGCCTGAGTTGTGGGTTCCCTCAGTAGGAGGCATGCAGGAGGCAACTGATCAATACTCCACTTTCACATGAGGTTTCTCTCTCCCTCTTCTTTCCTCTTTCTTTAAAGTAAAAACAACCCATATTTTTTTTTAAAAAAAAGAATAGTATTCTGTGAGTGAGAAGAGCCAGTGAAAGATCCATTTGAAATATAATTTGTTAATCAAAGAGAAATTTTAGTATGCATTTAAGGATCTGGTTACACAACAAAAAAATTAAGCATAATTAAATTATGCCTTCAGTTTGTTTTAAGGTCTGCCTTGTTTAGTCTGATATGCTTAGTCAGTTTTAAGGGCTGCTCTGGATTAGTTAAGATTCCAGGTTTTGGGGTCAAGTACCCTGGGTTACAAACTGAACTCTGTCACATCTATGTGTGTGGCATTGGGAAGTTACTTAAACTAAGTCTCCCTCTCATTTAAAAAAACAAAAACAAAAACAAAAACAAAAAAAAAACAGTACCTAATTACATCTCATGTATTTCTTCTAAGAAATAAATGACAATAGTGTATAGCCTCCTCTGAGGCTGGTACTGAGTAATTACCTAGTAAATGATTTTACTTTTGTTTTATATTGTTATTGAGGCATGAGTTTGTAAGATCACATGGTTTTCTCAAACTGTGGCTAAAATGAGTGACATCAAGTGTCAATCAGGTCAGTTGATTTGAAAAATATGTCCTTAAAATATATAAGGAAAATCTTTTACGCAAGTAAAAGTCCCAACCAATATAATTTTGAGAATTTTTTTCTGTTCACATTCTCAGAAGGTTCTGGGAAGCAGGTTGGGTTAGCCATGGGGCAGGGCAGGGCAGGGCAGAAGTAAGATGGCAGCTCAGCAGCTGCTGAGGGGACAATTTGGGTTTGACAAGAGGGGTGGGGGAAATGTCTGGGGATGAAAGTCTTGAAAAGTTCACAATGAAGAATGTTAGTACTTCAAGGTCTTTTCTACATATAATTTTATCATGGTAACAAAATAATTACTCCATAACTACTGAATTTTCACTAGAGAATGAACTATAAACAAAGGTAATGAAACCTTAAATATGCTGCAGTAAAACCTAACTACACTGTGGTTATAGTTATTAGGGCTAATGCAAGAAAGGTGGAAGCAGAGAGAACAGTTAGGAAACGAATTATGAGAGAAATAGTTTCAGCAGACTAGGAAGGAGTGTTTAAGGTAAGAGATTAGTTCCTTCACGGGGTCAACAGTGAAGCACTTAACCAGGAATGACTAGCATGTACCCATTCAAGTTATTGCTTAATTTTGTCTGTGGGATCATATTAAGAGCATAGTCTCTGGAGTCAAATATAGAGCTTTGAAGAACCTAGGCTAACCCTCACAGCTTCAGTTTCCACACTTGCAAAGTGGGAATAAAAATATCTGTCTAATAGCCTCGGTCGGGTGGCTCAGTGGGTTGGAAAGTCATCCCATGCACCGAAGGGTCATGGGTTCAATACCCAGTCAGGGCACATCCCCAGGCTTCACATACCGATCAATGTTTCTCTCTCACATCAATGTTCCCCCCTCTCTCTCTCTCTAAAAATCAATAACATCTGTCTCATAGACCTGCTTTGAGTATTAAAAATGATAATGTATGAAAACCAAAGTACAAATCAATAGTCTCTTAAGTGATCACTATTATTTCATTCTGTGTCAGCCATCGATGTGCTTCTATAATTTATGTTGAATTTCTCACATATGCATTTAAAAAGAATAATAAAAGACTCACCACCTCTTGAATTTCCTACATTTTCAAGGACAATGCACGAGCTAGTAGGAACAAAAGTAACTAGAAATGATCCACTCATTTCTCTTCTAGTAGTATTTCCTAGGGCCGTGGTTGGCAAACTGCAGCTCGCGAGCCACATGCGGCTCTTTGGCCCCTTGAGTGTGGCTCTTCCTAAGCCTTAGGAGTACCCTAATTAAGTTAATAACAATGTACCTACCTATATAGTTTAAGTTTAAAAAATTTGGCTCTCAAAAGAAATTTCAATTGTACTGTTAATATTTGGCTCTGTTGACTAATGAGTTTGCCGACCACTGTCCTAGGGGAATAATTTGAAATACTAGCAAAGGTGTAGTACGTACAAAGACATGAATATGCTTAAAAATTATGCGTGCCAGGACTTTTATGCCAGAGCAAAGTTCTAATATTGCCTGGGAGGAATAAGACTAGCAATTTCATCCGCAGTCCTAACTCAGCTGCTTTAAAATGCATAGAGGTGGGGGAAAGAAAGGATGGAAACAAAATGTGCTCCGAAACTGACCTTCACCTTTTGTACTGTGCCATCCACCATAAGCTTTCTGCTGTGTGAGGGGGAGATTTGTAGACCTTCCTAGCTTTAGGCAGAGGCACTGTATCTTCCAGGCCTACTGTTGCCTAAAAGACTCTTGCATTATTCAGAATCTCATTGCTTTATGTTTGTTTCCTATCGCTCGGAACTACACATGGCCTGGCTCTAATGGCTGAAATGAAAAACTGTGTTGCTGCTACCGTGGTGCTTTGTAACATATGAAGTTGCATCCATCCCATACAGTAGAATTTTTCTTTTCATTCTTTGGAATTCTTGAAACAACAACAAAATCCATTGCTTCCCTGATTCCTTCTGTTTATATTTCAGGAATGGCTCATACAAAGATTATTGAGGTAACTTCAGTCAGCACCAGTGTTCCTGCGAACAAACTCCATCTCCCTCACCCACTGTGCAAACTACAAGTAAATAAAGCATTCTATACCAAGGTTTTAATGATATTTTTCTCTCAACAGATGCTTATTTCCTAAATAACAAAACCTATACTTTGTGCAATTTTGCCTTCGATTACAGTCTTCATTTATCTGCTCCCCTTTGCCTGGAGCACAAGATCTTCAGTCAATCTGAATTTTTCTCCATTCCCTGTCATAAATACCTCTTTACTGCCTCTAATTCACTGACACAATTCCTTCACATGAAAACAACCCTTCTGTCTTTCCTTTCAGTCTTAAATATTCTGCTCAAACTTGTACTCACAATTAGCTTGCTAACTCTTCTCTCTGCTTCCACATTTGGCTGCATACCTACTATTCTCCACGTGGTAGCCAAACTGACCTTCAGCAATAAGCTCATCTCACTGCCAGCGACTTCTGATGACCTCCGAATAGGATTTACTAGTAGAGGACAAAGAAAACACCAACAACTCAGTCCCAGCCCACATCTCTCTCTGAACTATCCTCACTATCCTCAACATTCACCATGCTCATTCCCAACTCTGGGCCTTCTGCTGTCCCTCATGCACTTCAAGCTCATTCCCACCTCTGAGCCATCACACTTGCTTTGTCTTCTACCAGATTCTTCTTCCTCATCCACTTCCCAAACTTCTTATGGTTTTTCCTTCATGTAAATAAAGTTTCTACTCAAGTGTTACCTTTTTTTCAGAGAAGAATTTCTAACTACCCTGTCTAAAGTAAGGTCCTTTCCACCTCTTAATTACATGTTATTCCTTTCCCTGATTTTTTTTTTACTTTTACAGCATTTATTTGTATTATTTGGAGTATTTATTTCTTTTTGAGAGACTAGATATACAAATAGACAGTAGCTAGCTCATATGTAAAAACAGAACTACTGTCTATTTGTATGTCTAGTCTCTTCACAGCCCAGGAAGCCAAGCTATTATCTACAAATCAAACTTATAAGAAGTCGAACTACTGTCTCTAACAACCATTCCAGAAAGCCAAACAATAACTCCTGTGACAAATTGGCTCTAAATGGCCAGGATTTGAATAATTAATGGCTTCCCTAATTTTTAGCCTGCTTCCAGTATAGGGCCAACTGGAAAAAGCCACATATGTACCCCCTAATCAATGTCCACTTTTATTAGCCTGCCTATAGTTCTCTATGTCAACAGTCTCCAATCAGTAAATACCTGAAGCGTTCCATTTTTTTTATTATAAAGCTTTCCACTCCTCCACCTGTCTTTGAGTCTCTATCAAATACAAGTGATGATGGTAGCTGACTCCCTTGCTATAGCAAGCTCTGAATAAAATGTCTTTGCTTATGCTCCTTATTATGATTGATCATTTATTTCTGCATTGTCAAAAATCTATCTGATCAGGATATAGATACTATGAGGACAAAGCATGTCTATGTTGTTCATCACTGATTCTCCAGCATATGGACTGGTACTTGTGTAACCAAAACATGGGCTCAGCTGCCTGTACCACTAAAGCCAAACTCGTGAGACAGGTACTGGTGCAAAGAAAAGTGGTTAATTCAGGTGCCTCAACCTGGGAGAATGATCAACTCCTGTCTCAGAGACTATCCCCCCTTCCTGCTGAAGCTCACAGTTCTCATAGGGATAGGGAGGGGAGGACTTTTTTCTTCTATCCAACTGTCTTGCTAGCTTTTGGCGGGCTTGGGCCCTATCCATTCATTTTTCTAGCTTTTGGCAGGATGGAGCCCTGTCCATTCATCTTTCTAGTTTTTGGTGCTCTCAGTGTAAGAACCTCCCCCTGTGCCATCTTGGTCAATGGGGGAGACTCCCCAGGGCTCCATGTGGTATCAATCTCAGTATGTGTGTTGGCAGGGGGGCGGGGCGGAACTGCAGGACCTGCCAGCAGGAAGCCTGGAGATGCTCATGCTGCAGCCCTCAGCCCATCTCCCCATGCTGGACACAGCACCTGCACATCAAGGGAGCTGGTTGGAGTCTGGGGGGCACTCCTAGATTTCAGGGCACCCATCAGCCCACACACAGCTTACTCCTCTAATTTCCCACACTCAGACTGTCTACAGTAACACTTGGAACACATGTTAGACAAAAACATGTCAAATGAATGAGCACCTTTCCTGAATACAACAGGTGGAATGCACCTCTATTCCTCTATGATTTCATATAATCTAGCCTTTATCACCTGTTGATACTCCATTAGACTGGTTTATAATGTAATACCTTGTAGCCCTGTATTTTCTTCTCCTAACCGTAAATAGCTTGAATATAAAGAATGGTGCATATAATTTATTCATGGTAATGGCCCACACTATCCTCTAATCATGACTCTGGTTGTTCCATGCATGTCAGTCTCATGTCTAAACAGGCCTTTCTCATTCCTGTTCTCCCTAAATTTATGGTGTGGCCTTGGGTGAGGCACAGCTTCTCTGAACTGCAGCTTACTTCTCTGTAAAAGGAGGCGGTTGGACCTCATGATCACCAAAGCTCCCTCTAACTCCAAGAAGCTATCTGAGGGCCTGAAGGTAAAAGATAAGAAAGGCAAAAAGGGTCCACGTTTCCAAATGACTTTTAGTTTAGTGTATTCCATTAATATGCCAGTTATAAAGTCAGTTGTTATGCATTGCAGGTAAAGCTTATTTATATTCAGAGCATTGGGGAAGTTTCCATGTAAAACACAAGAAATGTCTAGCATGTCAATGAAGTTTCTGTCCTTTGAGGACAATCCAACTTGAAAAACAGGACAACAAGACTAAAAAGTTGCTAGAGGTAAAATATGTCAGTGTTTCATGTCTTAGGGCAAAGAAACTATGGTACTTCGCATCAGACATGAATAAATCCTTTAATGTACATATAGTTTTACAGTCTCCACAAATTATACAGCCCAAAGAACAAAGGAAAATGCATTAGTATTTGATGTAGAATTTCCAAGACTTTTGTATATAAGTTTTTCTTTAAACAGATACTTAGTATTAATTCATTTTGTTCTCAATATATATTTACTGACTACTTACTGTATCCAGCTCTGGACTCAGCATTATTAGCTATGTAAGTTTGAGCAAGTTATTTAACTGGTGTGTGCCTTGGTCTCATCATCAGTTGAATAGGGATAATTATAGTACCCAATTCACAGAGTTGTTGTATGAATTAAATGAATTCATATGTTCAAAATCCCTAGAATAGGGACTAGCATCAGTGGTAACAAATGTACCATTCTAGTGGGGAAAGTTGATTATAGGGGAGGCTGTGCATGTGTGGGGGCACAGGATGTCTCTATATCCTCTCCTCAGTTTTGCTGTAATCTTAAAACTGCTTTAAAAATTTGTCCTAAAAATACAACAAAACATAATATACATGTCTTGCCCCTAAAAAAACTTTAAAGTCATGGGAGAGGTAAATGACTGTACTGAAAAGTGCAAGTAATAATGCCATATGAAATATAGATAAAATGCTATGAAAAGTAAGGAAATAAAGAGATAACTTGCATAAATTTACATTATAGTCCTTACCATACCATATGATTTTTTAAATGTTTTTTGTCCTTCATCCCCACACCTATTGGACTAAATGTCACCTAGAAGATAAGAACCATGCCTAGTTTATTCATCCTTCATTCACTTTGCCTTGCACAGAATACAGTATAAGAGAAGACTTCAATAAATCTTGACTGTATGAGAGTAAATGGCTAAGTTCGGATTCGGACAAATAACACTTGTCTGTAAACTGTGCATTCACATAGAAATGTCTAATAAGGAATTACTAGTAGAAACAACAAATAATTAAAGTTTCTTCAGTGAATGAAGGGCCAAATACTGAGATCTATGCTTTAAGAAAATATTCTGATAGCTGTTTATAGTACAAATTGGAAAGAAAAATAAGTCAGGGATCCTGTGAAATTTTCCAGTATTATTCTACATTTTCAATTTTTCTTAAATGTTACATCTTAATAAGATTTGTAGATACACTTTCATTCAAATATAGGAGTGGTATTAGTTGGTTCATATTAAAATAAAATCAGAACATTCTAAATGTAAGGCCATTCAACAGATACTGATTTTTTATCAGTTCTGAGATAACATTCATGTTGTAGATATTGGCAGAAAGAAAGATCTTAGAATACAGACTTAGTCAAGAAAATTTTATTAGAAATTCTGTGATTGAGATTTTCTGTACATCTAGTCTTGTCCTTGAATATTTGACTATAATATATAGCCTTTAAAAGAAGTAATTTAGGGCAATAGTTTCACAGTAACACAGAAAATAGAATTAATAAATCAGCCTTTTTTATCCTGCAGGCATTGCAGAAAGTAAGATTAAAGTAAGATGTCCTCTCTTAGTGATTTCTAGCCACATCGCCTCCTGAAATTTTGAAATATTTGCAATGTACCTTCCCACATTGCAAAGCAATTATTTATTTCCTTCTCCCCTAGGAAATCAGAGTAATTGAAATGTTGGTTTCTTATACTTCTGAAAAGATGATGAGACTTTTGTTTCTGATTATTTAGGAATTAATATTCTGAAGAGACTACTCCAACCTAATGCATACAAAAATTGATTTTGGATAAATTACAAAAATAATATTTTTCAAATGCATTGCTGATCTAAAAAGAAGTTGAGAAAGTCCCAAAGGCAAGAAATTGATGATGATGATGATGATGATGTGCTAAAAGTAGAGTGATAAAGCGAATGTGAAGCTGTAAATGTTCTGGGACAAATGCTAACAGCCGGAGTCCAGAGTTTTGGGGTTACAAGCCTCACCATGCTGGTAAATGAGGATGGGACTCTGGGTCTTTGTCACAATGGAAACTGCTAGGCATAAGCTCACAAACACAAAAACAACTCTACCAGAATGAAAGGATGACTAGGCAACTCAGCCCTGCAGCAAAGGGTGCTAAGAAGAAAAGCTGTCTGTTGCAACCTTGGTTCTGGTGGGGGGGGGGGGGGAATAAGAAAAAAAATGGTTTCTCATTAAAAATTTTAACCATAGACCTGCTACCACATGTGTCATGGGCTTGATTCCATATTACATGTCTGAGTTAGGAAAGTAGAAGGCAAAATATTAATTAAAGTGGACCCAGGATGATCACACAAACCTTCTAGAGAAAAGCATCCTCCACTTAGCACCCACAGGATTTTCCCATAGTCAGATGTTAGTCCACATTATTAAACACATATGAAAATAAGTCATCTTGAGTGCAAGTTAGTAGAAACAAAAACAACAGATTTATTACCCCAAGTATTTTAATACCAGAATACACAAAAAAGAAAATAATTAAGGAAGAAAATGAAAACACCAATTTGAAAAAAATATATATGCACCCCTATATTTATCACAGCATTATTTACAGTAGCCAAGATATGAAAACAACTGAAGAACCCATCGACAGATGACTAGATAAAGAAGATGTGGTAAATATATAATAGTATATTACTCATCATAAAAAAGAATGAAATTTGTCACTTGTGACAAGATGGATGGACCTAGAGAGTATTAACGCTAAGTGAACTAAGTTCGACAGAGAAACACAAATATACTATATGTTTTCACTTACATGTGGAATCTAAAAGCAAAACAAATGATCAAACAAAACAAAACAGAAACAAACTAATTGATACAGAGAAACAAGTGATGGTGGGCCAAGGGGAGAGTATTGGGGAATGGGTGGAAAAGAAAAAGGAATTTTTAAAAAGTAAAAAATTCCAGTTATAAAGTAAGTCATTGGAATGTAAACTACAGCAAAGAGAATGGAGTCAATGTTATTGTAATAACTATGTATAGTGACATATAATTACTAGACTTACTATGGTGTCACTTTGTTAAGTATATAAATGTTAAATCACTGTGCTGTACACCTGAAACTAATATTAAATTATATGCCAACTATAATTTAGTAAAAAAGAAAAGAATAAAGAATAAAACTGTAGCCAGTGATCAAGAAGATATTAAAAATGACCAAGCCAATTTGACAAAGAACCAGTAGTAGATCTAAAAATGATAAATGTAATCATTGAAGTTCAAGACTCAAGGGGAGAATGAAATAGCTCATAAAACAAAACCAGAAAATAAACCTGAAGAAAGTACCTACATGCACTATAAATAAAGAAGAGAATTCAAGAGGTACAGAAAATAGAATGGGAAGTTTTACATATATCTAATCACTGTTCCAGATAGAAAGAATACAGAGATTGAAGAAAGAAAAACAACAACTGAAGAATAATGTCTAAGAACTTCCTAGAAATGATAAAACATAGAAACACTCAAGCATGATTTTTTTAAAAGAAAATCATAACATAGGTATATTAAAAATGCAGAAAACCAAAGTCTCAGAAAAGATCCTTTAAAAGTCATAAAAACACCAAAACAAACAAACAAAAAAGATATAAAGAAACAAGAGAATCAAGAGCAGAATTAGCTGGGCCAGTGTGGCTCAGCAGTTGAATGTGGACCCAGGAACCAAGGGGTCACCAGTTCAATTCCCAATTCCCTATTCCAGGTCAGGGCACATGACTGGGTTATGGGCTCAATCCCCAGTAGGGGCATTGCAAGAGGCAACTGATTGATGATGTTTCTCTCTCACTGCTCTTTCTCTCTATCCCTCTCCCTTCTTTTCTATCTCTAAAAAAAAATAAATCAATAAAAACATATTTTTCAAAAAGAGCAGAATTAAATAAAATAGAAAAACAATATTTTTAATGTATCCCTGTCCACACCAATGAGCATATGGCTCCCCATAGGGCCTTCTGAAGTAGAAAGTCCTAAAACTGACCCTCATAAACATGGAAACTTGATACATAACAGAGACAGCTTTGCCAGTCAGGAGGTGTGAACTGGAACTTAAAAATTGATGCTGGAAAATGTATTTTAAAACCACTGATGTTGGGATAATTAATTAAACATATAAAACAGAAATGGGAACTCCATCTCACACCTTACATACAGAAAAATAAATTCTAGAAAATTAAAGATTTAAATATGAAAAAAATAAATAAACTTGACCCATTAAAACTAAGATATCTTTTTATTAAAAGACTAGAGGCCTGCTGCAGGATACGGCCTAAACTGGCAGTTGGACATCCCTCTCGCAATCCGGGATAGCTGGCTCCTAATGTCTCATCTGCCTGCCTGCCTGATGGCCCCTAACCACTCTGCCTGCCTGCTGATCGCCCCAACCACTTGGCTGCCTGCCTGATTGCCCCTAACCACTCTGCCTACCTGATTGCCCCTAACTGCTTGCCTGCCTGCCTGATTGCTCCTAACCACTCTGCCTGCCTGCCTGATCTCCCCTAACTGCTCACCTGCCTGCCTGATCACCCCTAACCACTCTGCCTGCCTAATCTCCCCTAACCGCTCTCCTGCCTGCCTGATCACCCCTAAGTGCTCGCCTGCCTGCCTGATTGCCCCTAACCACTCACCTGCCTGCTTGATCGCCCCTAACCGCCTCTGCCTCAGCCCCCACCACCACGGCTTCATCTAGAACAGCGGTGGGCAAACTACGGCCCGCGGGCCGGATCCGGCCCGTTTGGAATGAATAAAACTAAAAAAAAAAAAGACTGTACCCTTTTATGTAATGATGTTTACTTTGAATTTATATTAGTTCACACAAACACTCCATCCATGCTTTTGTTCCGGCCCTCCGGTCCAGTTTAAGAACCCATTGTGGCCCTCGAGTCAAAAAGTTTGCCCACCCCTGATCTAGAAGAATGTCCTGGCCGAAACTGGTTTGGCTCAGTGGGTAGAGCGTCGGCCTGCGGACTGAAAGGTCCCAGGTTCGATTCCGGTCAAGGGCATGTACCTGGGTTGCGGGCACATCCCCAGTAGGAGATGTGCAGGAGGCAGCTGATCAATGCTTCTAACTCTCTATCTCTCTCCCTTCCTCTCTGTAAAAAATCAGTAAAATATATTTAAAAAAATCAAAGGATGTCCTGAATGACATCGGAAGGTTGCTCAGCTGTCCAGTCTAATTAGCATATTATACTTTTATTATTATAGATTTTACAAGAAAATGTTAAATCAAATATCAAAAATAGAATATATTTTTTAAATTCATCGGACATAAATCAGAAATATATAAACAATTCTTACAAATCAAAGAGGAAAAGGCAACCTATTGGAAAATAGGCAAATGGGAAAATATAAATGCCTACTACAGCGGTTCTCAACCTGTGGGTCGTGACCCCTTTGGCAGTCGAACGACCCTTTCACAGGGGTCGCCTAAGATCATCCTGCATATCAGATATTTACATTACGAGTCATAACAGTAGCAACATTACAGTTATGAAGTAGCAAGGAAAATAATTTTATGGTTGGGTCACAACATGAGGAACTGTATTTAAAGGGCCAGAAGGTTGAGAACCACTGGCCTACTAAATAGTGAAAATATTCCCAACACCATAATATATACACCATAAACCATGAAGTTCTCAAATTTAGAGAAACATCTACATTCACCTGCACCGTTCTAGCCCATCTTGGGTTTATTCCATGAGGAGGGTGCTAACTATGCAAGTCTACTGTAATTCCCCAGTGGAAATTCCAAAAAGTGCTGTGGATCTTTAGAGCAACAATCCCAGGACTAATTGAGGTGAGCTATAGAAAGAGAGTATTATTTTCGGTAATATCCTAATCTATCTATATATATATTAGCCTAAGCAACCAAAAAACTGAATGACTGAATGACCAGTCGCTATGATGCGCACTGACCACCAGGGGGCACACGCTCAATGGAGGAGCTGCACCCTGGTGGTCAGTGCGCTCCCACAGCCAACCTCCCCCGGTCGGCCAACCCAATTGGCGCTGATAGGGCTGGCCAGCCAACCTCCCGCAGTCCCTCCCTCTGGCCAGCCAACTTCCCGTGGCCTCTTCCCCTGCCAGCCAACCTCCCCTGGCCCCTCCCCCATTGGCCAAGCTCCTGTGGCCCCGATCAGCCCAATCGCCAGCCAGGCCGAGGGACCCCACCCATGCATGAATTCATGCACCGGGCCTCTAGTTTAGTTTAAAAGAAAATAGGAGAAATTTTCAACATCTTTTTATGTCAGGAGTGGATGGAAGTCTTTTGAATCCATGATGCACAAATGCCATCACCCATTTTTTAAATTAAATTTATCGGGGTGACATTAGCTAATAAAATTATACAGGATTCAAGTGAACAATTTTCGGATACATTATCTGTATATTGCATTGTGTGCCTACCACCCAAAGTCAAGTCTTCTTTTGTTACCATATATTTGACTCCTTTTACACCCAAAGTCAAGTCTTCTTTTGTTACCATATATTTGACTCCTTTTACCTTATACTAACCTCCCACCCTCTTCCCCTCTGGTAATCACCATACTGTGGTCTGTGTCTATGAGTTTTTATTTGTTTGTTTTTCTTGTTTGTTCATGTCTTGCTTTCAGTTTTATATAGCACATATGAGTGAAATCATATGTTCCTTGACTTTTTCTGACTGACTTATTTCACTTTGCATGATATTCTCAAGTTCCATCCATGTTGTCACAAATGGCACTATTTCGTTTTTGCTTATGGCTGAGTAGTATTCCACTGTATATATGTACCACATCTTCTCTCATGCAATCTTATTTTTAACCAGGTATATAAAAATTAAACTATGAGAGAATGCTTTACATATACCAATTGACAAAAATGTGAAAATCTGACTTTATCAAATAGTGATAAATATAATGAACAATACACCTTTAGTCTGAGGTAAATTGATTCAACAGTTTTGGAAAACAAGTTGGGATTATTTCATAATGCCACTTGCCTGTGATGCACATCACCCTGCTTTCATGTTTATTCAATAATAAAATTGTTTTCTCTTTCTTCTACCTTTGTGAAGAGGTTTTCTGGGTGGTAGGAGAATTTCTTAATTACATTTCCTCAACATTGGCAAAAGCAAATCACAGAAAAATACAGAGTAGGATACCATTTATTGACAGTTCAATATCCAAAATTGATTTATCTTATTGTTAAAGATATGTACAGTGGGGCCTTGACTTACGAGTGTCCCTACTAACGAGTTTTTTGAGATACCAGCTGTCTCTAGGCCGATTTTTTGCATTGAGTTGATAGAGTAATTTGAGTTAATGAGCTCCTTAACAAGCTCAGTCTTGGAACGAATTAAACTCGTAAGTCAAGGCCCCACTGTATATATTTTTACATTGTAATACATCACCATTTTCTCCAGTTATATTGAGACTAGAGGCCCGGTGCACAAAACTTTGTGCACTTGGAGGGTCCCTCAGCCCGGCCTGTGCCCTCTCGCAGTCTGGGACCCTTCGGGGGATGACCACCTGCTGGCTTAGGCCCGCTCCCCGGGGGATTGTGCCTAAGCTGGCAGTCAGACATCCCTCTGGCAGCCCGGGAGCCCTTGGGGAATGTCCACTTGCCAGCAGGGAGCAGGCCTACGCTGCAGTCAGACATCCTTAGCACTGCTGAGGAGGCGGGAGAGGCTCCCACCACCACCGCTGTACTGGCAGCCATCAGCCTGGCTTGTGGCTGAGCAGAGCTCC